>NC_050448.1:12671875-12971875 GCF_903995425.1 Onychomys torridus
AGGACTTATGATAACTATCTGATATACGAAGCTGTGTTTTCTTCAGAACTTGAAACTTGGTTTTGTGTTTTGTTTGTTTTACATATGGGTGTTTTGCCTGCATGTATATTTGTGCTTCACTTCCATGCCTGACACTAGAGGAACCTAGAACTGGAGCTACAGACAGTTGTGAGCTGCCATGTTAGGACCCCAAAGGCATTGCAACTCACTGTTGAGAAACACAGCTTTAGGCAGAGGCAGGCAGATCTCTTGAGTTTGAGGCCAGCCTGGTCCAAAAAGTGCGTTCCAGGATGCCAGGGCTATATAGTGCCATTCTGTCTCAAACAACAAAACAAAACACCCAAAGGCCTTTGATCTATGAGTTGGTCATTTTTTTGTTTTTATGACAACATAGTTAAGACACCAGTTCATGGTGAGTGTGTGAATCGCAGAAAGAGCAGCTTACTACGAGGTGGCCCAGAACAGAGTGGATAGGAAAATGTATAGGCCTGTTCTTGCTGCCTTCCCACTTTCCTTAGAATCGTCCTCACAAACACACCAAGAGATGTGGGTCGTAAATCTCCTAGGTTCTTCTCTGTCCAATCAATATTAACCATCACAGTGTATAAATAGTATTTGTTTAATTTTCTTTGATATGTTTCTGATTTTATAGTTGTATGGTTTATAAAGATGAAACAGTTTCCATTACTCTTCAGGAATTGCAGAATTAGGACATCCTCACAGAATAGTTCACTAGTTCAGCATTTCTCTTTAGCCTAATTTTCTTTTATTTATTTATTTTGTTTTTGTTGTGAGATAGTATGCTCCTGTAGTTCATGCTGGCCTTGAACTCCAGTTGTCTTTTCCACACCCACCTGAGTGCTGTGATTATTTGCATGTACCACCATACCCACTGTATTAATGGTGCTGGGAATTGAACTTAGGGCTTCATGGATGCTGGGCAAACATGCTAGTAACTGAACTACATCCCAGCTCTAGTTTGCATGTTACTTTTGAAATTTTTGTTTGTTTGTTTTGTTTTTGTTTTATTTTCCCTGAGACAGGGTTTCTCTGTGTAATCCTGGTTGTCCTGGAACTCACTCTATAGACCAGGCTGGCCGCGAACTCAGAGATCTGCCTGCCTCTGCACCAACACCACCCAGCTTTGAAATTTCATTCATTCATTCATTCATTCATTCATTCATTCATTCATTTTTATTAAGTATACAGAAGAGGGTGCCAAATCTCATTACATATAGTTGTGAGCCACCATGTTGTTGCTGGGAGTTGAACTCAGGACCTCTGGAAGAGCAGTTGGTGCTGTTAACCTCTGAGCTATATCCAGCCCCTGAAATTTTTTTTTTAAGATTTATTATTTTTTGTATTTTTTTTTGGTTTTTGCTTTTTCTGGTATTGGGGACTGAACTCGGGGCTTCATGCATATAAAGTAAGTACTCTGTAGTTGGACTTTTCCTTTGTGCCGCCAGCTCACAAATAACAACAAGGAGACTTACTGTTAATTCTGAAAGCTTGGCTTTAGCTTAGGCTTTTCTCCAACTAGCTCTTATAATTTAAATTAACCTATTTTTATTAATCTACATTCTGCCATGTGGCTCAGTTACCTCTCCTCTGTACCATATGTCCGATTTCAGTGTCTGGCTGGTATCTCTCTGCCTTTCTTCTTCTCAGGGTTCTATCTTCAGCCTGATCTTCCCCCTCTATCATGAGTTTTTATATCTCAGGCTGGCCTTGAGCTCACTATATAGTCTTAAGACAGACCTTGAACTCTTCCTACATCTACCTCCCAAGTGCTGGGATTACGAGTTTTTGACACTATACCTGACTCTTTTTCTATATATTTATGTACATATGTTTGTGTGGGGGTATGTGTACATGGACATGGGTGCCCACAGAGGCCAGAAGAGAATATTGGATCCCCTGGAGCTAGAGTTACTAGTGGTTGTGAGCTACTTGATATGGTTATTGGGATTGGAAAGAGCAACAGGGGTTCTTAAATGTTGAGCTATTTCTGTAGTCCGGCTTCCATGTTCTTAAGAAGAAAACTAGACCATGTTTTTATTTCAAATGAATGTAATAGCTTTATTTTATATTCTTATTGTAGTGCTTATTTTCTGATTTCAAAGGTATTAACAGCCCTACTGAAGACAATTTGGAAAATAAGCTTAAGTAAAAAAACTAAAAATGTTACCCATTTTCTTGGGTGTTGCATGCCTGCCACTACTCTTCATATACATATTAATTTTATTATACCCTTAATATAAAATTGATTACATTTTCCCATGTAATTTGGTAGGCATCAATACTTGTTTGTGATGCATTGTAATGTTTGGGTAGTAGTTGATTTTAAAAGGAAGATAGTAGAGTTCCTGCCATCAAGGATCAGACTTCATTTACTGACATTTCCTGCATTTATTAAGTACATAGTAAGAATTAATATGTATCACTGTGAAAGTATGACCATGACAACTTATAGAAGAAAGTTTATTCGGGCGTCTGGCTTCAGAGGGATAAAGTCTGCCATTGCAGGGAGCAAGCTGCAGTCATGGTGGCTGGAGCTGAAAGCTGAGGGTTCAGGTCTTGAACTGCAGGCATGAAGCAAAGAACAAACTGGGAGTGGGGAGAGGCCTTAAGTTCTCAAAGCCCACCCCCCATGACACCTCATCTGGCAAGGCCACACCTCCTAGGCTTCCTCAAACAGTGCCCCCAACTGAGTACCAAGTATTTAAATTCCCAAGCCTGTGTTGGACGTTTCTCATTCAAAGCACCACAGTTACTATACCTGAAGTTTAGTTAGTATAGGCCTGTGGTTGAAGACTATTATTATTTCTGTTTTGTTTGAGTTGATACAATTCTTGTGCTATTTGCAGGTGCGAAGACAGCACATGGAAAGATGCCTTCACTTCTTGGTAGAAGAGCTCAAAGTTGTGAGTCCTTTGGAAGCTCGGAATCGGATCTTTTTTGTTTCAGCCAAGGAAGTTCTCAACTCCCGAAAGCATAAAGCCCAGGGGATGCCAGAAGGTGGTATGTAATAATTACGATTTCCTTCTTAAATGTAAATGTAGATTATAATTAAACAGCATGCTGGAAATCATATCTTGTTCTCTGCTACCTGTGGCTTCAGTAACCTGTGCTTAACAGTGGTGCAGTAATATTATACGGCAAATGTTAAGTCACACTGTCTAGAGTAGTGTGGTGAGCTCTTTAATCATCCCAGGCAACAGGAGGCTTCCTTTTGTGTAGTATATTCAAAACAGTACCCAGCTGTTTTATGAGCTGGCATGTTACTGCACGGCTGTGCTGGAGACCCTTATTGTATGAAGAATAGCCCAAGTGGAGCATGCCTACTGGTGCAGGCAGTGTGGTCATACCCAGTGGGGATCATAAAGTGCTTCCTTTACGTGAAAAGGTGAAATGCTTCACTTAATATTTGTTACAATTCTACAGTAAGAACAAATATGGGTTGGGGATTTAGCCTAGCAAGTGCAAAGCCTAAAAATCTTTGCCTCAGTCAGGCATGATGCCTCACACTTGTAGCCTAAGCTGGGGGTGGGGGAAAGGGATAAAGAACAAATCTGTGAAATTATGAAGATGCAAAAAGAAATTTGTGCTAATAGGCCATCATTCCTCTAACCTCAAAATGTATGTCCTCACTGCATACAAAAGGCTTACTTAAGATGAGCAGGGCATAAACTTTGTGTATGTATGTAGACAATACAACAGTGTCCTAGTTAGATTTCTGTCACATTTTTGACACATGCTAGGAACATCTGGGAAGAGGGAACTTCAACTGAAATGATGCCTCTGTCAGACTGGCCTGTGGGCATCTCTGTGCTGCATTTTCTTGATTGGTGAGGGCCAGCCTGCTGTGGGCAGTGCCACCCTGGGCAGGTGGTCCTGGGTGGTATGATTAAGCCATAGAGAGCAGGACAGTCAGCAGCACTCTTCCTTGGCATCTGCCTTGGTTCCTGCCTTGAGTTCCTGCCCTGACTTAACTTCATAATGAACTGTGATGGGAACAAGCAAGCTGAGTTTACTCCCCAGGTTGTTTCTGATTATGGAGTTTTAGCATGGCAATAGGAGAAAGCAAACTAACACACAGAGTATAATAGAGGGTTTCACAATCTGTAGTTTCCATAAGCCATGAGGAGTCTATGAACATCTGTGTGAAGAGAGATTATTATAGTGGATTTAAAAATCTTTGCCTCAGTCAGGCATGATGGCTCACACTTGGAGCCTAAGATCTTTGGAAGCTGAAAAAGGAGGCTTCCCACAAGTTCTGGGTAGCATGGGCTGCATAGTGAGACCTTGTCTCACAGAAGCAAAACAAAGAATAACATCAAACTTTTTGCTTGTGTTACAGGTGGGGCACTTGCGGAAGGATTTCAGGCAAGATTACAAGAGTTTCAGAATTTTGAACAAACTTTTGAGGTAGGGATTTAATTGGCTTATACATGGCACTGGTTGGAGAGTGACTATAAACTTCATTGTCTACCTTTGTCAATAACCTCTGCTCTTATTAAGTGTAGTCCTGACAACAGCAAGTGAAACAAGGAAGGTTTGAAGAAATGAAGGCCCTGCAGAAAGGATGACCTGTAAGAACTGAGAAAGATGTATTTGTTTATATGTCTATAAAGGGAAAAGTGCTCCACTATTTCTTAGGTTGTGCAGTGAATAGTTATTTCTTGTGTTCATACCTATGGAGCAAAACAGTACTGCTGTTGGGACAGATGGTGTTTCCGGGTAGTGGTGGCACACGCCTTTAATCTTAGCACTCAAGAGAAAGAAGCAGGCAGATCTCTGAGTTCCAGGCCAGCTGCAGCTACACAGAGAAACCCTGTCTTGAGTTAAAAAAAGCAAAATGAGGCCTGTTTATTATCTTTATGAAGAGTGTTGTGCTACTTGACAAAACTGTCTTACATTTCTAAATTGTATTGCCACTTGTTAATTTTGCCACTTCTCATTTTGTGCCAGATGTTTTGAACAAATGAATGAATATAAAAATAATTATGATACAGCTCTGGTATTTAGGAGTCTCGTGGAAACCCCTGCAGTGTGTAAGGGGCTGATGTATGTGCAACATTGAGGAGAGAGGCATGAATAGGCTTTCTATTGCTGTGATAAAAATACCATGTTGAAAAGCAAATTAGGAACGGCTGAAGTTTCATTTTGTAACTCTCAGGTCAAACTCTGTCACTGACAGAAGTCAGGGCAGGAACCTGGAGGCAGGAACTGAAGCAGAGACCATGGAGCAACACTGTTTACTGATTTGCTCCCCATAGCTTGCTCCATTTGCTTTTTGATTGTTTGGTTTTTTTGGTTCTTTTTGAGACGAGGTTTCTCTTTGTAGCCCTGGCTGTCCTGGAACTCACTGTGTAGACCAGGCTGGCCTTTTACTCAAGAGACCCACCTGCCTCAGTCTCCCAAGTGCTGAGATTAAAGGTGTGTATAACCACCGCCCAGCCTAGATTCATTTTTAATTACTATTTTTTACTTTTCCTTATTGATAAAGGAATCGTTAAAACTCTGATGTTTGGATTTTTTCTTAACTTTTGGATTATTTCTTGATGTGTGTGTGTGTGTGTGTGTGTGTGTGTGTGTGTGTGTTATAATCGCTCTGTATGGCCTTTATTTTTTATTTTTATTTTTATTTTTTTGGGAGGGGGGGTTTTGAGACAGGGTTTCTCTGTGTTGTTTTGGTGCCTGTCCTGGCTCTCACTCTGTAGACCAGGCTGGCCTCAAACTCACAGAGATCCGCCTGGCTCTGCCTCCTGAGTGCTGGGATTAAAGGCGTGCGCCACCACCGCTCAGCCAGTATGGCTTTTATATTCATTTTCTCTTTCAATTTGAAATTTATTTTTCTTTTGGGCTTTTGATTGTTGTAGATAAAACCTCTATCAAATTCATCATCTTTTAATGTTTCTCTAAATATTTATTTCTAATTGGCAGTGAGTGCATGTGTTAGTACAGTGCTCAAAGAGGACAGAGGTGTGGGGTCTCCCTGAAGCTGGAGGGTGGTGTGAGCCATGGGTACCGGGAATCAAATCGCTCTTAACTGCTGAGCTATCTTTCCATTCCCAAATCATCATCATAATCAGTTTGCTCTTTGTCATGGGATTCATTTTACTCAGGAGCTAAGTGTTTTGAACATACAGATACTGAGTTCAGCAAGCCTTGAGTGCCAGCTGGAGTGAAAGTCTCACTTCTAAACTGCGTCTGACGTCTACTACAAGGACTTCTTGCACAGGCCCTGCACCATTGCCTATTCTCTGTAGGCTTGTGTGCGAAGGGAGGGAGTGTCTGCATGGTTTAAAAGGCATTCCTGTAATGCTGCCTAACTTGTATTTGCACTGTGTTAGGCAGTAGTGCTGTCCCAGGGGTAAATATTGTAAATAAAATTGATTTGTGATTGTTTAGGAAAGTGGCACACCCCCAACCCCTTTTCTTTTGAGTCAGAGTTTCCCGTGTAGCCCTGGCTGGCCTGAAACTTCTTATATAGATCATGCTGGCCTTGAATGTCTGTAGCTAGAGTTTTCCTGCCTGGCCCAGTCAGGACAAATCTCTCTTACCCGCCAGTCCCACAGTCGCTCAGACCCAACCAAGAAAGCACACAGAAACTTACATTGTTTAGAAACTGTATGGCCGTGGCAGGCTTCTTGTTATCTACTTCTATCTTAAATTAACTCATTTCTGTTAGTCTATACTTTGCCACATGGCTTGTGGCTTACCAGTGTCTTTACATGTTGCTTTTCATGGCGGCGGCTGGTGGTGTGTCTCCCCCAGCCTTTTACTTCCCAGAATTCTCTTCTCTCTTGTTCCACCTATACTTCCTGCCTGGCCACTGGCCAATCAGAACTTTATTTACACAGAGCGATTTCCACAGCAAATGTCTCTTTCTTAAAGACAAGTATTGATGTGTTTTGTGCTTTATTTTGAGTCTCTGTTAAGCTGGCCTTGAATGCTTGGGTCTCGGTGGTCTTTCCACCATAGCTTTCCAGGTCCTGGAGACCACAGGTGTGGCTACAAGCCTGGTGTTTGGTAGTGATGTCATGGAGGTTTGACCTTTAAGGTACAAGAAGAAAGCTGGTTACACGGCTGTAGTCTGAGCTACTTGGGAGGCTGAGTCAAGAGGATTTCAGAGCTATCCTGGACAGTTTAGTGAGACTGTTTCTTTAAACAATGAGTGTACGTGTGTGCATGTATGTATAATAATATGTGCATATCTCCATGAGTGGTACATCTGGGTAAGAGGTAAGTTCATCACGTCTTTCACTTTCAGTTTAAAACATGCTGAAACAGCATTCTCAGGTGTTTGTAATTGTGTATTATTAATAAACTGACTTCTTTACATGTTAATAAGAAATCAGAAAACTAATTGATCTGTGCTTATCATTTTGGTTCTCAGTTTTTAAATTTGAAAGTCTATAGGATGTTCTGACAAGGTAGAATTGAGAGCAGTTTGGTCAGTATTTTTTAACCTCTTACCGAGTTACAGAATTACTGATAACATAACTGCAAAGTGTGCTCCCAGCAAAAATTGGTTAGTTCAGGAGTGTGTAAGGACTTTCTCAGGGTGCTCCTTTGGACCCTGCAGATGAAGAGTACCCCAGTGTGGATACCCTCAGTGGAAAGGCTTCTTTTCTTCTTTGTACTTGCTCACCGTCACATGACTGAGTCAGTACCTCCCGTGCCTGGCAGCTTGGAGTCCTCTTCACTCTGTCTAGTCCAGCTCTAACACTGTGCTGTCTTCTGTGCGCTGGGTCTTCATTACTGACATCTAGATCGACTTCATCGAGGACCATTTCTTTTAACTTTTTTTCCTCTTAAAATTATTTTTATGATTTTGTTTTAATTTTGTGGAGATTGATTTGGCACACTTACAAGGCAGTTGTTTAAAATAAAATCAAAGCTGAGTTGGATCATTTAAAAATCAGTAACTTATAAGCTAGCTAGCTGCTCACAGCTGGGTAATGGTTACAGGTTCTAGTGAAGGATGTATCTAGGAGATTCTTCGCTCCAGACTCATAGAACTGTAATAGGCAGCTTGCTGTCAGTAGAACTTTAGTAAGGGTGAGGGGTGCTTAAGTGAGCTTCCTGAGAAAAGGTATAGCTAGCTGATATGATTTAATTTTAAGGCCAGCCTGAGTTATATAGAGTTCCAAGAGCCTAGGTTATGTTTAAAAAAGAACAAAGAAAGAAAGAAAGAAAAAAGAAAAGAAAAACAACTCTGTATCTAAAAACAAACACAAAGAACCAGAAGTAGCGATTCATGGGAAGCTGAGGCTGGAGGATTGCTGCGAGTTGGAGGCCATCATGAGCTAGAGAGTGAAACCTACTTCACGAACATGTGCACATGTGCATGTGCCCTCCCTCTCCCTCCCCCTTCCTCCGTCTCTCTCTCTCTCTCTCTCTCTCTCTCTCTCTCTCTCTCTCTCTCTCTCCATCAAAAGCAAAACAAAAGGAGGAGAAAGGAAGGGAAGGGTCCACTTGTTAGGGGACACTGCCTGATTTAAGCTACAGCTGCCTTGAAGGAGAGACTATCAAGCTGAGTGTCCTTCAGGTCTGGCACTGTGCTACACACTCATGGTCTTCGAGATAGCTGCAAGTGGTTTTCTGTATGTATTTTAAAATATTTAAGTGGTTAATGATAATGTTAACCGCTCATATATCAATCATTATTCTTTTCAGTAACCTTAGGTATATCATCATGTTATATCAGTCATTTAAAAATAAGAATTCTAAAACAACACCACGAAGAATTCTTACCAACTCAGACCTTATTGGTTATATAATACAGACTTGGTTAAAACAGTAAACGACTGGAAGCCAGCTAGGTAGTTCTCATGAGACCGCCTGTGACCTTGAGAACAGTGCCATTTGTTAGTTTCTTTTGTGGTTTTAATTGTTCGGCCGTCAGCCCACTGCACATTACTGTGTGAGGACGCACAAAAATATAAACTTGCTGCTACAGCTCTTCTTACTTTTGAGTCCTTCAGTTTGCTTAATCTTTGTCATTTTAAGTTGTGTTTCATCATCCTGTCTTTCCTTTTGGTTTTGGTTTAAGTTACAATCAGCAAGTTTTTGTGTTGAATTCCTGAAAGTGTTTGGTGGGAATTGCAGTAATGTGTTATGACTTGGGCCCTCGCAGGAGTGTATCTCGCAGTCAGCAGTGAAAACAAAGTTTGAACAGCACACTATCAGAGCTAAACAGATACTAGACACTGTGAAAAACATACTGGACTCAGTAAACGTGGCAGCAGCAGAGAAGAGGTAGGCTCCCTTCATTATGGCCCAAACGTTACGTTCATTGTGTCAGACCTGTAGGCCTTGAAATGGTATGAGAAGTACTTGGGCACTAAGGCCAGTTTTGTGATTTTACTGGTGCCTGCTTGTGTGTTTTTAAATGAATACTTAAAGATGATTACTTACTAATTTTGTGGCCTTCCTTGGGTGGCTGTGTATGAATTGTGACTTTAAAATGTTGAGTAACTTCATGGGAGAGGAAGACCGGTCTTCAAGCAGAATCATATGAAGAATTCCAAACCAGGTGATGCTGTTGACACTCAATTCACAGTCCCTCTTCTGTAAACTTGAAATAGTAGGTGAAGGTACTGGAGCAGTACAGCTTTCCCAGATGTGGCACACACCTGGAATCCCAGCCCTGGTGAGGCTAAGGTGGGAAGAGCTTGGGTTGAGGCCATCTTAGGATACATGTCTTTTAAAAAAAAGTATAAAACTTGACACTTGGGAACAAAGAGCAAAATGTTGTTAGGTGTGACAAATAAGATGTTATCAGACCTCATGGAACCTTAACAAACTTAATTCAGCTGAAGGAAGTATGGAAAGCATCAAAGATCAAGTCAAGATGGGGTCAGATTGAAGAATGCTTTTGAGATAGTCTGGTCTAAAACCCATGGCACTCCTCATGCCTCAGCCTCCCAAACACAGGGATTACAAGCTTTACCCTTTAAGCCTGGCTAAAACTGAAGGTTGGTTGGTTGGTTTGCAAGCCCTCTGGCTACTGCCCCAGCCCTTAAAATCGAAGTTTTGAAATTACGTATTTTGACTAAGAAGACCCCCCTACCACCAGCCTGTAACACATCTCTGCCTGTCCTTGATTTTGCTGCTTATTCAGCATCATGTATGTGTAAACGGTGGCAGCAGAGGCTGTGTGCCTGAGTCTGTCTCAGCCCTGTAGCGTCTCTGCACAGCCTGTGTGTTGTGTTCCTGCTGAAGCCCAGTCCAGCTTGACTGCTCCTTGATGCAAGCCAAGTAATAAATACAGTCTAATCGACTGACCTCCATCTTGTAAAACATAGGACATTGAACCAGACATGGCACAAAGATGTGACCTGAGGACAGTGTCCTGAAAAGTAATGCTGGTTTTCCTGTCATTCAGGGTCCACAGACCTTCCCTGCTGCAGGGAGTTCAATAGTGGATAGTCTGAGCTTTGGGGGCCACACCATCTCGTTTATAGAGTGCACGGCTAACAGAAGGAGCTTTTGGCTTCCCACTGTACTGTTTGCTGCACTTGTTTATTAACTGAATGGCTGTTGAGTTCCTGTTTAATTCTCATGTGGAGACTTAGAATCCTTATGCTTTTGTTAGGTAATTCAGGAGAGTCAAGGTCATTTATAGTAAGCCATCTACAATGAACTTGCCAAGTGAAATGCCATTGAAGTCCTTTCAGACTTTGAATACAAGATTTCTTTTTTCTTGTGTCATGTTAATTAATGGTTCCAGATATAAATGAATAACCTTGCTTAATTAATTGCTTTAGGACTTTAACATGCCCCAAATATTGATCACTCTTCATAATAAAATAGGGTTTATTCAATGGAAGAGAGGGAAGACCAAATTGATAGACTGGACTTTATCCGAAACCAGATGAACCTTCTAACACTGGATGTTAAGAAGAAAATCAAGGAGGTCACGGAGGAGGTGGCAAACAAGGTAACAGGAGCTCTGGTCACAGTGTCTGGAAGCAGCAATGTGTGTTAGTACTAAATGCTGCCTGCCTGTCTCTTACCTTGAATGAGTATATGTCCCTCAATTGGATACTCTGAGCAGCTGGTACTCTTTTTTTATTTTTATGAATTACTTTAACTCTGAGTTTTTTAATGTTTTCAGGTTTCTTGTGCAATGACAGATGAAATTTGTCGACTGTCTGTTTTGGTTGATGAGTTTTGTTCTGAGTTTCATCCTACCCCCAGTGTGCTGAAAGTGTATAAGAGTGTAAGTTAAAGTTGTTGAACCATTTGTTCTGAGGCTGCTTCCAATGCTGTCTGCTGTAGCTGTCTGTTTAGTGGCTTGGCCATCTCACTGCGTTCTTGGCAGTCACTACACAGATGACGACAGTTCCCATGCTCTGGTAATAAATGCAAACTGTCGCACGTCAGCTTTCAGAGGGACTGGGGATGGAGCTTAGCAGCTGTGAAACTCTGGGTTCAGTTGCCAGCACCCACCCAAAAGTTCATTTCATCAGTCTTTATAAATAAAATCTACCTACTTCCTATGGAAAAAACAACATGGACATTTGCAATCATTATTGACAGGAATTAAATAAGCACATAGAAGATGGTATGGGAAGAAATTTGGCTGATCGGTGCACCAGTGAAGTCAATGCTTCCATGCTTCAATCTCAACAAGAAATTATCGGTAATGTTCATGTCTATAGGGTCATGTGTAGCTTATTTCCCTCCCTCCATCCATCCATCCCTTCTTCCCCCTCTTCCTCTCTCCCCACTTCTTTGATAAAGATTTGGGTCCGTTGCCTGGAAAGTAAAGCATGTACTACTATTTGTTAAAATGTCATCCTTTTTCCAGAAAACTTGAAGCCATTACTTCCAGCTGGTATACAGAGTAAACTTCATACACTAATTCCTTGCAAAAAGTTTGATCTCAGCTATGATCTCAATTGCCACAAGTTGTGTTCCGATTTTCAAGAGGACATTGTGTTTCGATTTTCCTTGGGCTGGTCCTCCCTTGTGCATCGATTCCTGGGCTCCACAAATGCACAGAGGGTGCTGCTTGGGCTTTCAGAGCCCATCTTTCAGGTGGGCATCTTGATTCTCCCAGCTGGTGCTCTTATGCTGCTCATGCAGATTCCTCTAATAAGCTGCCTTACCGAACCTGTCTATTTATGAGCTCATGCCTGTCTCAGCAAGCATCTTCTGAGTTGGGTTTTGTTTAGCTATTAATACTATGAATGATGTAAATGGTTCTATATTCAATCTTGAGTCTTTTCTGTTTACTTATTTGCGTATGTGTGCATGTTTGTATGTACGTGCATGTTTGTAGGCATACATGTGTCACAGCTGAAGGTCAGAGGACAACATGTAGGAGTCAGTTTTCTGCTTCTACCATGTGGCTTCTAGGATTGAACTCAGATTCTCAGGCTTTGCAGGAAGTGCCTTTACCCTCAGTGCCAATCTTTATGGACCAAGAAACTTGTATATCTTAAGTTTGGTTCCAGGCTTCAAATAAATTAGAATAAGCTTTAAATTTTGTTAATTCTATAATTTTGAGGAAATTTATAGAGTAAAAACCATCCCAGAGGCTAGAAAGATAGCCCAGCAGTTAAAAGCACTTTGCTCTGGCGGAGGACCTGAGTATCTTCTCAGCACCCACCTTGGGTGTTTTATAACCTGTAACTCCAGCTCCAGGGGATCTGATGACCTCTTCTGGTCTCTAAAGTCACCTGCACACACCTGCCATGCATTGACACAGACATACATGTGCATATAAATAATAAACAAAAATAAATAAAAACATCACCATAATCTAGTTGTAAAGTATTTCTGTTGGGGCTGTTTGGTTTCCAGCACCCACATTGGATAGTTCATAACTATCTGTAACTCCAGCCCCAGGGGATCTGATACCATCTTCTGGCCTTTGTAGACACCTGTACATACCCTCCCTATATCGCATAATTAAAAATAAAGTTGTTTTAAAAAAACAGAACATTTTTGTTCTCCAAAGATTCCTCCTGCCCATTTATAGCAGGTCATCATTCACATCTGTGGGTTCACCACAAGTCAATTTTGTCAATTTGGATTTGCCTTCTGGACATTTCCTATAATGTCTCAGGTGCCTGGGCATAGCTCACTTAGGATGTATTCAAGGTTTGGCTTCCAAGTATCAGTATTGTAGCACTTCACTCCAGGTGGTAGAGTACTTCTAGAACAAGTAGAACACGTTTTATTTCTCCATCACCCATTGGCCCATAGTGTGGTAGCTGGCTTAGCAAGAAAGTCATTGCCCAACAAACCTGCAGAAGTGATTATGCTGCACGTCAGTGGGACAGTGAGAGTGAGGCTGCTATTTTAGACTTAAGTGGGCTGCACTAAACAATTTTAAGATAGTTTTCCATATACACCTCCCCATGAATTTATATCCATTTAAAGGTTCCTGGGCCTCTTCCTTACCTCCTTCAGTACTCTGCTGCCCACTCTGTTCTCACATTCTGCCTCTCCCATTGGCCCCCTTTGTTCCTAAACAAGTGTGCTTCTCCTTGTATATCCCCAGTATATACATGATGTGTGTACCTGTCCTGTCCAGGACCCACAAAATGAGACAAGACATCCAGTACTTGTCTTTCTCATACGATTTATTCATGTAATATGGTTCTCTCCAGTTTTATTACTTTCCTGCAAATGATATAACTTCATTCTTTGTGATGAAAGAATTCCATTGCAAGCCCGGTGTTGGTGGTGCACGCCTGTAATCCCAGCACTCAGGAGGCAGAGACAAGTGGATCTCTGTGAGTTTGAGGCCAGCCTGGTCTACAGAATGAGTTCCAGGATAGCCAGGGCTACAAGGAGAAACCTTGTTTCAACCCCCAACCCCCTCAAAAGAAGAACACAAAGGGTTTATTTAATAAACATATGAAAAAGTGTTCAGTCAGTCATTAGAGAAGTGTAAATCAAACCCACCGTGAGATATCAGTTCAGACTCACCAAGATAAGATGGACAGTAACAAGTGTGCAAACCACACCTAGAAAACTAGAGCCTTCACAGTGCTGGCTGGCAGAATGAAAGGGGTGTGGAAGATAACTTGTCAAATCCTCAGAAAAATTAACATAAATGCCAGGTGTGAAGCTCACTTGTGATCCCAATGCTCAGGAGGCTGAGATAGGAGGGTCATTAAGTCTGAGACCAGCGTGGGCTACAAAGTAAGACCTTGTCTAAACACCTAAAGTAATAGTAGGGCATGGTGGCACATGCCTGTAGTCCCAGAACTTGGAAGGTAAAGGCAAGAAGATTATACATTCCCCTGTGTGTGTGTGTGTGTGTGTGTGTGTGTGTGTGTGTGTGTGTGTGTGTGTGTACACCAGGCAGAGAGGGAAGGAGGGAGGGAGGAAGAAGAGAGAATTCTAGTAAAAGGAAGTTTGCCTAAAGTTACTGCATGGCCTACCAGTACCTTGAGTACACACAGAAGCGAAGCACACATCCACCTGAGGGCACACATGCACATCAACATAACAGCATGCATGCACATTCACAGCATTTCAAAAGCAACTATGCAGCACTATTCACAATAGCTATTATGAGACCAAAGCAATTGTCCAACAGCAAAAGAATGTATTAAGAAAAATGTAGTTTTATGTGTAAGTTCATGAGAGCCTTTATTGAAGATATGATGTTCTGTCTCAAGAATATTTAAAGTTTTTAATAAAGTATATGCCCCACAAAAATAAAGAGAAAATGTAGATTATATATGCAATGGAATTCTTCATATTTTCTTTTCTGGTTTTTCGAGACAGGGTTTCTCAGTGTAGCCCTGGTTGTCCTGTAACTCTATAGACCAGACTAGCCTTGAACCAGAGATCTACCTGTCTCTGCCTCCCAGGCACTAGGATTAAAGGTGTGTGCCACCACTGCCTGGATGTGTTCCACTTTTGAGCAACATTTTTATTCATGTTTTAGTTGTACTAGTTGGCCACTATTAAGTTTTAAGGGATTCTTTCTCACTTCTGCATGTAAATTTCCTTTACAGATAAGTGATGTCCAAATATATTTTTCTAATGTGTGGCTTATCTTTTAATTTTCTTGTGTTTTGAAATTTAAAAGGTTGGTTTGTTGTGGTGGTAGATTTTATTTTAATTTTTTCATTTTGTTTTGTTTTGTGACAAGATCTTTAGACTACAGGCCAGAGAGGCCTTGTTATGGCAATCCTCCTGCCTCAGTCTCTGGAGTGCTAGAATTGCAGGTATGAGTCACCACACCCAGCTAAAAGGTTTTTATTTTCAAAATGCTTTATCACATTGATTGATTGATTGAGTGAGTGAGTGAGTATGTGAGTGAGTGAGTGTGTGTGTGTGTGTGAGTGTGTGTGTATGAGTGAGTGTGTGAGTGAGTGAGTGTGTGAGTGAGTGAGTGTGTGAGTATGTGAGTGTGTGAGTATGTGAGTGTGTGTGTGCGTGTGTGTGTGAGTGTGTGTGTGTGTGTGAGTTTGTGAGTGAGTGAGTGTCTTGGAGAGGATCAGACACAATGATATGGAGGTCAGAGGATGACTTGGAATAGTTGGCTCTCCTTCCACCACGTGGCTTCTGAGGATCAGACTTAGACAGTCAGACTTGACTTAAAGCACTTTAACCTACTGAGCCACCTTACTGGTTTTAATTTTCAAGTTTAACTTAGCTGGCTTTTTTGCTTGTTTTAATGATATGCTTTTGATTTAATGTGTGTGTTTGTTTGTTTATTTGTTTGAACGAGGGCATTGCATGTGCTAAGTACACAGTATTACTACTATACTGTATCTTCAACTCCTAAAAAAAAAGTCTTGATTCCTGGGAGATGGAATTAGCTGGAGAGATGGCTCAGTGGTTAAGAGTGCTTACTGCTTTTTCAGAGTTCTCAGCACCCACATTTAGGCAGCTCACAATTGCCTGTAACTTCCAGGGGATCCAAAACCTCTGTCTTTGGGGTACACCACATACACACATACACGTAATTAAAACTAAGAAAAGTTAATCTAATAAAACCAGTTTTATTTCCTATTGATTTACTGTTAATTTTCTTGTTCTTTCTATCATTAGTGCACATCATAGAAACTAGTTCTCGTGAAGGTACATGTTTGTAATCTCAGCAGTTGAACAGCTGAAGCTTGAAAGAGTTGGAGTTGGCGTTTCAGGCTAGCCTAGGCAACCATGTCAGACACTGTCACACCCCTCCCTACCACCAAAAAAACAACAACTCTTAGTGCATTCTTATTTTCTTCATGGATTTGTGTTCTGCTCATTTTTTGGAATCTTTTCTCCTATAATCTGCTTTAATTTTTAAAAACAACTTTATAAATTTAACTATTTTGTTTTGTTTCTCCTAAATTCATCAGCTCCCTAGATCTCTAGCTTCAACTCCCACTGCTCCTCCTAATCCAGCATCGCCGGATAATGCAGCCCAGGAAGAGCTCATGATCACCTTGATCACAGGATTGGCGTCCCTCACATCGAGAACCTCCATGGGCATCATAGTTGTTGGGGGAGTGGTAAGAAACAGTACTTTTAATAAAGTTATCATCCTATTCTCAAGAACTATCAAGCATCTGAAAATTTGTAGGTTGTAAGTAGTGACTAAGAGCTGGGAATGGTGGCACACCTTTAATCCCAGCACTCGGGAGGCAGAGGCAGGTGGATCTCTGTGAGTTCAAGGCTAGCCTGGTCTACAGAGTGAGTTCCAGGACAGCCAGCACTACAGAGAGAAATCTCATCTCAAACAACAACAACAAAAAGTAGTGTCTAAGTTTTTGTTTTGTTTTGTTTTGTTTTTTCAGGACAGGGTTTCTCTTTGTAGTTTTGGTGCCTGTCCTGGATCTCGCTCTGTAGACCAGGGTGGCCTCAAACTCACAGAGATCCTCCTGCCTCTGCCTCCCGTGTGCTGGGATTAAAGGCATGCACCACCACCGCCCGGCGTGACTAAGATTTTACAGCTGTAACTTATCTTAACACACACGAACACATGCACATACCCCTACCTACCTACACCCCTACCTGTAATTTTAGGATGGAATCCCTACCAGCCGTTCAGTTGGTTTCTGTTTGCTCCTTGTTTGCCTTCCTTAGGGAAGTGCCCAGATCCTTGCACATGCCAAGTAGGCACTGTACCACTGAATTACATTCCTAGCCTTATCTGACTTTTAATAAAATGACCTATTATCACCATAGCCCACAAGTGAGTGGTATTTATATATTGGCATAACAAGAAAGTACCAATGGGGATAGGTTCATAATCCAAGTTGGTAGAGAGCCTGCCTTTCTTTTGTGAGGGCTAGGTTTGATCTTTGACACCAAACAAGATGTCCTGTGTGATTGTCTCTGAATACCAGTGGGAGCTATCTTAAGTATTAAAGATTATTAGTAAGTCGTGCTCAGTTTCTTACTTAATAGCATACATGTGCTGTTGTAATGTTCAAAACATTCAACCTAAAATAATTTACTTTTTTGGAGGTAATATCAAGTTGGGGTTAGAGAGATGGTTAAGATGTGCTTCTCCTCCAGAGGACCCCTGTTTGGTTCCCAGTACCCACATGGTAGCTTAGCCATTTGTAATTTCAATCCTAGGGGTTCTGATGCTATCTCCTGGCCTCCACAGGCACTATATACACACCTGGCACACATTGCCTGTATGCAGGCAGAACACTCATACACATGAAAAATAAAAATAAAATCTTTATAAAGAGCAAGAGGGAGCTTGATTGAGCCTATCAATTATGGAAAGCTGTGGAAGTCCATCCTGATATTTATATTTTTTCCTATCAGATTTCCTTACGAGGAAGGTATATGCATCTTTAGAAGATGAATCAGGAGTCACAGTATCTTTCAGTGTGTCCCTTCCCAGTGTGGTTTCTTCTCACAGTGAGTTGTGACTTTATCTTGCAGATTTGGAAGACAGTGGGCTGGAAACTCATCTCTGTTTCCTTAAGTATGTATGGAGCTTTGTATCTGTATGAAAGGCTGACCTGGACCACCCGTGCTAAAGAGAGAGCATTTAAGCAGCAGTTTGTGAACTATGCAACCGAAAAGCTGCAGATGATTGTGAGCTTCACAAGTGCAAACTGCAGCCACCAAGTACAGCAGTAAGTAAGAAGGTGCAGCTTCCGCAGAGGCTCCCTAAAGTTCATGACCACATGTCCAGATACCACTGAGGTGGCAAGAGCTCACCTCTGCTCCTACCTGTCAGCATTCCTGTCCTCACGCCCTGGTGGATTAGGTCTGAGCATTTGGAAGTTGGTGCATAGAACCCATTAGAAGGCAGGACAGCCTTAACAAATAGTTCTTTAGCAGAGCTGTTCTCAGTTGTGATCCTATTAGGATGCTTGTTCCTTCACTGTGAAGATGGACTTTTTAGCATTTATTAAGTGGGCTCAATTAAGTGCACAGACTCCTGATTTTTGTTTGTTTGTTTGTTTATCAAATTTCTCCTTTTTTTTTTTTTTTTTTTCTGTTTTAAGTTGTTAAGATCTCACAATGTAGCTCTTGCTGATGTTTAATTCACTCTATAGGTCAGGCTCGCCTTGAACTCTTGAACTCACAGAGATCCTCCTACCTCTGCTTCCAGAGTGCTGGGATTAAAGGAAAAGGCTACTGTACGCACCATTAAAAATACTTTGTCTTAGATTTATTTTATGGGTTTGAGTGTTATGCCTGCATCTACATCTGTTTATTGCTCTAGAGGCGGTGGGACCTGGGAGAATGGAGGCAATAAAGGAGGCAGGCTGAAATCTCAGGCAATAGCCTCCCTTATCAGAGCATCAGACAGTTTATACTCTGAAGGTTAAGAAGAGTCTCATGAGTAAAGTGTCCAGTCCCAGGGCAAGCTGCAGGTGGTGGACAAGCCTCACGCAGCAGAACCTGTCTTTCCGTTGAGACATGAAAGCAACAATAACAATAGGCAGCGGCAGTGAGTAATGGGAAGTGAACTCTTCTGCCGCCACAGCTGGGAGGAGCACAAAACACACGCCAAGAACCGTGTTGTCTAAGAGACTGTGCTGCTAAGACTTGTCCTGTTTCCTGGGAGCTTTCTCACAAGCACTCAGAATTCTCACATGATTTCATTCTTGGACCGTATTTGGATATATGTCTATGCACCACATGTGTGCCTAGTGTCCTTGGAGATCAGAAGAGAACATTGGATCCCCTGGAACTGGAGTTACAGATAGTTGTGAGCCACCATGTGGGTGCCAGGAACCAAACCCAGGTCCTCTTTAAGAGCAACAACTATTCGTAACCACAGATGCCTCTCTCCAAACCCCTAGTTCCTGCTTTTATAACAATTATATATTAACAAAAATTATTGAATTCCCTTTAAACCAAAGTGTAGTGTTCTATATTTAAATGCATTTGAGCCACAGTAAAATAGCCCCAGAGGATCTCAACTTAAAGAGGTAACATACACAGAAGGACAAAGCAAAATGAATGTCATCCTTCCTGTAAGGGAGAGTGGTAGAGGTGGGGGGTAGTTCAGCAGGAAAAGCCTGAAAAAGAACAGCCTTTAATAAGGGTTCATGGGAGTGGGTGGCACATGAGGACTGAACATGCGGAAGAGGTAGACTGAGGAGAAAGGTAATGTGTTCAAGAACATGAAGAGGGCTGGAGAGATGACCCAGAGGTTAAGGGTTCTGGCTGCTCTTCCAGAGGTCCCGAGTTCAATTCCTAGCACCCACATGGTGTTTCACAACCATCTATAGTGGGATCCGATGCCCTCTTCTAGTGTGCAGGCATGCATGCAGGCTGAACTCTGTATACATAATAAACAAACAAATAAATCTTTTTTAAAAACCCAAAAGTGTGGGCAGTGTATGTTAGAGGGATTTTTGACTTCTAGGACAGGGCTATAAATTTGCAGATTAGAATCTGGGTAATTGGGAATTCCAGGAATGATGTCATCAGTCATTTAGCTCTAAAGCCAATCACTTTGCAGTGGTGTAGTGTATAGAATGATTTAGACAAGAGACAGGAATTAACAGGTAAATCTCTTTGAGATACAAGGTCAAAACCAGGAGATTTGTGGTTGAGAGACTTGATCATGCCATATGCACCAAATACTTTCAGAACTCTTGTTTTGTGATTTTATTTGTGTAATGGAAGATATTTTCTCTGATGAAGATACTTGGACCTGTGTGAAAGTTACAAATAAATGGTATGGCTCCATGCCTCTCTTTCTTTAAAAAAAAAAAAAAATCACCCAACATAATTTGGGAATTATGGGAAATGTAAAGTTGGGAGATAATTTGGCCTTCCCTTTACATTATAATGGAGACAACCACAAATAATTAGTTATGACATACTAGGCAAGTGTCAATATTTAATAACATGTTAACAGGATGGAAAATGCTTCATGTGTCATGGTGAGATTTGGTAGCATGAATAAAATGGGTATTTAACAGGCCAGAGACAGACGATAGTGTGTAGACAGCACAGAGAGAAATGTTAGAGAATTGTGTCTGGCGTGCACACTGAGTAGGCCAGAGACAGACGATAGTATGTACACGGTGCAGAGAAATGTTAGAGAATTGTGTCTGGCGTGCACACTGAGTAGGCCAGAGACAGACGATAGTATGTACACGGTGCAGAGAAATGTTAGAGAATTGTGTCTGGTGTGCACACTGAGTAGGCCAGAGACAGACGATAGAGTGTAGACAGTGCAGAGAACTGTTAGAGAATTGTGTCTGGCGTGCACACTGAGTAGACCAGAGACAGACGTGAGAATTTCCTATGTGCATCCTGTATTCACATCATTTTTACCCTGCCTCTCCCCCTCCAACTCCTCCCATGTCCCCCAAGTTTATGAAGTCTTTCCTTTATTCTTACACACACACATACACACACTCTACTCAGTCCTTTTAGTTTGTTCATATGTATGTTTTTAGGGCTGACTCCGTGATCACTCCCCTCTCCTTGCAGCCATTAATTGCCTGTAGCTCTTCATCCTGGGGTGAAGCCCTGTGAGTTCCTCCATCTAGATCCTCTAGGTACTATCACCAAGCACCTCTTGCTTAGGTGACCCAGTTTTTGGAATTTCATGGGCGCAGCTTCCATGTCATGTCTTGCAGCAGCTGTGCTGGTTCTCTGGACCCTTTTCAGCAGGCCCCCCTGAGCCTTAGGGGGTTTGGAGGTTGCATTCTATTGTTCTCTGAAATAGTAATTATAATAGTAGTAGTCTCCATCTACTACAGAAAGAAGCTCCCTTGGTGAGAATCTGAGAGCAACACTTACTTGCCTGTGGATGTCAGTGTAAGTTTTAAGAATGGAGTTAGAAATTATACTGGTTTAGGAAAGAAATATTCTCTTTTAGTCTTACAGGGTCCATGACCTCACTAGCCACCAGTAATTGTCCAGGTTTACAGTACTAGACATGAATTTCCTTCCAGTGAGCAGGCCTTCAATCCAGTTAGGCAGCCTTTGATCACCCCTGAGCTATAACACTGTTGCGGATATCTTGGTGAGGGGGTCACTGTTGTGGCTTATAGCCTGGCGGGACTGTTGATTGCTCTGGTCCCTAGGCATCCTGCATGCATAGCTCCTTTGGATGGCATTAGAACTTTGCTCCTTGCATGTCAGTTCTAGATATTTCCACCAAGTCTGTCCAGTGTGTGATGTCTTCAGCAATAGAGTCTGTCACTCCAGTTCTGGGAAACAACCAAGGACAACAGTAGCAGCCTGTGTTGTTTTGGGAAATCACCTGGATTCCCCCCACCTAGCAACGCAAGGGGAGCTTTGCTATGCCTGGCACTGGGGTTTTTGTTAGACACTCTATGACTCTTGTGGAGAATAGTGCCATCCCAAGTGGTGAGACTTTATTTAAATTGGGTGCATGCATATGTGCGTGTGTGTGTGTGTAAGGATTCAGTGTCAGGATCCATAAATAAGAGAGAACATGTATTTATCTTTCTAGGTCTGGGTCACCTCACTCAATATGATCTTTTTTAGTTCCATCCATTTACCTGAAAAGTTCATGATTTCTTTTTTTTACAGCTGAGCAGTATATGTCCCACATTTTCATTATCTAGTTGTTCATCAGTTGAAGGACATTTATGTGTTCCATTTCTCACTATTGTGAATAGAGTGCCAATGAATGGAGCAAGTATGTATGAAGTAGGATGTTGAGTCCTTTGGGCATCTGCTGAGGAGTGAGACAACTGGGTCACATGATAGACCTGCTGTTAGCTTTTGAGAATTCTCCACGTTGATGTCCAGGGTGGCCCACTGGTTTGCATTCTCCCCAACAGTGACAGAGAGTGCCCTGCACACCCCAGCATTTATTGTCGGTCATGTTCTTCACCTCAGCTGGCCTAAGGCCAGATGAAACCTCCAAAGAGTTTTAATTTGCTTGTCTCCGATTGCTAAGGACGTAGAAACTTTTTTTTTTTTTTTTTAGATATTTCTTAGCCATTTTTCTTCTTTTGAGGACTGTGTTCAGATCTAAAGCCCATTTTTTGCTTGGATGGTTTGTTTTCTTGATTTTTTTTTTTTTTTTTGAGTTCTTTCTAAATTCTGGTATTAATCCTGTCAGATTTATAGCAGACAAAAATTCTGTCCCACTCTCTGGGCTTCGTCATTTAGTTGCCTGTGTCATTTGCTGTAGAGGCTTTTCAGCTTTATGAGTCCCGTTGGGCAGTCAGTCCTTCCCTGCACCTCTGTCCTGCGGGGTGCTGCCTTTTTCCCTTCAAGTGGGTATAGCATTTTGTCTCCTTTGCGGTTGCAGTTCAGTTGTGTTCACGGCCCTGTGGCAGCTGTAGCCCAGTCTCATGAGCATGGTGCCTTGAGGCACAGTAAAGGCAGTCACACTAAGTTTGTAAGGGCCATGCTGGCCTCCCAGCTTAGCTGTTAAAGTTTTCCTCTTTAGCTGAGCATAGTGGTGCACACCTTTAGAGGCAGAGGCAGGTGGATCTCTGAGTTCAAGGCCAGTCTGGTCTGAGTTCCAGGACAGCCAGGACTATGTAAAGAAATCCTATCTCAAAAAACAAAACAAAACAAAGTTTTTCTTTTTAATATATGTTTTTTTTTTTAAAAAAAACCTACATAATTTTTTTATTTTATTTTAGAGAAATGGCTACCACTTTTGCTCGACTGTGCCAACAAGTTGATGTTACTCAGAAACATCTGGAAGAAGAAATTGCTAGGTTATCCAAAGAAATAGATCAACTGGAGAAAATACAAAACAACTCGAAGCTGTTAAGGTAAACTTTCCCCTCTCAATAACAAGAATATCTGATTTCATCTCACATCTAAAATGCAATTATGTGAAGTCACTAATGACTTTGCATGAGAACTTTTAAATTAACTGTCTTCGTTGCTTTCAATTAAGAGTGTCCATGTTTGTGGCTGGAGAGATGGCTCAGCAAAAGTATTTGCTGTTTTGCAGAGACCCCTACTTGGGTTTGGTTCCCAGCACCTACATGGACTTCATAAAGCTAAAAAGACTGTACGGCAAAGGCCACCCAGCAGCCACCTGTAACTCTAGTTCCAGGAGATCCCCTGCCTTCTTCTGGCTTCTCTCAGCACCAGGCGTGCAAGTGGTGCATATACATACATGTAGGCAAAACACTCATAAAATAAAATCTTTTTACAAAGACAAGGACTGTCCATATTTAATTCCTTATTGGAATTTCATGAAAGCCCATTGCAGCAGGAGAGTTCGTCTGACTAAAAGGAATGTCGTAGGACTCTTATTCTCTCTTAGGCTAGGATAGTTCTTTTCTAGGACAGAAGTTCAATAATTTATAATGGCAGTTGGGCATTGCGTCACACACCTTGTGTGCCCAGCACTTAGAGACAAGAGCAGGTTCAAAGTAGTCCTCAGGTACATAGCAAGTTCAAGGTCAGCCTGGGCCACATGAGACCTTACTCAGAAAAACCCAACAAACAACAACAAACCCAAACCAAATAAACAAAAGTCCCCACAACAGAGACCCTGTTCTTTCTGGGGAAGGAGGACACCTGGTTTGAAACAGTGAACGTACAGGTGTCCTGAGAAATTGGGCTTGTGCTTTGTTTCGGTTTATTATGGATCCTTTGGGACAGGAGTGGAAGTGTCACCATCAGGTCTAACTTACCAGTTGTTTCCTCTTCCTTAACCATGAGCTGCGTGCCAGTGTGTCCTGGAGTGGTGTTAAGCACTGTCTGAGCAACACTGCTGAGTCAGGGCTCGCACTGCATATAGCTCTACATCAGAGAGCAGCTTTGTGGCCAGTGTTTGCAGATTGGAAGACTGTCCTCATGGCCTGAGTTTTGAGGGCATGTGTAATTAGACAAATGAAGATGTTGTGTGAACACAGTACTCATGTTAGTGGAAGAACTGTTTTCATGGATTCCACTGTTAAAATTACCTGTAGCTTCACATGCCAAGCTGGTTTCCAGCTTAGAAACAGTAAGCTGCAGCACAGAGCCCAGGTGTAGACTAGGCTGTAAGCCCTACATATGTCTAAGTACACTCTATAATGTTCACAGTGCAATCAAGTGGTGATGATGTCTGATGCTCATTCTGGCCTAGCAAGACGTGGCTGGTCGGAATCACAATTACCAGCTCAGGCTCAGCCTAAAGAACTATATTCACCTGTGTATGTACATTTCACTTCTGTGATCTCAGTCACATGTTAAGAGACAACAAAACAACTCCCTTCTCTCCAAATAGAGTCCCTTCTTTGTGAGTACATGCCCTAGCATGGATTGAGAATATGCTGCATAGACTGGCTGGCAATTCAGTTAGGGCTTCCACTCATAGACAGTTGATTATATCAAGTATGATTCTAATGTGCTCCTTGCCAGCTTCTTTGCATATACAGTGTAAGTCATTCAGTACTTACACTTTACAGTTATGACCCTGACTTAAGATGTTTAAGCTGTTAGGCTGTTTCAGTATTGAAGTCCACGACCACTGTCTTCATATTGCTCTAAACCCTGAGGTCGTATTCACTGTGAGCATAGCAGGAGCACACACGGTAACAGTCATATATGAGTTTCAGTCAAGGATGGCCATAGTTGCTTAGAGGGCTGTTTCTAAGTTTGGATAGAATATACTCTTCTCATTGACTTTAGGATAATTAGGTTGGTGTTTTATTCATTGTCTTTTAACTAGAAATAAAGCTGTTCAACTTGAAAGTGAGCTGGAGAATTTTACGAAGCAGTTTCTACACTCAAGCAATGAAGAATCTTAACCACAGAGGCTGCAGTGATGATCGCATTGTAGGAGGAATTGGACTTGGACTATGGGGAGAGCTATTTTTATGAAATGACCTCAGTATGAATTAACTCTGAGTATCGATGCCTTGCAGAGACTGTGGTAATGACCTGTCTCGGGGGGGTTGCACTTTTTGAAGTGTTGCAGTGCGTCACTAGCTTTAGTTTAGAGTGAAGACTGAACTGTGGGTTAAATGATGGATTCCTTGAAAACAGTGGAACCAACTGTGCAGCCCCTGAGGGTGGGTCCTGCAGCTCTCAACCAGGGCTTTCTGTCTTTGATTCTGGGTAACTGCTTCCTGGCATCCAGGAGTTAGAGATCTTTTCATCCTCCTTCACTAGTTCTTGATGCCTTTAATGGGAATATTGAATTTGTTTATAAGCTGATTTGTTCAAACCAGGGAGTGTGGGCTACTCCTGGGTGTCCTACAGTCACTTTGCCCTCACAGCAAGGATGTAACCACTACTAAACACAGTTTTTACCTTTTCCTTTATTCCCATTAAAACTGATGTGAAGTAGTAGAAGGCTTGTCATTATAGTCATGCATGAAGTATCGGAGTCTGGTTTCCTGCTCTGTCTCTTTAGAAACATTGTCAGCCTTGAGTCTGCCTAAACATGAGGTAGAAGGTCTGGAAGGGATGGCCAGAGTGGGACACACAAGGTATATATGGTATGTGGTGACATGACCATGGAGACATGACTGTGACAAATGGATCCTTAGGAGGAATGTCCCCACTGGAAGCTTTGACTTTAATTACATGAATTTCCTTGGGCCCCATTAAAAATAATCACTCTGTGTTAGCGAAATGTTTATGGTTCAGGTATTATGTGTGCCTCTATATTAAAGGCTGATTGACAATGTGTATGGAAATACTTTTAAATGGCAAGGCAGGATTGCTTCTCTGACCTGACTATGAAAAGTAAAGTGCTAACCTATGAGTATTCCCTGGATGTCAGTTTTGCCATCCAAGGGACACTGAACTCCCACTGGGGTGTCCTCAAACTCAGATCCACCTGCCTCTACCTCCTGAGTGATGGGATTAAAGGCATGCGCCACCACACCCAGCACTAGGTACACTTATTTTTAAGGTATTTGAAGAATGTTACAATATCATATACCATTATTTAGACCATAGAAATGTTTCAGAATTACATACATTTTAGGAAAATTGGGTTTTGTTCTGCAGTATTCAAATTTAAACACATATGACTACCTTTTGCTTTTATTGCTGATTTTTTTACCCCCCCCCAAATGGTACAGGTAACCAGGTGAGATTAGGTGAAAATTACATGAAAAACTACTATCTGAAATTGAGGTCTACTAACCTAAATTACAAAGTTACAGAGCACTTTAACTTCTGGCCACATAACTAGCATGCTACAATGTAGTTCTCTGGGTTTAATCAGTCATGGCTGTTGAGAACAGTGTGCTTCCTACCAGATACACCTGTGGCTGGGCTCAGGAACTGCACAGAATGTAATCCTGACTGTTGTGTAACTGCTCAGTTACTACACAAATACTTGATTTACTGTGTATGTTTACAGTATTATTTATAAACTTTGTATGACCTTTAACTTTTTACAAAACATTTTTATAAGTATACAAGCTTTGCAAGATGAAAATAAACCTGTTTGCCTGTTAGTTGAGAAATGCAGCATTTTTCTCAGTTAGTGAATCCCAGTCATTTTCCATGGTAGTCATGTAAGTTCTCTTACATTGGAGGAGGCCCTAATTACTTCTCTACTATCACTTAGTTCCTTTGGCCAGTCACAGGGTATGATCCCTGGTTTACCAGTGGCAGTGGCAGTTTGAGAGGTTTTCCATGGTAGGCATGCAGCTTGTAAGTACCCAGCCAACAGACTCCTTGAACAGATAGAACTAATACAAACCTTTTTTGTTGTTTGGTTTGAGACAGGGTTCCTCTGTAGCCTTGGCTATTTTGGAACATGCTCTGTAGACCAGGCTGGCCTCGAACTTAGAGGTCAATACAAACATTGAATAGATTTTTCATTTTAAAATTGGAACTAAATTATCCCAAGGGAGCTACAAGGGACACATGGCTGTTGTTTCTTTTGAGACAGGGTCTCAACCTTGGGATCTTCCTGCATCTATCTCCCAATTACTAGAATTACAGACCTACTATTGTGCCCCACTAAGGAGAGGAACAACCTACTTGTGGATGAGAAATCAGTGGCTTTAATAAAATGAAAGCCAGCTTTGGGTCAGTGACACTCCAGTCTCTCCCTTACTTCCTTTTTTTATTTAAAAAAAAAAAAAAATTAAGACAGCATTTAAACAAAGGAAGTAGAGCTAACCAAGGAATACTGGACTTGAGTTTAGTTCTGGGGCTTAACTTTAAAAATCTTACTAAAATTTGACTTAAAACACGGTACAGTGAGTGATGAAGAACAGCATTTTATTGATTACAGATTACAGGATCAGCTCACTACAACATTTCACAAGCAACTGTACAAATAAAGGAGTGAGTCACTGTTACATCTCAGAATACTGTTGAACCCTGGCACAAGTCCTCTGCTCGTATGGTAAAGCTTTGGGCATGCCTGCCATTCATAGTCAGTTGGCTTCACTGTTGAAAATACTTGAGGACATTTCCAAGGTGCCTTATAGGAAAGTACTCAAACCAGCTTCAGGACACACTTGAGGTGTGGGCCATCTCATGGCTTCAGTGAGACGATGCAGTTGTTCAAAGAGAAGCCTCTTGGGTGAGAAATGGTAGGCCAGAGCACCACTGTATAAAGACAGAAAGGCTTGCACAACCTCCTGCCGTGCCGCTGAAGTCCTAGTTAACAACAGACTGTACGATGGAAGATTCTGTTGGGTACATTTCATACTAGTTGTAATGCTACATTATTATACCTGTTGTACAAAGTCAGCCATTGGGTTTAAGAAAAAAAAAACCTTTTAGAAAACTCTCAAGATGGAAAATATTTCCTAAATACAAGATGCTCCATCAGTCTGTGGCTCAAAGTGCTGACTTAGACATCCTGTGAGCACCTGTTGTAACCAATGAAAAGCAGGGCAAGCTGTTGTGTGCTTCTCATCCCACAGGATCCGATTTAAGATCATCTTTGTCAAATGACAGACTCACCTGTGGGTGGCTCTTACATTTCTATCAGAAGCTAAGACATCGTTTTAAATCATGCTTTCCACAGTGGCCGGGGAAAAAACATCTGGACACAGTTCTTAAGTATTTGTACAAGTCTGATGTGAGCTGCAGATTCTAAAAGAATGTTCCTTATTGAAATGATGGCAGGTCCATCTGGGGGATTGCTTATTCAGTTTTTCTAGTCTAGTCAACGGTTTAAAATACAGGATATTCACATCCACATAATTTCCCTGAATAGTTTCATTTCTAAAACAAAGCCTTAGTTTTACTACTAAATCTAAGTCATCAACAGGATTGGCGATTATTTTCAACAATAGAATGATCATTTTTATGGTTGTTTTTAAGATAGGATTTCTTTTCCTTTAAAAAAGGATTTAAATTATGTGTGTGCAGGTGTCTGAGGAAGCCAGAAGAGGGCTTTGGATCCCTTGAAGTTATAGGCAGTTGTTAGCCACCTCCACTGGGAACTGTTCTCAGGCACCCTGTGAGAACAGCAAGCAGGTTTAACCACGGATCTCTCTCTCCAGCCCCTGGGACAAGGTTTCCATCTGATAGCCCGGTGACTGGCCTCAACCTCAGTGATCCCTCTGTCCCAGTCTCCCAAGTAAAGGGTTACAGGCTTGCACCAGTGCACTTCTTTTTTAATAGATTACAATTCCTTAACAGAAACACATCATCAATCAGCTTGCAAAGTCTAAATTAAAATGACAGCTACTGACTGGACTCCCTCTTCAAGAACCAGACCCCAACACTTGGCATTTATGAACTTGGAATTCAATACAGCGCATGTGTATCACTTCTAAGTGCAAACTAGTTAGGGACCTGGAATGTCACATGGAGCACAGCTGCCAAAGTGAAGCGTGTTCATCTCCAGGTGGAGATGTGCTCGCTGAACAGCACTTTGAGGCGTTTACTCAACTACACGGTGGGCACATTGTTTTAGAAAAGCATGTGTGCCTTTAAAATACTCTTGGGGAAAGCGGCACAGGGGCAAATGCCTGTGGACCCAGTTAGAGGCCAAGGCAGAAGCCACGGCAAAATGTTAAAAACCTTGTCCATCTCAAGACAACTTTTGCTTGATGTTATGCACACTATGCGTCAACCTGCTAAGGCACATATGTAGGCTAATTTCAGGAACTCTCAGGCAAGCCAATGTATTTAGCCACAACAGAAACTGCAAAGGAACCCTAAAGGCACCAACCATAGAAAGCAGCTTGAGGTCACTGCTGTGTGCAGTCAGCCACATGTTCATCATGGTTCCATAACATGAAAGTACATTCCTTTTTATATAGAGTATGTGTATGAATGTTTTGCCTGCATGCATTAATGTGCCTGGTGCCCAAGGAAGTCAGATCCCTTGGGACTGGAGTTACAGGTAGTTGTGAGCTGCCATGTGGTTGCTGGGAATTGAACCCAGGTTCTCTGCAAGAATAGCAAGTGCTCTTAACTGCTGAGCCAACTCTTCAGCCCTAAATTCCACTTTAAAACATTTAGGGCCATAGAATTTCTTTAGTATGACGTTTGACCGACACACACAGCTCAGGACTGAACCCAGGGCCTTGTGCTTCAAATACTTTACCCCAGGTTTTAACCACTAGCCCCATTTTAAAATACATATTATAAGTGCTGTTTTGAGCAGTTTGGGATGACTTCGGAGCCACACAGCAGACTTAGACACACACCCTTTTCGGGGAGTGATTTCATCAGTGCTTCACCTCTGGCTTGGGTGGGTGGGGCAGGCTGCAGATGTAGCCCAGTGGTAGAGTGCTTTCCAGGCAACAGGCCCAAGCAAGCCTAGACTCCATCCCACCACTGTCCAGCTTCTCTATTTTTAAGTAAGTTGTGCCCTATTTCAGAGAGCTACGTTTTACGAAGTGACCTTCCCTAGTTCACAAATAGAGCAAAGACGTCCCAGAAACTAAGGATTAAGGTACACATTCACACCTGCCATTGGTGGTCTATTTCTCTTCAGTACTGTATCTCCGTTCACCTCTATCCTGAAGGGAGCAAAGGAAGCCCTGAGTGCGGGTGTGCTGTTAACAGGGGCCTGCTGTGTCAAGGACCCTTGCTTCAGACCCGTGCGAGAACGTCAAAGCCCTCCCAGCTTGAGTATGAATGCTGATGGACTATGTAGAAAGGTCCACCATAGCACTCCTCCCTACCCCCAATGTTTGCAGCCTCCAGACTGTTTCCCTGCAGAGGCTGCTCTTACAGAGATTAGCTATCCTTGTCTCCTTGATCCAGCTGCACACCATAAAGGCGGCCTCCTTGTTCATCTGTATACAGTAGGCACCAACTCTGTGCTACTCCATGTAACAAAGTCCCTCCTGGGAGCTGCAGTTTCTCCATAGGAGAGCCCTGTCTACATGACCCCATCTTTCCGTGTCTGGGTGTCTGCTTTTATTCCCTTTCTGCCCCACTCAGGTCCAGCCCTGAAGTGTGGGAGGAGGCTCTGTCCACTGTAGTCTCTTAAGAGCAACTGACCTTAATATCAGGGATGCTGATTTTATCACGGCGGATACATACATAGGCACCTTCACAGTATAAGGATGAAAAGTCACAGAAACAGTTTGGGAGTATTAAGGTTACAGTTACAGGTGCTCAGCTTTAACAATGAAACTGCTAAACAGCAACTTACATGTTGCCGACTTACAAAACAGTATGTTTGTATACATCCAAGTAACCCCTGAAGGCAGCACCCAGCAAGACTTAACTATTGTCAGTCATTTAAACTGCAGGAGAAAACAAGAGGAGAGGCATCTTGGTTCAGTCTGGAGGCAGGACAGCCCAAGACAGACACTTTACTGAGTAATTGGACAGCTTGCTGCGAGCTGAACCCCTCTGAAACAATGCTTTAGGCTCGAGGGTTCAGCTCCAGACAGCCTGCAGTCAGCTACTTGGAAACAAGTGTGTCATGCTATGGAGAACAGCACTACACGGCAGCAGAGCACATCCATCAGAGGAGCTGGGGGTGCAGAGCAGCTGCTGGCGGGCACCAGGCCCTGGATTCCTTCTGCAGCACCACCATTGGGAAAGCAGAAGTTCAAGGGTGCAGATCACTTAGACCAATTCAGACTGGACATGACACTGGACTCATGAAGCCATCTTACTACAGATAAGTTAGTGCCAGTGGGGTGGATGAGTTTACGTTTCTTAAGAATGTGAAAGGTGAGACAGTTTCCTACCTATTACAAAGAATGCTGGGCAAAAGTCTTCAGATACAGGGACAAGTCAGGTTTTGTCAAACCGGAAATACTAGTATATTCTATACACTTGGTTTCTGAAAGTGAAATTAACAGCAAGATCCAAAGGTCCAAAGGGCTCAGCCTTTTAGAATACCAAATTTATATGCCAGTATCTACTGGTTATTAATATAATAATAAACTGTAATGACACTTCAATGTGTTCCTGTGTCAAAGTGAAATTTTTACCCCCTGGCCTTCACATTCCCTGCCCCCGCAAAGACTCAAAAGGAAAACTTACTTAGATTCCTAGCTGGCAAAGAATGCGTGAAACAGCCACTTGCCCCTCAGAGTCACCTCACCTATCAGCCTCCTAGTCATGAAGCTGGCAGGGACTCTAAAATGCAACGTCAGAACCTAAGGGGACTCCTTCAGACAGCACATATATCTACAATATCACTTCTGCCTATCATGAGTCCTGGCTCTTCCATAACACTTTAAAATGTGACGTCTTTATATATACAGAGTTCAAGGGGAGTCCCTGACAAAATGCAAACACAATGGTCATCTGCTAACGAGTGCCTATTCTAATCTACAGAAAACCAGCACAAGCGAGTCTGTTGGGGATAAAGTCAACACAACTGCTCAGCTAATACCCCGGCCCTTCGACCTCAGCAAGGGACCTTAATCTTGATTGTTTCTTTTACACCGTTTGGTTGTAGTTTATTGAAAGCTTCTTTTTGTGTGTAGTCATTTCAATAGAAACATCTTCATCCTCAAATAGAAGGTAGAGTTTTTCTCATAGCTATAGGCTGTAGCATGGATTTCTCCAAATAACCATCGGAGAACAGAAAATATGACACTGTTAATTCCAGATTCTAAGAAAACTGTCCCAGGAGCCGGTGGCCACAGCCATGCCGTCATCAGTGACACCTAAGCAGCTAACACGGTTGTCATGACCAGCAAGGACACCTACAAAGAAAGGTCAATACAAGGTTAAAATTGGAATTTTAGAACTACAAAAGTTGTGCATTACAGCGCAGACAGTGATTTAAAAAATGACAAGCATCCTGGGGAGACGGCTGTCAGGGCAAGTCGGGCATAGGACACAACACACCATGAAGAAAAATTGAGACAGGGGTCTCATGTAGTCCAGGCTGATCTTGAACTTGGTACCCAGCCAAAGATAACCTTAAGATCCTAATCCTCCTGAGTCTACCTTCCAAGTGCTGGGATAACAAACATGTGCTATTATTGAACCTGGGTGTCTTATAATTTTCCTTTCTAGGAAAACAAATGTAAAGGCAAACTCCATATCTCCAGTAAGTTCGTGCTAGTCCAGTTTTGCTACTGAACTGTCTTTCAATAAAAACACATTCTTAAATGGAAGTTCAATGCAGTATACTTTTCCCACAAGAACAAGGACAGCTGCCTTCCACCCTATTTCCAAAACAGACCCAAATCATTCAGTTTTCTGTTCAGCACCAAACACAAACTGCTTATAACTGAATGAAGCCACTGAGCTCATTAAGTTCTGTTTGTTTTGCAGTGATCTGAGACTCACCCATCCCTTTTACTGCACAGGACAAACCGAACAGTTCTCAAGCTTTCAGTGAAAAATGCAAATATTCAAATGAAAAGGAGAATATCCTCTCATCTCATGGCAATGAACGTGTGAACAGTCACTGGCCCCTTCAGAGACACCTCACCTATCAGCCCTAATCATGAAGCCGGCAGGGACTCCGAGGTTAAAATGCAATGTCAGAACCTAACATCTCTCTTTAAACATAGTTTCACTCCCAGAAGTTTATCCTGTTTAGACATTCCCTGTAGTATCTCCAGTCTGGCAATGAATGGCAACTTTACCATCATGGGGTTGAAATAACATAACAAAAAGCCCAGAGGTGGCCTTGGGAGTAGCTCCCAAGTCTGGATCTGTGCTGAACCAGCTTGGGGACAGCTATCAGCAGAGCAAACCTGAAATGCAAGCATATTAGAAATGAGCTAGGATACCAACAGATTAATAGCCAAGGACAAAATACCTTACGGAGTCACTGGCATTGGGCAGCAGATCCTTTTCAAGACGACTTGCAAGGTTATAAAACTCTGAACTGCCGTTAGCAGAAAATTACTCCTGGGAGAGCTGAGACCCTGTGTGTGCAGACCTCAGAAACCCTGAGGGTTTCTAAAGAGTGAGCAAAAGAGGCACAGGACAGCAACAGAGCTGTAAACTACAAGATCCTCAGCAGGAGTCTCTGGGACTGGGGGGTGGGGGGCACAACAGAACTGCATTAACAAGGGGCCAGGAGGGGTGACCCCTCCATCTGCTGTCTGATGCCTGTCACATGGCCGACCATCTTGTGTCGCATGATAATCTTGTGCCAGTTTAAGACTATAGAGATCAGTCACTAGGGCCACTAACGTATCTCCTGACGGGGGGAAGAGTTGAGATTGGTGAGGATGTGGATCCGAGTTGACTTGCTAAACTGTGACCCCAGCTTCCCTCTGGAATCCGCCTCAGTGGTGGGGAGCACAGGGAAGAAATATGTGCGGAAAAAAAGAAAATGGCAGTAGTGCAGCCATGCTATTTAAAGAGGGGTTTGGAGATGGGGGTGTGTCTTGATGGACAGCCCAGACTGGCCTCAAACTTGTGACCCTCCTGTCTCTGGCATACAACACTGCACCCTACCAGTTTTTCTTGGGGTGCAGAAGAATATTTGTGGTGTTATAGTAGTAACAAACCACACACAGCGATTTGATTCCTGGAGTATAATTTTAAATTATTTTAGTTAACATTAAAAATCCCTCCATTTAATCCCAGTTCCAGTATGGCTGCTACGTCATCTTTTAATGGGACCTGCAGTGGAGGGCTCCTGTTGAGGCTTGGAAGACATTCTGCCTGTTCTCGGGATCAGTCTCAAGAGAATGAGTCACAGCAGAAACCATGCTTCCTGTTAGATTAGAGAATGATGGCTTAGCCCCAAGGGACAGCTTAGCATGGCATGATGGTGTCATTCACTAGCAATCCTAGCATTTGGAAGGCTGAGGCAGGGGGATGTGGAGCTCAAGGCCAGCCTGGGTTTTATACTGAGTTTCAAGCATAAGAACATGTCTCAGAATAATAAATAAGCAAACCAAGATGCAAGAAAAAGAAAACTAATTTGTGAAAGATGGCACCAACTTATATTCACTGCTCTTGACCCTAATTTACCACATAGGACCCAATGTCCTTCTTCAACAGGGTACATGTCCCACCTACCCTCAAAGGTAAGGAAGAATATGAAGGAGAGCACCCAGCTGCTGTTCTGGAAGCTCCAGGACACCCAGCAGGCCCCAGTGTAAGACAGAACGGGCCTCGGCCACGTCGCTCACCTGCCCGACCTCCTTTCAGCGCATCCCACACACTGCAGTTAAAGTCATCATAGCCGGCCAGCAGGAGGCGCCCACTCTTTGAGAAGGCCACAGAAGTGATGCCGCAGATGATATTGTCATGAGAATACAGCAGCAGCTCTTGGTCTGCACGGAGATCAAAGAGCCGGCAAGTGGCATCATCAGAGCCAGTGGCAAAGGCATATCCACTTGGGAAGAACTAGAAAGGAAAAGAATACATAAAAACAATGGAGGCAGAGATCCTGACCCTGGGGTGTGATGAGATTACAGAGACTATGGAGGCAGAGAACCTGGGATGGAAGTGAGGCAGGCTTAAAGTCTAATTTTGCTTCTTTCCATGTCAGTGACTGCTGAAGTTTGTTCCCTTTTATGTGAGCCAGGGTTTCACCATGTAACCCAGGCTGGGCCAGAACTCACAACACTCCTGCTTCAGCCTCCTAAGTGCTAGGGTTACAAGGGTGTGAGCCACCACATCTGGCCTAATCCATATTTATTTATTTATTTATTTAATATTCTAGGCTTTCGTTTTAGCTGCAGAGTTGGGACTGAATAGCATATACAAAGTGCACTGCCCATTGTTACAAGGGTGTGAGCCACCACATCTGGCCTAATCCATATATATATATATATATATATATATATATATATATATATATATATTTATTTATTTATTTATTTATTTATTTATTTATTTAATATTCTAGGCTTTCGTTTTAGCTGCAGAGTTGGGACTGAATAGCATATACAAAGTGCACTGCCCATTGTTCAGCACAATGTTAACGACACTGCCTATGGTCCTTCTCTGTCTGATCAAAACATTTCTGTCCAGTGTTAGCGAGTGCCTGTCACTTAGGAGTCAGGAGCTGCACTGCACCATGACAGCAGACAAGGACTGCATGTCCACAATGTTCCGTTGGAAGCTCTGCCTCGGCACCCCCTCCTCCCTCTCCAAACCCTGCCCCTTTAAGAAAGCCCACCAAGCGGGACCATGCCTACAGGGTATTTAAGCTCCAATCCATAGACCTGCCACGTGATCCCCCTGCCCTCCACCCCAGATCACCAGGGACAGTGTTGCTTACTTAAAACCTGGTCTACCAAGAGACAACAGGTCTCTAAAATACTTTAGATTAGGACAGATTTCTCTAGGATAATCCCTGTGCTGTCCTAAAAACAAGGTTTATGAAGGAGAATTTAAAACAAGGCTGGTTTCCTGAGGTATCAAAGCTGCACCTCCAATGCATTCATGTATAGGACATACCTTACCGGCAGCCAGATTTTGTAATGTAAGAGAAATCAATCCCCTTGATATTGATTTAGAAACACTAAATTGTGTTTTGCCTTCTAGAGATACTAAGCTGCTTATACCTAACAGACAATGATTCCCTGATGCTCAAATGCTTCAGAGATCTGAGAATGTGGCATGTAATAAAAAAAGCTTCTCATGATAGAGACATGCCAATTCCTGACAGCACCCTGTACCTCCTCAAAGGAACATGGATGGCTGCAAGAGAACTTCCCACCTGGAACTTGCTGTAAATGTAGCAAAGCCAGCCATGGAGTGGAAAACAGCTTTGCACCTTAACTGCTGCTAAGACCCTGTCCAGGATGTGGACAAGCAGGACACTAGGGAATTGATTGCCCCACTTTGACAAGACAAGATAGGATGGTCTCCCCAAATCCCTACTCCACAGGAAAGTCAATCAGATCTTCTGGTCTTGGAAGCTGAAGACCGATACTACCTTAGGACCTATGTCCCAATGACCACAGAGAAACCTGGGTAGCTGCCTAGGTAGCAGAAAGCTGCCTCACTTCTGCTTATTCAGGTGGAATTTATCCTTCTCAGAGTTGATGGTGTTTGATGACGAGGGTACTGATAGAGTTACCATTTTAACAGCTCTCCCCCGACCCCAAGATTACAACTACCTTGGTAGCTCATTAGTTCATTAGTTAAGTTTCCTTTTAAAAATACAGACAGGTTTGCCTTGTTCGCAGGCTTCATAATAAAGGATAAACAGGCCTCAGATGTAACTTCCCACTTAAGGTATGCAAAGGTGATGTTTAAGTATAGACTTAAAGGTATGTGCCATATGGCTAAACAGGCCTCAGGAAAAAAAACGTTTTAACCCAGACATAGCCTTTGCTATGACACCAAGGTATAAATCTGTTCCAGCTGTTTTACAGGCACCTGCAGGTTCCTGGGGAAAGAGTTCTGCTACTGTATCATGGAATCTGGCCTGGTGGAAACTAATATCAGTCTCTAGAGCCCCTCTTTGACCCCACCCATCTTCAAACCTGTATTTTACAGGTCCACTCTTCCTGCCAGACATGTGCCAAAGCCAACCTGCAGGGGGCCCTCCAGATATGCCAGTTCCTGCACCAGCTCTGAGGACAACCAGGCGAGGTTGACTTCACCCACATGCCCACTCATAAAAAGCTCCATCATCTCTTAACTCTTACTGACACCTTTACCGGATGGATAGAGGCACTCCCCACCTCCAGGGAAACAGCAGATGTGATGGCTCCAGGAACTCCTGGAACACATCATCCCCATAAACTACCGGGACATCAATACACAAGTCTCCAGGCTCAAGTGGGCACCTATACAGGATAGATAGTCTGCCCAGCAACTGGGACCCTCCACTATTCAGTTTTCAAAATTGTCCCAATAAAGGGCCTGCCCGCTGTTCTGCCTTGCCCATTCATCTTTGTCAGTACTACCAGGGCACATCTCCATTCCATTCTTACTGGCAGTCACCACTCTTCCCACGGCTAATCCCGTTCATAGGGCTGATGATAACAACCTATTTTTTTCTGCTAGCAACTTGCCTCCTCTGCTTCCTCAAGAAACGGTTTCCTGAGGCCTCCAGGATGGCAGTTAACGGAATGCTGAGCATGAGCCCACTGACTCCTAACTCCCTCTCCCCACATCATCCCATGCCAATAGGAAGTCTGAGCCGTTGGAAGCTCCACCTCACCCCACCCCCACTCCAAACCCTGCCCCTTTCAGAAAGCTCAACAAGGCCAGGCAGTGGTGGCGCATGCCTTTAATCCCAGCACTCAGGAGGCAGAGACAGGCAGATCCCTATTAGTTCAAGGCCAGCCTGGACTACAGGACAAGCCCCAAACCTACAGAGAAACCCTGTCTTGAAACACCCGCCCCCCACAAAAAAGCTCGCCAAGCAACAGCTCCTCCCCATTAGCTGCTCAGGATCTTGACTACAGGGTATTTTTTTTAAAAAGAGACTGATTTATTTATTATGTATACAACATTCTGCCTCCATGTATGCCTGCAGGCCAGGAGAAGGCACCAGATCTCATTATAGATGGCTGTGACCTACCATGTGGTTGCTGGGAATTGAACTCAGGACCTCTGGAAGAACAGCCAGTGTTCTTAACCTCAGAGCCATCTCTCCAGCCCAGCTACAGGGTATTTAAGCTCTGGTCCATAGACCTACCATGTGATTTCTCCTCCTCCCTTCCCCCAAGATCACAAGAGAATGCTTTACTCAGATTAAACCTAGTCATTTACTTTTAATTTGGCTTCGATCTGGCTTTGTGTTGGTGGAGAAACCTACTACCAGGGATTCAAAATACTTATCACACACTAAGATCAGCATCAGTGCGGTGCTGATCATAAGTCAAGCATTACTATTTACAGGCTGTTTTAAATATTACAGAATCCTATTATGAGAAATAAATTGGAAAGATTTTAGAAAATACAGAACACTAGGGCTGGGAGATAGCTCAACAGATAAAGCATTTGTGTGCCTGTGAAGACTAGACTGGGATTGCTGGTGTGTGCCACCATCATGCCATGCTATGGAGCCCAGTACCCACACAGATGCTGGCCTGCCTGTACTTCAGCATCTGGGTTGCAGAGATGGGATCCCCCAAGCAAACTAGACTAGTATAGGTGAACTCTGGGTTCAACAGAGAGACCCTGCCTCAATGAATAAGGTGAAGAGTGACCCAGGAGGACACCCAACATTACACATACACAATACATTACACATGCAGAAAAACACTAAGTATACATCTTCTACTTCCACTAGATACGGAGAGATACAGAACCAGGCGTGACTGACGTCAGTAACACTTTCCAGTGCGGCCCTAGTCAGTGTGCTTTTCCACAGAGGAACCTCCTCACTTCCAACTTCTAGAAACCACTTCCTCATGATGGGGTCTGTTTTCTGCAGCTGAGCCATTGGTGCTGCTTTCTTAATTTGTAGGGACAAAATAGCTGTAAAATGGTTTTACTTGCTACAGACGTGCCTGCAGCTTGTTAAGGTTTTATGTAGCAGGTTTGTTTAGCTTTCACTTAGATTTCCTTCATTAATTTTGCTTTTGAGACAGATGCTCTTGTATCCCAGGCTGACCTTGAACTCACTGAATAGCTGAGGATGGCCTTGAACTTCTGATCCTCCTGAGAGCTGAGGTTGCAGGCATGTGCTTTCTTTCATTACTTACAGGTATGTGTGGGAGTGCACAGTCATTCCCTATTTCAGGTTTTTGTTGTTGTTTAGATGAGGTCTCCCACAGAACCTGGGTCTGCAGAGCAAGCTGCAGGAATCCCGTCTGCTCCCCCAGTGCTGGGGTTTGCAACAGGCTGTCCTGCCATGCCTGTCTCTTTACCTGAGTTCTGTGGCTCAAAGTCAGGTCCTCATATGTGCACAGTGAATACCAACTGAGCCACCTCCCAGCTTCCTTCATTACTCCTAATGAACAGTCCATAATTATTTTAGTTCTTTTAATTTCATATATTAATCTTCTCCCTCTGGAGTCTATTTGATAAACAGCCTTCAAAGTAGGGCTCTAACTTAATTTTCGTTAATACTCAAGCAGTTGTTCAGCTGTTAATTAATTTTTCTATTGATCTTCTGCTATATCATTCACTAAATTCCTGGCAACAACCTTGTGTTCTTTTTCTGTGTAGGGGATTAGCCCTTGTCCTCATAGATGCTAAGCAAGTGCTGAACCACTGAATTACACTACTAAGTTTTAAAATATTAACATTTTAATAATAATTTAGTATTTTATAACCCACCCTTGGGTTTTAAAATAAGTTGTTTGATGGATATAGTTGCTTCAATTAAATGTATTTCCATTTACTAAATACAAATATGTCATAATAATATTCTTTCAGCTTCTTGTCTTATCTTTTTTCAATCTCAGATCTGACTATAGAGTTGGAAGTTTGAGAAGGATTTATATAGTGGGGCGGGGTTATTTCCAGCTTGTTAGTAAGCACCGAGAGACAGTCCCCCATTGTTTCACAGTCTCACAGGCATGGCCTTGCAGGGCAGCAGCTTGACTAGGTTCTTGGAAAGGGCTGAGGCTGCTCTATTGAATATGACTTCTCCACTCCAAACAGGAAATGCTTTCCTCATGGATTCCTGGAAGGCTCTGGGACCGGGACCCGGGACCACAAATTCTTCCTTCTACCCGCCATGTGCCTCAGGGTTTGGTTACCATGAAGTTCAAAGCCTCTGCCTTCTATTTATCCAATCTCTCCAGGACTCTCTCTGCTTTCTGTTTTGTTTTGTTTTTGTTTTCTGAGACAGGGTTTCTTTGTGTATCCCTGACTGTCCCAGAACTCACTCTGTAGACCAGGCTGGCCTCAACCTCAGAGATTAAAGGCACGAGCCACCACCACCACCAACCACCAGGCTCCACTCTTGGCTTTTTAAAGACAGTTTCACTATGTGGCCCAGGCTGGCTTCAAATCTGCAGCAATCCTCCTGTCTCTGTCTCGGAAGTGCAAGGACTAAGGCATGGACTTAGTCCTAAGGCCTAGGCTACTTATACAATATTTTTCTTTCAATTATTTCATTTTAAAAGGGGACTCAGTGTGTACTAACAGCTTAATGTCTCATCCCCACAAACAAACAATATGAAAACAGTATCGTCTCTGTAAATTCACTATTGTAGTGGCTGGGAGAACACACTTGCTGTGCATGTACGAGGACATAAGGACATGGAGTTTGCATCCCCAGCTCCTGTGTGACAAGTTGGGTGTGGCTGAGTGTGCCTGTAACCCCAGCACTGTGGGCAGAGACAGGCAGATGATCCTCAGAAACTGCTGATGAGCCAGCTCAGCCAAGAAGGCAGACTTTCCAGTTCAGTGGGACCTGTCGTAAGTAATAAGGTAGCCAGTTACAGAGGAGGACTCTTGATCTCGTTTGGATCTCTGCTTGTGTACACACAGGTCTATATACCCCATACTCTTGCACATGTTCCACACATCACTCACGTGCAATTTAAAATAGTAATAATAAACAAATTAAATTTTAACAAGCAAAAAAGAAAACAAACAAACAAACAAAAAACAAGCACCTGCATAGCATTCATGAGGGCCTGGGTTCGATACTCAGCACCACACTGACAAACACAGCCCTGGGGTGGGGGTGGGGCTAGGGAAGGTGGAGGGAGAGAGAAACAAAACCACACATTTCAATGGCTAAAGGGAAAGTGATAAAATTCAGCATCTGTTCCTGGTTTTTAAAGCTTACAACATTCAGCTGACTAGGGTTCAGTACCCAGCACCCACATCCAGCAGTTTACAATCAACTCTAACTAGCTCTAGGGGATTCCATGTTCAATGTCTTCTTCTCTGGCCTTCAAGGGCACGTGCACACAACTGTGCAGATGCACACACGCACACACATATACACACACTATACAGCTCTTAAAAACCGTTGGTAATTGTGAATATAGGAGGACACACTCAGCCTTGCAAAGGCGACCCATGAAGGATGGCAGGTGTGCCTTCTCTGGGATGCTGTCGACCTAAGCATGCTGACCTGAAAGAGGTCGACTAGCCATTTGCTCTCTCGGATGCTGTGTTGGTCAGCTCTTGTCCACTACACACAAACGAGTTGTTTGGGAAGAGGAAGCCTTCACTGAGAGGATGCCTCCATCCCCCTCAGGCTGGCCTGTAGGCAAGTCTTTGAGGCATACTTTGATTACTGACTGATGTGGGAGAGCCCAGTCCACTGTGCTATGGACCACCCTGGGCAGGTAATCCTGGGTTGAAAAAAAAACCAACATAAAAATCCAAAGGGAGCAAGCAGGAAGCAGCACTCCTCCATGGCCTCTGCTTCAGTTCCCACCTCCAGGTTCCTATCTGAGTTCCTGCCCTGACTTCCTTAAGTGATGGACTGTTACCTGGAAGTGTAAGCTGAAATAAACTCTTTTCTCTCCAAGTTCCTTAGTCAGTGTTTTATCATAGCAAAAGAAAGCCAATAAGGCCATTGTAATCTACAAAACCATATGGAAATGACTTTCAGCATGGGAATAATAAAGAACACACACACACACACACACACACACACACACACACACACACACACGTACCTTATAGAACTGTAATGTCTTAATTGTAACTGACAAGCATGGTTCCTTTGGGATGTCTACAGCCTTGGGCATCTGAACTGTGCAGGGGCATTAGGTGACTCAAAGTGGTGGCCCCCATTCTTCAGGACCCCACCCCTCAATCACCACTTGATAATCACTTGTATTGTCTTTCAGCTAGTTCATCCCCCTTCATCTCCAGCACCTGGCATCTGCTTAGCTTGCCTGCGGTTATCTGACTGGTTTCTTAAAAATATGAAGTATCACTGGGCGGTGGTAGTGCACGCCTTTGATCCCAGCACTCGGGAGGCAGAGCCAGGAGGATCTCTGTGAGTTCAAGGCCAGCCTGGTCTACAGAGAGAGATCCAGGACAGGCACCAAAATTACACAGAGAAACCCTGTCTCGACAAATGAAAAAAAAAAGAAGTATTAGGGATGGGGACGGCTCCTTTAGTGAAGTGCTCGCTGCACAAGCAAGTGGACCTGAATTCAACCCCCAGCATCCATGTCAAAGGGGCGCTCCTCTGTAACTCCAGCACTGGAGGGTTCCAGAGACATGCAGATCCCCAGAACTCCAGAGCCAACTAGACTGCCTTGATTAGCTCCAGGTTCAGTGAGAGGTGCTCTCTAAAACTAAGGTGATGCATACCTGGCATTCCAGCACTTGGGAGGCAGAGGCAGGAGAATCTCTGTGTATCTGAAACCAGCCCTAGTCTACATGGTAATTTCCACACCAGCCAGGGCTAGTGAGACCCTGTATCACAAAAGGAGGAGGTATCAGATGTCTACTTTTGGCCTTAACAGCATGTGCACACATATGGACATACACAGCCACAGGCGTGTGTGTGCACACGGACACTAAAGTAATCCTAATAATCTCCAACATTTCCTGTGTTTCTAATACACAATACATTTAGTCTCCACGCTGTTTTCTGATTAAGTAGCTTCAGCCCTGTTAGGAAGGCTGGAGTGTGAGGCTTGCTGACGTTATGCAGCTCTGTCAGTTTTAAAGCTGGTACAAGGCAGAACTGCCACCGCCCTGATTTGGCTGTCTCTCTACAGAGAGCAGCACCCCCTTCCTCACTGCACCCTGTGTGGTACCCCATACAGGATGGCTTCTCACTGAAACACAATGAACAACTACAGGGCTGCCTGCTCCCCACATCAACCAATAAAGCTTGTATCTTGTCTAAAAATAAGCACCAGATTTATGGATTAAAATGTTAAAAATCAAGACCTACTGAGGATTTGGTGTTGTAAGAGCACACTGGTTATAAGAATCCATGAAGGCAATCTGTTTGTTACAATGGTGTGGTGTTCGGCACTTTAGACACACAGTAAACTTTTTGAGAGGTGGAGGCAGCAGGTTCAGGAGGATTAAGAGTACAAGGTTATCCTCAGCTACAGTAGCAAGTTAGAGCCATCCTGGGCTACACAAGACTCTGTTCCTGAAACAAGTAAACAAAACAATAAACAACAAGTATTCTTACTTACACTGACAGCATTGATGTCTGAGATATGTCCAGTGAAAGACTGTCTACACATCCCATCTCGGACATCCCATAGTTTTGAAGACGCGTCACAAGCACCAGAAACAAAGGTCTTCAAGTCAGGACTCAGTGAGAGACTCATCACATCACCCGAGTGTCCTGCGAAGGTTGTAGTCTGCTGCCCCGTCTCAATGTCCCACAATGCACTGTGAGTAAACACAAGTACAGACACAAGATGACCACATCCCTCCCCAGCGTCTGTGCCCACTAATACAGGCTTCTTTTGGAATGAACTTACCAGGTCGTGTCTCCTGAGCTTGTAATGATTTGTCCATCGTCCAAGAATCGGCAGCAGGACAAGTAGCCTGCAGCAGAGAGCAGCAAATGTCAGGCCGTGGCTCAGTAGGACACAGCAGGACAAACCCTAAACTCAGGCAACAGGGCCTTGTCAGTGGGACACTGAGCTCTGCTTTGATGATTCCAATTCCTTGCTGTCTTCCTCACAGTACCAGACAGTGAGCACTCAAAGTGACGACATCAAGCAAGGCAGCCTATTAGCAGCGCAGTGTGTTTGACCCTGACATTGGGACACAACATTGTCATCTACAGAATTCATGCTTAAGAACCACACAGTAGAATTTTTTTTTTTCGAGACAAAGTTTTGGTGCCTGTCCTAGATCTCACTCTGTAGCCCAGGCTGGCCTTGAACTCACAGAGATTCACCTGCCTCTACCTCCCAAGTGCTGGGATTAAAAGCGTGTGCCACTGCAGCCTGGCGACAATTGAATTTTAAAAAATTGCAATTAAATGAGTTTTTTATTTTCAGTATATTTATGACAGTGTGTTGGGCTGCATTCATAGCTATCCTGGGCTCCACGTGGGTCTGTAGGTGGCAGGTTGGATACATCTGAGAGAGGGTGCTCCCTAATCAGTACCTAGAACCTAGTGCCCATGGCAAAATGGGCCCAGTACTGGAGAAGACCCTAAAAATACCATGAAAGTTTTATGGGAAATGTGGCATCTGCATGATTCATGTCCATCAGTGTTTCAGAGTCCCCAAGTGGCAGAGAACCAGTGTTCTGAGACTCTGCAGAAATGTGGTCCACAGACAGGAAGGGTACGAGCGGCAGGGACCTCCTAAGTACAGAGGCCTGGGGGTTAGCACGGCCGCCTAGCAACAGTGCTTAATGACTCCACCAGCACAGACGGTCCAATCCCCAACCTTGCTCCAGTGCAGAGGTCGTATTCACTTTCTTTTGAAGTTTTTATGAGCGTCTGGATTTTGGGGGCAGCAAATTTATCATGTTTACAAAACAATACAGTTATATTTGAAAGGAAAACATCGTAGGGGTAGGAGTACACCTCCATGGAGAATGCACATGCATTGGGCAAGGCCCCAAAGACAACCCCATCCCCAAACTAAAGAAACAAAATGACCATTATCACATGCACTCGGAGAGTTACTACTTTTAAATCACAGTAATTTCTGCTTTCCTTTTCCTCTGGCTACCCGATCACAATCTGCCATGTATCCTCAGTCAGCTGTCAGGACCGGGGAGGCCGCAGAGGCCGGAGGCATTCAGTCACTCACCTGTGTGCCCCGGCAGTTCTCTGCTCACCCGCACATTCCCTTCTCGAGTTTTCAGGTTGTATATGGAGCAGATGTTGTCCAAGCCTCCACAGGCAACATAGTTCCCAGACGGGGCATAGGCACACGTCATCACCCAGGAGGACCTCAGCGGAATGGCATGCATCTACCACACAAGCAATGCACAGAGGCATGGGGACTGTTATGGGGAAAGACTTCAAGGGCAGTCAGTGCATTCCTAAACCTGTTTATGATGAGGCAAGCTTGGCTGGAAATCAGGCATAGCTAAGAACAAATGGGCGGGAGCCGGGGGAAGGAGGCCGTGAGCCTTGAAAACACCACAGGCACACAGGATGCCCCTTTCTGTGTTAGCAGGCCACTTGGACTTGAAGTGCTCACTTTAGGAACAGTTTTATTTTTAATTATGTGCCTGTGTGGTGATGGGCAGGTGCCCTCAGAACCACAGGCATTGGGTCCCCTAGAGCTGGAACCACAGGGAGTTGTGAGCCCTTGATGCAGGTTCTAAGAACCAAACCTGGGGCCTCTGGAAGAGCACCAAGAGCTCTTAACCAAGTGAGCCATCTCTGTAGCACCATACCCCTCCCAATGTTTTAAATAAAAGCAAAGCTATACGGATTTTGTTTTTGTTTTTTGAGAAACTATCTTAATAGATAGGCCTGTTGGCCTGGAATTACTTAGGTAGACCAGACTGGACTCAAGGAGATCTGCTTGCCTCTGCCTACTAAATAAGGTGTAAAATATGAATAAAGATTTTAGCAAAATCATTGGTATAATGATGCTCAAAAGAGGAATCTCCTATACCTGAACACTGAACCTTGAAAGGGAGGGAGCTGAGAAGAATCAGAACCACTCTGAATGGCTTTTCCGAGGGGTCTGCACGAGTGCCCTTGTATTAACAGGAACACATTCCAGAACCTCCGAGGCGATGCAGTGCTCTAGTCAGACTTAGAAGCAGGTCAAGTGGAAGAGCAGGTGTTTGATTTACCAAGGCTAACCCCATATAGGGTGTCCACACATCCTGTGGTACTACCATGCTTCCTCTTGACCTAAAATAATATCATTAAAGTGTATTTGTTTTTCTGTTTAAGAAGAGTGGGTTTGAACGAGACTAGTTTAATACCAATTAGGCTAGAAAAACTGTTAGATCACAGGTTTAGCTACCTTTAAAGTTTCAATCAGGCTGAGTGTGCGGCTCCTGGACACAGCACCTGAGGAGCACGGGCAAGGGCCTGAGTCTAGGCCTCAGCACTCCAGGGGGAAAGGCTTAAGTTATTGTTCATTTCATGAAACACTGTTTCTGACTGCTAAGTCAGTTATTGCTAATGCACACATGGTACTATGGATCTGGCTTGTAAAATACCCCCCCCCCCCCGTTTTCACTGCTACACTGGGTACAGTAAGAAAATCCAGATTTTCATTACTATATCTGAAGAAATTCAATGTGTCTATCTTCTAAGTCATCCAGAAAAACAACAAAGTCTCCGGAGTAAGCCAAGGCAAAGCTCCCCAGGAACCACGAGCTACCACAGACAAAGACATCAGGGGTACTGCATTCCAGGAACTGAAGATTTAAAAAGTTCATGTCTATATAGAAATGACAATCTTCACAAGCCAAGTGTGGTGCTGCATGTCTGTAAACTCAGCACTGAGGAGCTACATCAAGATTTCAAGGCTAGCCTGGGCTAACTAGGAGCCTGTCTCAAGAAAGAGAGAGAGAGAGAGAGAGAGAGAGAGAGAGAGAGAGAAAGGAAGAAAGAAAGAAAGAAAAAAGAGATAGAGAGAGAGAAAGAAGGAAGAAAGGGAGGGAGGGAGGGAGGGAGGGAGGGAGGGGAGGGAGGGGAGGGAGGGAGACTGACAGACAGATAATAGAGGGAGGGAAGGAGAGAGGGAGGGACAGATGGAGGGTAACTCAAATATACATTGAAATTGTTCTTATAGCTTGTTTCTAGAAATAAAAAAAACCTCAACATTAAAAACAAGTGTGTTCTATGAGCTGGTCTGGATCTAGAATAAATTCATCTCAGAAGGAAGGGCTCTGAATAAGAAAGAACTGCTAGGCAGTAAACAAATACAAGATCATTTAAAAGAAAGACAAAGAAATTCTACCTTATTTGTCGTATAGCTATCCCAAATAATTAATTTTCCATCTTGGGACGCACTGACTAGTAGCCTAGAGGAGAAACACAAGAACAATTTGACACTGAGGGAAAAATAGTTCATTAGTTACACATTTTATCGTTGAAGGACACTTCAAAACAGTTTTTCTAATAAAACCTGTATACTAAAATAACTCTTCTCCCAACTTTTAAAAACATTATGTTATATGCCAAACACTTTAAACAGAAATCAAAATATTTAGCCACTGCCTGAAAGTGTCTCTGTCTATGATCCAGTGTTTCCCTTGGGACATTTTAGTTCTGATGAAGGTTTCAGTGGATATTCAGTGGATATTAGCAGAGTGACTGATGTAAGCTCAGTGACTTAACAGCAGATCCAGACCCAATGCCCACACTCCATCTAGCCCAGGCTGTCATCCCAAGAGCCTGTGAGTGCAGGGCAGTGCTATGGGCACTGTGCAGGCCACAGCGGTGTTGGGGGCATCTGACGTCTTGTGAGATAAGCCGCTTGCATATGTTTATAATAAACCAAGTAAGTAAAGATGTCAAAGATATGATATAAAAAACTACCAGGGAGATACATAGAATACATTACGGTTTGCATTAATAAAAGGACAATGTGTGGTCTGGGTAGTGACAGCACATGTCTTTAATCCCAGGCAGAGAAAAGTGAGGGCACAGACGGATCGCTGTGAGTTCAAGGCCAGCCTGGTCTACAGAGCTAGTTCTAGGACAGCCTGGGCTACACAGAGAAATCCTGTCTCAAAAAAACAAAAACAAACAACAGAGAATGTCAGTGTGGGAAATGGAGTTTTAATTTTTTGTACTTTTAACTATGTATATGTGTGACTGTCCACACACTTGAGTACAGGTACCATGGAGGCCAGGGCAGTCAGATCTCCTGGAGCTGGAGTTACAGGTGGATGTGGGTGCTAGGAATCAAACTTGGGTCCTCTGGAAGAGGAGTACATATTCTTAACCATTCAGCTGTCTCTCCAGCCCCAGAAACTGTAATTTCCAAGAGCTAGAGATAAAAATGTATCCTAGGAGGAGGGTAATGATGAGGTAGCAGAGACAGGAACATTCTGGGCAGTCCCGGGACTGTGGGCTTCCTTCCAGTCATGGAGCTGAGAACACAGACGTGGCTTAGGCTGCAGAAAGCTTTGCTCCACCAACTTACGAATTCTTGACTATGTGGTCACTGGATTCTTTTTGTTCTGTTCTGGAATTTTGCTTTGTTACCCAGTATAAAATGTAAAAGATACGAAAACAGGTACAATTACAAAAAGCACTCAGTTTTCTGCTCTGTGGGCAAAGGTTTCCAATCCAACCATGTTTATAGAGGGGGAGGTCCAAAGGTGGGCTGAGGGGGACCAAGGAAAACTTGGAAATCAACTGCGTGCACTGTGCTGACAGAAGGAATAACCCAGGAATTAGTCAGCAGAATACGTGGTGGTGGTGGTGGTGGTGGTGGTGGTGGTGGTGGTGGTGGTGTGTGTGTGTTGGGGGGGGGGGGCGTTCCTAGGTGTTATTTTATTTTTGAGAAAAAAATTAAGAAATAATCACTAACATTGCTTCAGTAATGAGATTTTGGGTTAAAAATCTACAGTATCAAGGCAAATTTGTTTATAATTGTTAAATCATATTTATTTATTTACGTGTGTGTGTGTGTGTGTGTGTGTGTGTGTGTGTGTGTGTGTGTGTTAGGCTGGGGAAGTAAAAGATTATTCCATTGCTGGGCCTGGTGGTGCTGATCTTTAATCCCAGCACTCGGGAGGCAGAGTCAGGCGGATCTCTGTGAGTTTAAGGCCAGCCTGGTCTAAAGAGTGAGTTCCAGGACAGCCAGAGCTACACAGAGAAACCCTGCCTAGGGGTCGGGGAGTGGGTGTGTATTCAATCAAAATACTTCTTTTGTATTATTCAATCTTTTGTGGAGTTAGTTGATTAAGTATAGTAACATCCACAATTTAGACGTACTTAAGACTTTGCTTATTAACTGCTATTTTAATATTAATAAACAATAAGACCATGTTTTGGCTAGGAATGGTGTGTAAACCTTGTCATATCTAAAGGAAACTCCATTTCTTCAGATTCCAAAAGGCAGAAGGGGCAAATGGCTGTCTATTTGTGGTGTCTATCCGAATTCCAAAGCACATGCTGGCTTCCAGCCTCCCTCAGTATCACAAGTACATGTTACATAGTTCAGAGTCCATGCTAGCCCTTCTCACCTCCTCCCCTACCCTCAAAGTCCCCCACCTCACAGGCTTCCCTCCCCCCCTCAACTGCTCATTCTCCTCATATCCCTAGGCTCTGCCTTCTCTTCCCCTCCCCCAGCTCTGCTCTCTGCTCCTGCTCCCATAGCCATGCTCTGTCTACTTCCTTCTCTCTCTGCTCTGGACTCTTTCAGATGCCACTGATGTTCCCCTTAACCGTCCCATGGAGAAGTCATGTCGTCAGTGTATGCACACCTGTAATTGTAACACTCAGGAGCCTGAGTCAGGAGGATATTGATTTTGAGGCTAGCTGGAGCTACTTAGCAATAACCTGTCTCAAAAGAAACAACCCCTCCCAAAACAAAATAATTTTTACATATTAAAGCACATTATAACACTCCTCTCTAAAGATGATGCTATTACAGAGGTTTTACTAATCTGCTTAGAAGACAAGAAATAACAGCAAGTGGACTTTAGTCAAAGGAATGCTCCCCGAAAACACCCCAAGGCTGACTAGTTTGTTGACCAGGCCGGTTAGAGATGTTAAGATGCCAGGGTGTAAATGTCATTCTCCAGGACTGAGCAGCTAGCAGGCTCCATTCCCATAACAAAGGAGACTACTCTATTTACAGCCAGCCATTAGGCCATCCTCACATCAAAGGACATTCCTCTAACGGGCTGCAGGGTGCAGAGGGTCACAATCCAAGTGAAGTCCTGGCCTGCCATAAAGCCCCCAGTTCTCTAAGACAGCACAATTGTGCCAAGTGGGCAAAATGACCCTGGATAACAACTCTTTAAATAAGTACACACTGGCACCACAACGACACAGAGGAACCCTGTATTGAGAAAACGACACCAAAAAAGTACACACTGGTGTACTTAAAATAGTTCTGGCAATATGTCGTGTCTTGGCTGTGTAAATTTTTCAGCTGCTTAAATGGCCAGACTTGAGGTCTCCTGTCTGTTTAAACTGTTCAAAGTATAACCTGGGCCAGGACCTGCAAGAGAGATGGGGGCGACAGTGTACGTGGAACCCGTAGGCCTCAGGTGCATATAAGTTAGTGAGATCTTCTATCCAAGGCCAGCTCCACTTTGGGCATTCTCCAGAGCCAGATGTGAGCTATCTTAAAGAACATTTTCCTTCAATAATCTAAATGTACAGAGTGATTTTTCACTGGGAAGGCATATTAATTCTAGAACAAAGAAAGAAATTCTCCTCTAGTTTCCACAGATCATGAGACAAAGATCTTTTTGAAAAGCAAACTGATTTTTCATATTAGAAACTTTCAAAGTATTTATTAACATTATTACTACTCTGTAGGTTTATGCGTACTTGTGGGCCCACATGTGGTGATCCCAGGGCAGCTTAGCAGGCAAACACCTCTATCCAAGAAGCCATCTCACAGGCCCTAAAAACTGTCAACTTCAAGCTGAGGATCTAGCAAGCAGGAGCCTCTGGGTTTGAGAGCCACACTGGAACAAACAGCTCTAAATCTCTGAAGTGTCAATGAGCAGTCAGTCATTCCTAGTGCAAGGAACATGTTCACAATTGATGCCTTTTCTACCACACTACACAAGTAAGGGTTGTTCTGAATGATTTATTATTATTATTTTATTTTATTTTATTTTATTTTTTTGGTTTTTCGAGACATGGACTTTCTGTGTAGCTTTGGAGCCTTTCCTGGAACTCACTCTATAGCCCAGGCTGACCTTGAACTCACGGAGATCTACTTGCCTCTGCCTCGTGAGTGCTGGGATTAAAGGCGTACACCACCACCACCCTGCGCAAACCATGATTCTTAATGAAAAACTTCTGCAGGCAGTTTAGAAATGACAGCCACTGACCTGGAATCATAGCCCCAGTGCATGGCGTAGATCTTAGCGAGGTGGCCGCGGAGCGTGCGCCTGGTTCGCATTTGTATTCGGCCCACAGAGTCCATATTAGCCGTGATCTTTAGAAAGTGACAATAACATTGCTCTTTACCTTCGAGGTGACAAAAAGCAGAAACCAGTTCACAGTACCTGAAGGTGATTTAGTACAGAGCACAACAGAACTGCCATGAGTTGAGTCCACAAAGCCATGACTGACACAGGTCCTCCATCCTGTGTGCTATTGTGTGAGGAGCTGAGGTAAACACACAGACTTCCAAACTCACAACGCTGCAGCCACAGCAGAAGGAAGACAGGCAGGCAGGAAGAAGGGTGGCTGGGCAAGCTGCCCGCCCCCCAGAGGATAGGTTCTGAACTGCAGTAGAGAGCTGTCTGCAACACATGCCCGCCTACAAACATGGTGAAGGGAATGGATGTGCACAGTGTGAGGGGGAGAGAGAGGTCAGAGGACAACTCTGTGGAGCTTTCTCTCTCCTTCCACCTTACTCAAACTCTGGAGACTGAACCGAGGCCTGAAGCCATCTTGCCAGCCCCATCCAACAGTTTATAAAGAACTAGAAGAGAAGTGGCTTGGATCTCTCAAAATAAAGAAAATAAAGCGATGATAACACCAGAAACTCTCGGTACCCTGATTTGATACACTGCATATGTACCCAATGGTCACGGTGTGCCCAAAATATGGATGTCTTGAAAGGAAAAAATACACCAGTCATAAAGGGAAACTACAAAGAAATGGCCAAAGAATTGTCTATGAGAAAGCCATGAGCTGGAGAGATGGCCCAGTGGTTAAGATCACTGACTGCTTGCCCAGAGGACCCAGGTTCAATTCCCAGCACCCATATGGCAGCTCCCAGCCACCTGTAATTAAGTTCCAGGGAATCTGACTCTTTCCTCTGGCCTCTGAGGACACCACACACATACACATACACATACACACAAACACATGCACGCATGCACAGTGCACAGAAAAGAAGCTTAACCAGCATATACCAAAAAGATGGAGAAAGTGCTTAAGAATAAGAATGAACTAGATGATTCTGCATGTCTCCACAGCGCTTACTGCCCTGCAGACTGCTATTTCAGCACCTTCAGTAACAACAGTCTGGATGTCACCCATACTGTGACCCTCATGTGAGCTGCTGACATGAACTGGGGACACTTTACCTGAACCAGCGTGGCATCATTGCAGGCCTTCCTGGCATCCTAGAGCAAAGAAAGATGATGACATGTTAAGAAGGGGAAACCCCTAGATGGAACAGGCTTATATTTATTGAAAACAAAGCTTTACTGTATTACATTATCTTTTTTTTTTTTAAGTTTTTTGAGGCAGGGTTTCTCTGTGTAGCTTTGTGCCTTTCCTGGAACTCACTCTGTAGCCCAGGCGAGCCTTGAACTCACAGAGATCCGCCTGCCTCTGCCTCCCAAGTGCTGGGATTAAAGGTGTGCACCACCACCGCCTGGCTACATCATCTTTTTTTTTTTTTTAAAGATGTATTTATTTATTTATTATGTATACAGTGTTCTGTCACCACCGCCTGGCTACATCATCTTTTTTTTTTTAAAGATGTATTTATTTATTTATTATGTATACAGTGTTCTGTCTGTACATATCCCTGCAGGCCAGAAGAGGGCACCAGATCTCATTACAGATGGTTGTTAGCCACCATGTGGTTGCTAGGAATTGAACTCAGGACCTTTGGAAGAACAAGCAGTGCTCTTAACCTCTGAGCCATCTCTCCAGCCCATACATCATCTTATTCTTAAACTTTGCTGAAATAAACTTTACCTAACATAAAAGGGGCCATTTTAAGGTACAATTTAGCTGGGTTTTTTAGTTCATTCACAATTGAACCACACCATGATGCAATTTAAGACATGCCTACCATGTCTGTCTGTTCCCAAAGAACTCCATCTACCTGGTCCCCTTTTCTGCATGCCTCAGCTTCTCCTCCTCTCCACTCCATCTTTTTTGTGTGCACTTGCCAACCAGACCTCTCTTGTAAATCAAGTCACACAGTACACAGCTTCTCCCACTTGGCTGGTTTCCAAGGCTCAGCCACGTCACTGTATCGAGCAGCGTGCCTCCATTTTAAGGCTGGCAGTTCTAATGGGTGGCTTTTCAGCATTCTGTCTGGTGGTTGAGAGTTTTCCACTTTTTAGTATTACAAAGCATAATGCTGTGTTTTCCATCTTTGGGAATTCTAGCTGCTGTTGTTCAGAGCTGCTGCAACAGCGATGTCCAGGGCTCCAGTTCCTTAGCATCTTCCTGTCCCTTCAACTCTTATGATGGTCTGTGCTTTTCGTTACAGCCTTCTTAGCTGTGAAGTATCTCACTGTGGTTTGGATTTTATCGAGAATCTAACCATGCTCTGTGTGTGTGTGTGTGTGTGTGTGTGTGTGTGTGTGTGTGTGTGTGTGTGTCTTTGAGTATAAATCTGTGCATGTACGTCATTGGTGTACATCTGTTTGTGTCTGTGTGATGTGTGTGTGCCTGTGTACCCATGTCTTTCCATGTCTTTGAAAGGATCACTATTTAAAGCTTCTGCCAGCTTTTAAGTCAGGTTGTCTTTTTATTGTCCAGATACAGTACTTCTTTACATATTCTACATACTTGACCCTTATAAGATGTACAATTTTCAAACTTGACAGCATTTTAAAAATCTATTTTACTTATGCATATGTGTGTCTGAGTTACCTGGAGATGCTAGAAGAGAGAGTCAAATCCTTGGAACTGGATATAGGCGAGTTGTGAGTCTCCCGATGTGAGCTCTGCAAACTGAACTTGGGTCCTCTGTAAGAGCAGCAAGTGCTCTTAACCACTGAGCCATTTTTCTGGCCCCTTGATAGAGTTTTTTGATATGTAAGTGTTTATTTGATGAGATATAATTTTCTGGGTTTTTTTTCCTTTTGTTGTTGTTCTTTTGATGACATATTTAACCATGGGGAGTGGATAAGGTCCTGAGCGAATGTGTGTTATTGACATGAACATGACCCTTTCAAGGACTCCAATGCCTCAGACCCATGGGAGTGGCAAAGCCTTCCAGGTCAGGTTCAGAGGACTGGTATGGTCTTTCCTCTGCTTTGAGTGTGGGTGTTGACAAATGGCTGACCTTTACCTAAAACCAGTGTGTGCAAAACTATCAACCATAGCCTCCCCTTCCTGGTGACTACAGCCTGAGATGGCTCCCTGAAAGAGATCTCTTAGCTAGCCACCTTCTCCCAGCTGGTGCCATAGATAGGGCGTCTCTGACTTTCCAGGCTGCTGGTGTGCTTCCAGCAGAGAACATGGCCCTTGTGCGCTACCACGCCCGGCTTCCATTTTATTTGTTTTACGTAAGTGTTCTGTCTGAATGTCTGTATACCATGGACACACCTGGTGTCTTCCAAGGAAAAGAGGGCACTCATCCCCTAGAACTGGAGTTACAGATAGCCATAGGCTACCACGTGGGTGCTAGAAACTGAACCTAGGTCTTCTGGAAGAGCATCCAGTGGTCCCACCTTCTGAGCACTCTTTCCAGCCTTAGAGAGCTAAACCTCCACAATCTGCATTCAAGCAACTGTGACTGTGCCATTAATAAACATTTTAGGTGTTTAGGTCCAGTGTCCAGAGACATATCTTGGGATTTTTTATTTTTGGTGCTGGGATGGAACCCAGAGCTTTACACTAAACACTTTATACCAAACACTGACTCAGCTAACTAAACTACACCTTTCCTGTTAAAGGCGGCACCATCTCACTGCCTGAGGAGCACTTTCTGGTGGCTGCTCTTCTCCCCACCTCTGTTTTCTTGCCTCCTCCTTTCTCAGAACATCTCTCTACAGACTGTATTCTTGACTTTTACACTGTCTCGAACAGGGTATCATGTGAAACCTTCCTGATGCCACAACCCTTTACTACAGTTCCTCATGTTGTGCTGACTCCCAATCAGAAGATTATTTTTGTTGCTACTTTATAACTGTAGTTTGCTACTGGTATGAATTGTCATGTGAATACCTGTGTTTTCTGATGGCCTTGGGGGACCCCCGTGAAAGAGCTGTTTGACTGTTTCAGGGGTCATGACCTACATGTTGAGAACCACTAGTCTTGAGCTAGCCTATCATCTACACTGGCAAGGGCCCCGAACTACAGTCCAGGTTATCAGGACTTCTCCCTTTGTTCTTCACTGACATCTGTAAATGGTTTTAGCTTGTAATTTCCTCTGTGAAAAGAGGCAAGCAGCTGCTGAGCTACTTACAACATACTCCTTCCTCCACCAACTGCAAAGAGGCCATGGCATCTTTTCATTTCGAATTTTCCTTCTTGGATACTCCCCAGTTCCTGAAAGTTAGCGTCTGCTCCACTGCTACCCCTTAGGGCACTTACAGCACTTGGCAACTCTTCCCTACCAGAATGACCCCAAAGTCTAAGTATCTTTTGTTTGTTTTTGAGGTAGACCAAGCTGGCCTTGAACCCCAGATTCTCCTGCCTAAGCCTGAGCCATGCACTGTGACCATAGGCCTGTGCTACCATGACCAGCATTCTGAGTGTCTTTCAGTTTGTCTGTTCCTTTGGCTGTGCATTTCAGTCTGAAAGGCATCATATTTGTCTTTTATGATTACTGTCTTGCAACAAAATACTCCTAAGATAATATTTCCTCGTGTTATAGGGTAACATCTGCCCTGTGTATCCCACCAAAAAGCTATGATTCTCAGGATGTGAAGAAGAGAATTTTTAAATGCTTTCCACTAGCATATAACAACTACGGGTTTCATTACATTTTCATTTTCTGTGTGGACACTGTCTTTGATCATACTACCCCATTAGCCTTGTTCTCTCACACTGATTCCTTTCCTAGATGAGAACTCATCATTACACTTGTCTCTCAGCTAGATTAGACACCCCATTTTTCATTAATTTTAATTTTTCTTACTGTGTGGGGAGCATGTTCGCTGCAGCACATATGTGGAGGTCAGAGGACAGTTGTCAGGAGTCTGTCCTTTCCTGCCACCATGTAGGTCCCAGGGATAGAAGTCAGGTCATCAGGCGTGGCAGCAAGCACCTTTACCCACTGAGCCATCTCACCGGCCCTAGGCATGCTACTCACTTTTCAGTGTCAGGGTCCTTTGCCAGCATAGGCCGTGGTTTGGAATGACTTGGGGGAGAGTTCTCTAGAAGCATGCTCAAAACAACTTAACCACGACCATATTGTTTTCTTGAGACAGGGTCTTGCCTGGTCCAAGCTGGCTTTTGAGCTTGCTAAATAATAAAGGATGAGGTTACAGGTGTATGACATCACAACTAGCTCAGGCCAACCCCTTCCAGCCTCATGAATGATTTAATACGTGTTGACCAATAAGCTAATGAGTCGTGTTTATAGACCGCTGAAACTAAACTAAGCGGGCGACGCTTTAGAGTGGAACACGTCCTACCTGGATCTGATTCCGCAGCTGCTCAGCCTCCTGCCGCAGCTGTTCCAGTTCGCTCATCCTTTGTGACTGTTTTCCTCAGGAGTCTCACGTGAAGAACTAAGAGGGGAGGGGGGTGTGTGCCAATTAATTTGTATTTTAATCTGCATGTAAAGCACGCACATATAGCTTTTTAGTCCTTCCAAATGTAAATAAACAACCAACATTACTGGGACTTAAAACTGCTTAATAAGCAAACAAGAGATCATCCACGAAGGGGCTGTATGCAGGAGCAGGACATGGACGTTGTCAATACCAACATGGAGTCATTTCCGCCAAACCTTCCATGAAGGAGGTGCTTGTCCATACACATGCATACCTATGAAGGAATATTCAGAAGTTCTGCAGTATCCCACATAAGCAATTCCCATGGAGCCAGCTCCCCAGAGGCCACTCCAGCGGCAGACACAGCGGTAAGCAACTGTCTTGGTTTCCAGCTTGGGTAGACAGTCCTCCTTTCCTTCCTCTTTTCTAATCCCAGCATCCTCAGGTGTATCCATGGTACTCCAGATTCCTACCCCTTTACTGTTCTAGAAAACCTGTGTTATGGAGAGTGTCGTCGGGTCCAAAAGAAACCCAGGACAAACGTCTACTGTGGTGCCTGTCAGCATACCAGGGTACTGCTGGCCTCCAGGCTCACTGAGAACCAGCAGCCCCTCTCAGCTCGTCTCAGCCCACTCCTATCCAAAGCTCACCAGGCTTCCCTTCCCCATTTCCCCCTTTATATAACCTATATAACTCCTATATCGCCATCCGACTGTGTGCTGCCCTGGCCCTCTCTTGGCCCTCTCTCTTCCTTTCTCTCTGCCTCCTCTCTTGCTCCCTCCATCCCTCACTCTCCTCTCATGGCCCAGTCTGCTGGCCACGTGCAGTGTACCACTTCTCTCCCTGCCTTGGACTCTTCCAGATGCCTCTGGCTGTACTCTTCTTCATATCTACAATAAAAACCTTCTTCTCAACCATACCTTGGAGCAGTCATGTCTCCACTTTATACATGTGGTGCTGCAAAACCCCACTATATACAGAGTTGGACTTTCTATCACCTATTTAATTTTTAATTTAATTTTCTTTTTTGTTTTTTTCGAGACAGAATTTCTCTGTGTAGTTTTGGTGCCTGTACTGGATCTCGCTCGGTAGACCAGGATGGCCTTGAACTCACACCCAAGTGCTGGGATTAAAGGCATGCACCACCACCGCCCGGCTCTATCACTTATTTTAGGTCAACAATGAAAGATGAGGGAGAGATCTTGAGATGGGGTATTTAAGACCAAACCATAGGAACTAATAATAGGTCTAGGGAGAGGCTGGCTTGTGATTTCATTCTGTCTTTTGTTTGTTTTTGAGACAGGGTCTCACTATGTACATCAGGTTGGCCTCGAACTCTGAGATCCACCTGACTTTGCCTGGCCCCAAATTCTGAGATTAAGGCACACACCATGGCCAGCTTGAAGCTGGTTTGAATAGATCCTTCTGCTTTTACCTCCCAAGTGCTAGAATAACAGGTATGATGGTTTGGATGAGAATGGCCTCAAAGGCTCATATATCTGAATGCTTGGTCCCCACTTGGTGGAACTGTTTAGGAAGGATTAGGAGATGTGGCCTTGTTGGAGTAGGAGTGGCTTTGCTGGAGGAAGTGTGTCACTAGTGGTGGACGTTGAGGTTTCAAAAGCTCATGCCAGGCTCAGTCTCTCTTCTCTGCCTCCAGTTAATGGATCAGAATGTGAGCTCTCGGCTACTGCTCCAGCATCATGCCTGCGTGGCTGCTGCCATACTTCCCACCATGATGGTCATAGACTCACCCTCTGAAACAAGCAAGTCCTCAAATAAAGGCTTTTTTTCATAAGTTGCCTTGGTCATGGTGTCTCTTCACAGCAACAGAAAACTAAGACAAGAGGTGTAGGCCACCACACCCAACATGGATAGCTTTACATGCAACTCAAACTTAATATTTCAAAGCTGATCTCCACACACCCCAATTCTCCTGTGTTTCAGACAATGGTAATTCTATTGCTGTAACTGTTTGAGTTCAGAAACAAAACCCTGGGAATCATTTCCATTTCCATCAGACCTTCCCATCTATTCCATTAGAAATCCTGTCAGCTGTCCCAGGAGCTGATGGAGTCTGCCTGCCTCTAGTGATATTACTTTGGTCAGGCCACCATCCTCTCACCTGACCTCTTCTCCTCTGTCCTCGACTTTTCCTTACTCATGTCTACAGCAGGCACTCAAAGCTGAATTCTTTCTCTCTCCGTGCATGTGTTCACGCATGCATGTGAGCACACACACACAAGAGCTCACGTGAAAACAGAGGACAACCTGGGTGTCTTAGAGTTACTACTGCAGTGATAAAACACCATGACCAAAGCAACTTGCAGGGAGGGGAGGGTTAATTTGGCTTACACTTCTTTTTTTTAAACCATTTTTGTTGTTGTTGTTGTTGTTGTTGTTGTTGTTGTTGGAGCTGAGGACCGAACCCAGGGCCTTGCGCTTGCTAGGCAAATGCTCTACCACTGAGCTAAATCCCCAACGGCTTACACTTCTGTATCACCTTTCATCATTGAAGGAAGTCAAACAGGGCAGAAACCTGGAGGCAGGAGCTGATGCAGAGGCCAAGGAGGGGTGTTGTTTACTGGCTTGTCCCTCATAGCTTATTCAGCCTGCTTTCTTATAAAACCCAGGACCACCAGCCCAGGGATGGCCCTACCCACAATGGGCTGAACCCTCCCCGACTGATCACTGATCAAGAAAATGCCCTACAGTCTTGCCTACAGCCTGATCTTTATTTTGTTTTTGTTTTGTTTTTTGAGACAGGGTTTCTCTGTGTAGCTTTGCACCTTTCCTAGAACTCACTCTGTAGCCCAGGCTGGCCTCGAACTCACAGAGATCCGCCTGGCTCTGCCTCTCGAGTGCTGGGATCAGCCTGATCTTATGGAGGCACTTTCTCAACTGAGGTCCCTCTCTCAGATGACTTTAGCTTGTGTCAAGTTAACATGAAACCATCCAGCACACTGGGGTATCATTTCCTAGGCCCTGTCCACCTTCTTTTGAGACAGTCTCTTCTACTAGCCTGGAGCTCACCAAGCAGGCTAGACTGGCAGGCCTATCAGCACAGAGATCTGCATGCCTCTGCCTCCCCATTGTTGTATGATAATCTTTTTGTACACTGTGAAGATGAGTCTCTGCCAAGGCACCTTGTGATTGGTTTAATAAACAGCTGAACGACCAATAGCTAGGCAGAAGAGGATAGGCAGGACTTTTGGGAAGAGATAGGAACTCTGAGAAGCAGAGAGGTAGGATTTGCTAACCAGACAGAGGAACTGGGATGTACAGTAGTGAGGAGAGGTAACAAGCCACATGGCAGAATGTAGATTAATACAAACAGGTTAATTTCAAGAGCTATTTGGGAACAAGCCTAAACTAAGGCCAAGCTTTCATAATTAATAAGTCTCTGTGTCATTATTTGGGAGCTGGTGGTCCAAAAAGTTCAATTACATTCCAGCATTGGGATTATAAGTTCACTACCAAGCTTGTTTTTTTTTGTTTGTTTGTTGCTGTTGTTTAATGTGGATTCTGGAGATGAACTCAGGTCCCCATGCTTACAAGGCAAGCATTTTACCAAAGAGATCTTCTCCCCAGCCCTAACGCTGAACTCCTGACCTTGACCTGCACAGGCTAGGCAGCAGAGTTCAGTCCTTCTCTCTCATAATCACACACCCTACGTGCCCCGACCCCTCTCCTTCCCCCAGCTCTTGCTGCTCCGAGGACACCTAGTGAGCTCTGGCCTTGGTGCTTTCTGACTGCGTTTTTCTCTCTTTGGATTGCTCCTGCCCCTGATATTTTCAGTGCAGGTTCCCCTGGCCTGCTCAGCTGTCGCCGCTGCACACACCTGCACACACCTGCACACACCACTTTCACTATCAAGACCTTCTGCCTTATTTCCAACACTACTCAGTATGTATTTGCTTATTTGCGGTCTCTTTCCGTACAAAAAAACGTATTGACTTGAGGTAGGGCCTTTCTTCGCTTCGTTCTTTACCTCAGACTCAGCACCTAAAATACTTTGGTCTCCAGTAAATAAACTACTTTAAAATAGCTTAAGAAATAAAGAAAATTTCCTCTTAAGAGTTAGAGAAGTCACAGTGGCAAAAGGCAAGAATATTACTCTGTCAGGAGGAGAAGCTGCATCTTACAATACCCTTATGGTGCTTGTTTATCACACTTTTTGTTTATCTTCTCTACTTCCTATATATTAGGAATAAGATCTGGAGGCTACAGTATATCCAGGTTCAGTATCCATATTTGGCAACAATCCTTGTTGGTGATGCTGAGTAAGTCAGAATGAGGAGCCAGATGTTAGCAATGTAATCTATCCAAAAAGTCCCCACTTTCAACCAACAACTAATCTTTTCTATTTACTAACTGGATCCTTACTATCAGTGGCTAACCATGCCCAAGTCTCTCCCCTGGAGAGAGAGAGGGAGGAGAAGGGGAGAGGAGGAGAGGAGGAGGGAGGGAGGGAGGGAGGGAGGGAGGGAGGGAAAGAGGGGGAGAGAGGGAGGGAGGGAGGAAGGGGAAAAAGAGAGCGAGAGAGCACACAAATCCATACAAGTGCTACAGCCTTCACTCAAGTGATTCAGGTACATCTTGAACTCTCTTGACCTTGGCATTGTTTACATGAAGCTGATTTTGCAGGCATGCAGAATCCAAGAAGTATGGGTCCTGAGGGCTGCCACAGGATGGTAAGGGAAAGCCTGGTGGCCATGCAGCATGCTGTGGGTCAGTCCCATTGTGTGGCCCCTAGCAGGGTGATGTGTGATGGAGATGAGGGAGTGAGGCTGATGCTGCCATGGAGACACAGGAAGGTAAAGATCTGGGCAATGTGCTACAGACAGCAGGCAAAGCCAGCATGGTATGGGAGCCACATGGGCTGCCACCAGCACAGCTGCAGAAAGCCCTCCACAGCCATGGTGTATCCAGGATGACGTAGGGGAGCACTAAGATAACACACAGGGAGCACTGGTATTTCATGTCAGCCCCACTGGGATTTGGCCTTGCTCTGGGCTGATGCTCCTTACTATCCTCCTCCTCCTCCTTCTCTTCCTCCTCCTCCTCCTCCTCCTCCTCCTCCTCCTCCTCCTCCTCCTCCTCCTCTTCCTCCCTTTTGGAATAAGAATGTCCACCCTGTACCTCACCCACAGGCAGAGTTTGCATGGGTCTTGGAAGTGACTTGGAAGCTAGCCTTTTGAGTGACGCTGGAACAGTTAAGACTTTGGGGGACGTTTTGCACTGTGAGATACATGTGAGTCTCTGGGGATGGGGCACAGGGCTATGGTATGGGTCCGGTTGTTAAAAAGCTTCATCCCAGATGCTGCTACGGAGAGGGAAGACTGTTAAAGAGTCTGCAGTCCACAGGGCACGTCCTTTTCTGCCTTTTGCCTGCTGCCTGAGGAGCTGAGTATTTTGCTCTGCTACAGGCTGGCCATCACAAACCACCTTGCTTTTCTGCAGTTCCTCATGGAAGGTAGAAACCAGAAACCAAAGTAAGCCTTTCTCAAGATGACTCTTCGCCTGACTACTTCACCAGCACGCACGGTTCTGGGTTTCCGTTAGAACTTCTGGAGGGCACTGAGCAGGACCCCAGTTCATCCGAGAAAGCGGAGGGCTCATCCTCCGTCATCCTGCCAACGCAGCTGAGCTTCGGCAAGAGGAATGGAAAGGGGACAGGAGTTACAAGAGGCCATCTGGGGTTTCCTGAGCTGTGAACCCAGACCGCCAGGACAACTACACACTCGCTGTGGGTGACAACAAAGCTGACCTTCCACACCTTATCTCTCTGCTGGTAAAAAAAGAGAAACCCGCTTCTTATATCCCACCCCCCACCCCTGTTCCTGTCCCAGGGTGGAATCCAGGGCCTTCATGACAGGCAAGCACCTGATCCTTGAGCCACATCACAATCCAAGCCCTCTAACTTTTTACTTCTAAAAAGAAAGAAAAAAAAAAAAAAAAAAAAAGGCCTTCACATTAAGAATATATTACTTACACACATTAATGTTAATCTTTTTTCTTTTTTCTTTTCTTTTTTTTTGGTGAGCTGAGGATCGAACCCAGGGCCTTGCACTTGCTAGGCAAGTGCTCTACCACTGAGCTAAATCTTCTTATTCAACAATCACTGCATTCTGGGCAGCTTCTATAAAGAATCTAGCATGAATGCCTGGACCGTGAGGCTAGACAATCCCAGAGGCTCACCAGGGTAAAATGAGGAAATTATGGATTTGAGCCCATCATAGTAAGTAGTATACGCCTAGAAATCCCAAGAAGTACTTGGGAGGTGGAGGGAGGAAGATTATACATTCAAAGTCAACCTCAGCTACACAGTGAGCCCAAGTCAGCCTGGGCTACATGCTGTGGATATCGCTCTGTGTAAATAAAATTCTGATTGGCCAGTGGCCAGGCAGGAAGTATAGGCGGGACAGGCAGGAAGTATAGGCGGGACAAGAGAGAAGAGAACTCTGGGAGGTGGAAGGCTGGGGTGGGGAGACACCACCAGCCGCCGCCAAGAGAAGAAAGAGATAAGGTACTGGTAAGCCATGAGCCATGTGGCAAAGTATAGACTAACAGAAATGGGTTAATTTAAGATAGAAGAAGTAGATAACAAGAAGCCTGCCACTGCCATATAGTTTGTAAACAATGTAAGTTTCTGTGTGCTTTCTTGGTTGGGTCTGAGCGTCTATGGGCCTGGTGGGTGAGAAAGATTTGTCCCGTGGGCTAGGCAGGAAAACTCTAACTACAGCTACATGAGAGGGGGAAGCGGGCAGAGAAAGAGGGAGAGAGAGATAGGGGAGAGGAGGAGGGAGAGAGAGGGAAGGAGAGGGAAGATGAGTGAGGAAAGGAAAAGAGAGCCTCAAGAACCTTTATTTTCACTTTTAGTATCATGTCTATGAGTGTTTGCCTGCATTTATGTTTATGTGCCACATGCATGCCTGGATACTCCTGGATACACCTGGACACACCTGGATACACCCCTGGACACACCCCTAGAACTGGAGTAACAGGTGGTTGTGAGCCACCATGTACAAGCTGGGAACTGAACCTGAGTTCTCTGTAAGGGCAGCAAGTGCTTTTAACCACTGAGCCATCTCTCCAGTCCCACATCCAGAATTTTAAAAGCATCTCCTTAAATCCAATCACCAATGAACAGGGACACGTGCACAGATGGGCCAATCAGACACCACAGACACCAACATCCAAACGAAACACTTCAAAAATCAGGGGGTTGGGGATTTAGCTCAGTGGTAGAGCGCTTGCATAGCAAGCACAAGGCCCTGGGTTTGATCCTCAGCTCAAAAAAAAAAAAAAAGATATAAAAAACTTTGATACCACCGTATACTTATGCAGCACTCGGGAGGCAGAGCCAGGTGGATCTCTGTGAGTTCGAGGCAGCCTGGTCTACAGAGCTAGTCTAGGACAGGCTCCAAAGCTACAGAGAAGCCCTGTCTCAAAAAACAAAAACAACAACAACAACAAAAAAAAAAAATTAGGGAAATGCAAACCGAAGGAAAGTTTCACACTTTTAACCTGAGTCAGGAGCTGGTAAAGCTGGACGCAAACCTTAACTCAGATTCTGGCAGGCCAGCTCTTAGAAGCACCTTGTGGATAGCTACCATGTCATGGCATGGGTGTCTTTCAACCTGATAACCTGTTTCCATTTCTGCATGCAGAGGCCCCAGATGCAGACACCCTAGTGCCTGCATCTCCGAACAGGGGGCAGCTGCTCAGAAAGTGTCAAAATTATAACCAGTCAGAACAGGCCTGCTCCTGGCAGAGTGGGTGAAGGCAGTGTGACACAGTGTTAATACACAGCATACAACAGAGACAGCTCATTAAAAACACAACGAAAACACACACACACACACACACACACACACACACACACATGCGTGCGCGCAAAGCACACAGCATATTAAGATGCAGGAATACTGGTAGGTGCACACCTCTGATCTCAGACTGGGGAGGTAGAGGCAGGAGGATCAGGAATTCAAGGTTATCCTTGGCTGCATGGCAAATCTTGCTGTCAAGTCCCTATCTCAAAACACCAAAAGGAAGAAAAAGTATAAATATGCACTCTAACTTCGTGAAGGAAAAGAGCGACGAAACTGTGTAAGAACACAACTTGTTGCAAGTGGTAGCTCACACTCTGCTTCCTCCACTGGGCATGCGATCACTGTGCAAGCACTATTAGTAACCAAGCAAACTGGACCCAGCGCCTCAGGGTCACTGGGAACCACAAATGAAAGAGCTAAAACACGAGGAGAACAGAAGGCGAGGCGGAGACAGTTTGACTACTTGTTCAACAGCAGAGGAACACTGTGATGTTAGTCCACACACACCTGCACCCAGGCGAAACCCATCCTGCATGACGCCTCTTTCCAAGGGCCTCTCCTTCAGTTTGCTGGCGCCTAGACACCACCTCCTCACGTTAAACTTCACCTCTGTGACCATCACAACATCCACTTCTCTCACTCTCTTGGACTTCATCATCACTGCTGTTTCTCTGTAGGCCCCTTCACTCATCTCTCAAATACCTGCATTTCTCAGGACTCTAGGCTCAGACAGCTAACTGAGAAACTCCCCTCCAGGGAAGAAGGAAAGATAAAAAGGAATCGGAGATACAGATGAGCCACTTGGGGGTTCAGAGATGACTAAGTTGGTAGAGTGCTCCCCAAGGAGCTGGGTTCCAGCCCTCAGGACCTGACAGAAGTCAGGTGTGGTAGGGTGTACTAGAGAGCCAGAGACAGGAGGGTCCCTGAGGCTCACTAGCCAACCTGCCTAGACTGATCATTGAGCCCCAGACTAGTGAGAGATTTGGTCTCAAAAAACCAAGGTGCTTGAGGAAAGACACCAGTCTGTCCTCTGTGCACACACGCACACACCCACACTTGTATCTGTACACATATGAGCACAAACCCACATGCTCACAATGAATATAAGACACTCATACTTTCTTGTCTTTCCCCTTTTCATGTGTAGGGTATATGTGTGCACGGTTTTGTTTGTTTTCAGTTATTTTGAGACAGGGTTTTTCTGTTTAACAATCCTGGCTGTACTGGAACTTGCTTTTGTAGCCCAGGCTGGCCTCGAACTCACAGAAATCTGCCCGCCTCTCCCTCCTGAGTGCTGGGATTAAAGGCACATGCCACCATCACCCAGCATGTGTGCATGTTTTTAAAGTGTGTGGGAATTAATCATCCCAATTTGCTGTTCAACCTGACTCATTGATGCAGGAACTCTCAATCAAACCGAGTTTGCTGATGTGGCTGGTCCTGACAGCCAGGCTGTTCTGAGTCCCCTGACTATGCCGCTCGAGGCTGCCTTGCCTTCCCTGTATATAAATCCCCTGGATCTGGAATTTTGACCTCATGCTTATGCGGCAAGCATCTTAAACTCCGAACTCTCTCTCCAGCCTTCACACATCCCTGTTTAGAAGCACTGGAAATGCACAGTGTCATCTCTGAAGATGTTCCCCAATGGTGATTTTGCTCCAGATCAAACTGGAGCTGGGCACCACAGTTAACTGCAGACGTGGAACTGCAGTCAATGAGGCAATCTGAAATTAACAATTTTTTACAAAAGTATGCAGTAACTGTGGTGATCTTTTAATTGCTACAACTTGACTGAGTGTTTCAGCATTGAGTATCTGACGCATCCAACAAATTTCAGACAACTATCCCATATTGAGAGCACTGCTGACTCCCCTATCGAGTAACTTTTAAGAGCTGGTCTGTGCCAGTAACAAGTACCAGAAGATGCCAATGAGCCGTTGTATCCACACGGATTTATTAATAAAAATGAAGACAATGAAGCTGTGTAATTCAAATGGCCTTCTCACAGCACGTCTTAAAACATCCCCACAACTTTGACCAAAGCAAGGCATTCTGCTGTCTGTACAATGCTGCTGCTGTGCAAGTGAAGGGCCTTTCTGTCTATCAGGGACAAGGACCTGTAAGTTCTTAGCTACTGAGAATCTCCACACAGACTGCAAAAGTTCACATAAGGTATGAAAGACACCAGTTATTGTGTGTGTGGTATGGGGGTGTTGGTGTCCTCACGTATGCACAGGTGCATGTCCATGTGGGCGTGCAGGCCCCGGGGTGACATCAGGCGTCGGTGTCCTCACATATACATGCATACAGGTGCATGTATTCAAGTGCATGTGTATGTTGTTGGTATTTTACTCTTTTGGGGGTCCCGCCACCCAGCTCAAAAACAAATCACAGTTGGAGGCTTATTCTTAATTATGAACGCCCAGCCTTAGCTTGGCTTAGTTTCTTACCAGCTTTCCTTAACTTAAATCATTCCATCTATCTTTGGCCTCGGGGCTTTTCCTGTTCTCTAACTTCTGTAGATCTTACTCTTACTCTGTGGCTTGCTGTGCAGCTGGGTGGCTGGGCCCGGAGTCCTCCTCCTTCTCCACTGCTAGATCTCCTCACTCCCCATCTCTTTTTCTCTCACAGATTTCTCCTCTATTTATCCTCTCTTCCTGCCAACCCCGCCTACCCTTTCTCCTGCCTTGCTATTGGCTGTTCAGTTCTTTATTAGACCATCAGGTGTTTTCAACAGGCACAGCAACACAGCTTCACACCGTTAAACAAATGCAACATGAACAAAAGTAACACACCTTCAAATAATATCCCCAACATGTATATGTGGGGGTGCAGGGCTCAGGTTGACATCAGGTATCTTCCTCAATCACTCTCCACTTTATTGCTTGAGTTTTGAACTGAATTTGGAACTTGGCTATTCAGTTAGGCTACCTAGCTCGTGAGTTCCAGGATCCTCCCGTTTCCTCCCCAGCACAGGGATTACAGGTGCCCACACTGCCTCAACATAACCCAGGTGGACCTGGAGCAGCAACCCACGTAGGTTGAAATGAACATTTCTGTAGTAGAATGGAAGGGAATACACAGTGGGCAGTTCTCAGAGCACCACTGTGCCGGGCAACACACACTAGAGACCTCTGTTGACAAATTTCAGTTTCCTGAGATAAATGTCTAGCATATTCCACTCATTTAGTTACGAAAAGGGCTTATCATGTAGCCTGGGCTAGCTTAAGCCTCGTGAGGGCTGAGTTCTCGGGCATGAACCACCATGCCTGGCTTCATCGTGTTCTATTTAATTTATAGAATATTAGAATAAAAACTGCACACTCTGCACCTTAATTACCCTGATTACTTCTGTGGCACATACCAATTAGGGAACAAAGCCTCATCCAGCTCCAGGTGCAGGACTGGGTCCCAATTTCACATTACCAAGTAGTGGAAGTCCAATATTTACACTAAGTCCTAGGCAAAGTGTTTTGGTGAGAAACTCATAAAAGTTATGGGAAGGGCTGGGGAGATGGCTCATACACTCAGACCAGACAAATAAACCATCTTTTAAAAAGTAGAAGAGAACAAGTCCTAAGTCAAGGCATTCACTATTAAATTTCCACTTAAAATACTAGAAACTGCCAGGCATGGTAGTATATGCCTTTGATTCCAGCACTCAAAAGACAGAACCAGGAAGATCTCTGTGAGTTCAGGCCACATTGGTGTGTGTGTGTGTGTGTGTGTGTGTGTGTGTGTGTGTGTGTGTGTGTGTTTGTGTCTGGAAAGATGGCTCAGAGAGTAAAGGCATTTGCTGCCACGCCTAAATTTAGTCCCTGGGCCCCAGATGGTAGAAGAAGCCTAAAATGTTGTCTCCTACCTCCACACCATGTGGCACATACACACCTTCATGCAAACATAAATACACACACAAATAAAGATAATAAAAATTTAAATATCTATAAAAAAATCCTAAGACCCAGTCAAGATGTGCTCTCTGATCACAGGGACCAGTCTCCTTGCGCACAAAGTAGAATTCTGTTGGTTTCTCTACAGCCGAATGCATGACCCTTGTTCTTGGACCTGGGTTCAATTCCTAGTAATGGGGGAAATTTTCATTTTATGTGAGCACTACTCCTAAGCAGAACAAAGAACACATTCTGTGAGCATCTGGGAGGAAAGGTCTCCAGAATGCACACTGAGAAGTGGTGCTGGGGGACACTGGCTGGGAGCCTACCAAACATTTTTTTGCTCATAAGCAGTGTACCAAAGCAAACTGTCTGGCACCCATGACCCCTGCCCTGGAACATCAGCATGAAAGCATAGGTGCATCTTGATGAAGAACATGGCTTCCAGTACAGTGTTTGAATACTACCCACCCCCACTGCCATCTCCTCACCCCAAGCTATCTACCTCATCTAACCACTGATCATTATATTTTTTATTCTTTATGATCAGATTAGGACTAATTTGACCACTTGCCTAAAATTACATATATATATATATATATATATATATATATATATATATATATATATATATATATTTCCTTCTTGACAGGGTCTCACTCTACCCAGGCTGGCCTCACACTCACAGGATCCACCCACCTCTGCCTCCTGAGTGCTGGCATTAAAGGTGTGTGACACCACATTTGGCCCATAAAATTGGAAATTTCAAATTGACTTTTTTTTTTTTTTAAAAGAAGGTCTGGTGTAGCCCTGGCTGGTCTCAAGCATACTGTATAGCCAAGGATGACTTTGAACTTCTGATCCTCCTGCCTCCACCTTCTGAGTGCTAGGACTACAGGCATGGGCCACTGCATCTAGTTTTATGTAGCAGTGAGGATAGAACCCTAGGCTCTGTACACACTAGACAAATACTCCACCAGATGAGTTCCCGGTTTAATGATTTCTTTAAGGGGACCACCCAGTTCACCACCGCCTTTTCCCTGTTTTGTTTTTCTCTGGTGACCTATCCACTCATGCACCACTTGCTAGAATTACTCCACCAGAGGGCAGCCAAGAGAAAGGTGGCCCTGTAAAGCAAGGTTGGAAACTCTCTGGCTTCACTCAACTCAATGTGCTGGAGGAGTCTTTCCGTGGAGCATCTGGGCTCCTGGTCCGTGTCAGATATCATTGTCAGACACAAGGCCTGGAAAATAAGAGTGCTTACACTAATTCAGCCAACCATAGCCATAGCCATCCACCCAGTGTTTGTGCCAACCGTGAACCAGAAACACTCGAGGCTCCGGAGATGCAATAATCAAGAACCAAGATTCTCCTTGCTACAGGACGGTGATGCTTAGTGTCGTTAGCCTGGCAGGTTCCAGAGCCACCTGAAGATGAGCTTCTGGGCATGCCTGTGGGGATTATCCTGACTGCGTCACTTGAGGTGGGAAGGTCCACTCTCATGAGTGGCACCATCACTGGCATCCTGGGTTATAAAGTGGAAGAAGCAAGCTGAGCAATGGCTTGCATGCATGCATGCATCCATTGCTATCTGCATCTCTGCTGTGTGACTAACTACCTCAGGTGCCCGCTGCTGTGGCTTCTCCTGCAACAGCAGACTGCACCTTGAACTGTGACTGAAATAAAACCTTGACTTCCAAACTGCTTTTGTTAGAATATCACAGCAACCAGAGAAGCCAGGGCCTCTATTCTCATCTGTTTAGGAAATGAACCCAAAGTAAAAGCACAATAGCACACTACCCAACTTTAATTACAGACAAGAACCATGTAGGAAAACACCCAAAGTTAGATCACAGGTGATTAGAGAAGCTGTTTTAAAATAAATCAATCTAAGTAATGTTGAATGACATCAGGAAATGAGCCATGCCTTTGAAAAGAAAGGAAAGCCGTGCCTGGCAGCACACCCCTGTAATCCTAGCACTGAGTCAGACGGATCACCACAAGTTAGAAGACAGCCTGCACACATGGGGAGACTGTTTCAAAAGGAACAATAATAGGGCTGGGGGTGTCGCTAGGATGGTAGGTCCCATGCACCAGGCCCTGGGTAGAAGAAACAGGAAAAACAGGGCCCCTAAAGCAACCAACCTGGATCAATAGGCAGAAAATGTGATGCTGGAGCAGAGTGAGCAGGGGAGGTGGGTGGGGAGGGAGGGAGGGGGTGCAGTGGCAGGTAGGCCTGCTTTGGGGCCACGTAGGCCTCTCATGTACTTGGGGATTTTGGTCCATGAGTTCCTCCAGACTGGGCCATGGAGAGACCTTCAAACTACGTCCTTTTGAAATTCCCCAGCATGGTTTTCAACACTTTCTTCCTGTGTAGCACAAAGTTCAAGGCTCACCCTATGGCTTCCCCATGCCAGCTCTAGAATCATCCATTTGGAAAAGGCACTGGCCATGCTCTTAGGCATTTCAGTGCACACTTCTAGGCTCTCATAGGAAATGTATGAATATATATGCTGTATGTACACAGTATGTACATGTGCAAGTATGTGCCTATTCATGTATGCAAGTTGTGTTTCCATCTTTTAATCATAGGTTCATATTGATGGCCCCTAGTCCCAACCAAATGCTAGATACTTCCTCACTGCCATTTCTTATTTCCTCCCTTCCTTCCTGCCAGGGTCTCATGTAGCCCAGCCTGCCCTATAAAATGCTATGCACACAAAGTTGATCTTGAACTTATGACCCTCTGTTCCACCTCTCAAGTGCTGGGATTACAGACATGTGCCACCACACCTGGTTATGGGGTGCTAGGGGTGCTAGGGCTTTAGGATGCTAGGCAAGAATTCTACCAGCTGAACTCTATGCTCAGCCCTCATTCCTTATTTTCTGTGTCTCAGAGTAAAGAGCCTAGATCCTAAAATAGCAATAAATTCACTCACTGACTTTGTTACTGTTCTGTTGCTGTGAAGAGACCACAGCGAAGGTAGCTTTATAAACAAAAGTGTTCAATTGGGAGCTTGCTTACAGTTTTAGAGGGTTAGTCCTTGATCATGGTTGGAAACAGACAGGTATGGTGCTGGAGCAGTAGCTGAGAGCTTTACATCCTAATAAGCAGGAAGCAGAGAGAGGCAGAGACAGAGAGACAGAGATGGATGGACAGACAGACAGACAGACAGCCTGGCATGGGCTTTTGAAACCTCAAAGCCCACTCCCAGTGACACACTCCTCCAACAAGGCCACACCTCCTAATCCTTCCCAAACAGTTTTACCAACTGGGGGCCACGCATCCAGACATCCGCGCCTACAGGGCCCCTCTCATTCAAGCCAGCATACCCATCTTCTCCATGTGACCATATCCATAAGATGGCTTCAGGACTGCTGTACTGCACCAGGCACGTAAGAGCTACCTGCAGAGTGCAAGCCTTTCTTCCCCAGTTCATTTTATGCTGAGATCAAAAGTGCTCAGTCCTGTGTTCAAACTCTATCTGGATTCAATTTTTTCCTTCTGATGTTAGTTAATTCACTGTTGGTACTCAGTTATGGAGTCTAAGAAATAAAAAATAAACATATCTGAAAGCCCCCTCCAGCTTGTATGTGTTCGTGCCTGGGTATAGGTATGTAAACGTGTATCTGGTGCCTGAAAAGATTGAAGGTGTTGGATCCCCTGAAACTGGAGTTACGGATGGTTATGAACCACCATGTGGTGCTGGGAACCAAATCCAGGTCCTCTGCAAGAGCAGCCAGTAGTCTTACTGGCTGAGCCTATTTCCAGCCCCCCCCCATCTTAAGCTCATTACATAAACAAGAATAATATGTTTATGCAACCAGGAACTCTTAGGAAAGGTTTGTTCAAAGTGTTGTGTTATCTCCCTGTCATGGCTTGTGCCTGTCCTCTCATATCGGTGTACTCTGAAAAGGGGAGTCATTTGGCAAAAATGTCACTTTGCCAGCTGTGTTCAAAGCTCCTATTCGACCAGATATCGTAAACTTTGATCACACCAACTTGAGGAAAAACAACTGACAGCCCTGTGCTGACAGTGAAGTAGCAGGTCTGAGTGAAGACCAGTGCTGAGGCTTGGGGTACTGGCAGAGATACGGCTCAAATTCCCAGAGTTCAGGGTGGTGGGACCCACTGTTCCAGCCAGGGTGCCTTTGGAAATATGTGTCAGGGAGGCTGCATGTTTGCACCAACCAAAACCTGGTGTCATCACCGTGGAGTAAACACAACCCAAAAGCCATTGGTTGAATGGAATGAATTCCCACAACATTGGTGCCAATCTCCTACCCTCCAGGTTACTCAGTTTTTACCACAGACAGGTACCTATCTGTTTTGTATTTATTTTTGTATTCTCAAAAAAGGCCAGTCTGAGGGCCAGTGAGGTGACCCAGCAGGGAAAGGTACTTGTCAACAAGCCTGAGGACAGGAGTTTGAACCCCAGGACAAAGGAAATGACTCCTGCAAGTTGTCTTGTGACAGCCACAAGTGTGCTTTCACTCACACACGTGTGCGCGTGTGCGCGCGCGCGCACACACACACACACACACACACACAATGTAATGAAAGGGTTTTTTGTTTGTTTGTTTTTTAAAAAAGCTATCCTAGTTTGCTGTGCTAAAACAGTGCCCCAAAGCAACCTGGGGAGGTGAGGGCTTAGTTGGCTTACACTTCCAGGTCACAGTCCATCACTGAGGGAAGTCAGGGCAGGAGCTCACTCTGGAACTGAAGCAGACACCACCGAGAACAGTGGCTTGCTCTCATGCTCACTTTCAGCTGCCTTTCTTACACAGCCCAGGCTTGTTTGCTTATGGATGGTGCCCACAGCGGGCTGGGCACTCCTACATCAATTACCAATCAAGAAAATGCCCCCAGATATGCCCAAAGGCCAAACCAATGAAGAAAGTTCTTCAGGTCCCTCTGCCCAGGTTGTCCAGTTGACAAGAAGATTACCCCTTCTCAATCAAGATCAAAATAAGATTGTAGTGCCTGGAGAGTTGGCTCTGTTCTTAAGAGAGCCCATTGCTCTTGAAGATAACTCAAGTGCAGTTCCCAAGACCCAAGTGGCTCACCAAGGCATGTAATAACTCTACCTTTGTGGGTATCTGGAGCTTCAGACCTTCCTAGGTCCTGGTACTCAAGTGCCCAGAAATAGGTCAAGTAACTGAGGTAGAACACAACATCAAACATAAAATGTGTTTTTGGGTAGATGCCACAGAATATTTACATAACAACGTAAGGGACCTACAGAACCTGGACACACAGAAGCTTCAGGGGAAGGGCAGGGTGGAAATGAAAACAGCTCTGAGAACATCTCCTGGCTTACCACGTAAGGGATAGCAAAGAATTCCCACAGAGAAAGCAGGCTGCCATCCAGTTTTGTTGTTGGGAGACAGGGACTTGCTATGTAGCCCAGGAAAGATCCCCTCTTACACCCTTCTGCCTCTCTCCTGGAGTGAGGATTTCAGGGGAGCCCCACAAAGCCTGGAGTTGCTTGTTCCCCCACCTTTCCAGAGTGCTTAACGTCGTTACTCTGGAGCCCATGTTAAAACAGAGGTATTATTAGTTCGGAAGGACAGTTAAGTCATCGCTATGTATTTAATACCAACAGAGTAACTGTGCCCTAGGAAGGGGGCACAGTTCCAGGAATGCCAGGGAAGAAATGATGGTTGGCTGTATAAAATAACACCTGTAAGTGGTACCAATCACACCAGAAAGACCAGCACAGGTTTCTGACATTTCTAGGAAATTTATGTATACATCAGTGAGTAGCTGAGCTGAGGATTGCTCCTTGAGCCTAGGACTAAGTGAATGTGTCCTATAGGGAAAAGCATGCACTCTATGGACAGAGGGATCTTGCCCTGAATCCAACTTGAGTTAACAGTTACAAGACCTCAGCAAGTCATTTAATATCTCCCTGACTGTGGAAGGTGCAATGCGTCCTTTGAGAAGTGGCTGAGGGATGACTGAATAGTACAGCTCACTGCCCCTGGCCCAGGACAGAGCTTTAGGAAATATTCCTTCAATAAATCAGATTAAACTAGGCAGCAGGGTAAAGAAGCCAAAAACCAAGACCCAACTTAAGCAGCATGCCTAAAAGAAAACAGAATTCACCCAGTCTCCAGCAGTATGTGGTAATGGCAGAAAAATGTCCAATATTTTAGTTCTTATTCTTAGTTTTGAAAGTGTTTCAGGATCTATTTTTAAAGTGTAAAAATACACACTGATATGTTTATTCATAAAAGACTAACAACTCAAAACTGCTTCCTGTCTAATGATCATGGGCTTAAGGCATGCCGTCAAGCGAACCACAACACAGAATCAACGTCAGGATCTAATAACCTGTAGACACAAGGGATCTGGCAGTATTCATTAAATGATACTTTTAAAGTTTCTATTTCGGTTTTAAATTCATCAGCAAACCCAAATGAGAAAATGAAAACTCCTAAAACGCTCTTAATCAAAATATTAAAATATACAGTAAACTTTCAAAGCCAGCAGTGACCATTGGCAGAGACCCCCCCCCCACTCATATGGGCATGTGTCAGCCATCACAGCCAGATGAACTGAAAAATACAAAAGGTCAGCCGTCTAAGTTCACAATATTAAAAGGGACTAATACATAAATTTCAGTCTTAAGACAACTCCCTGATAGACTGTGGGTCCACACTAGGCTATATTTTCACCCTTTAAGGAGAGAGAGAGGGAAAGGGTGAGAGAGAACCAGAGAAAACAAAATCACCCAGCACTGCTACAAACAACTGGAAGCGTCTCTCAACTTTGAAAACGCAGTCTTTCCTTAGTGGAGAGCAACACATGCATGCCACACACAGTACATTTGTGTTCTGAAGCAGAAATAGATGGGAGATGAGAAAACGCTTTTTCTTGTTCTAAACTTGCAATTATCCAAAACCCGTTATCACATCCCCTTAAAAATAACCAAACCGCGGGGCATCGTGTCAGTCCAAAAAAAAAAAAAAAACAAACAAATAAAAAACAAAACAAAACCCAACGAGGCTCCAGCAGCCCATGGAGAAGTTGGGGGGCTCCGAGCCCTGCAGTCACCACCGTCTGGGCTCCCCAGGCGGCCGCACCCTCGGGCCGTCCGGAGCATGGCCGAGCGCAGAAGAGCCCGCGTCCACACGGACACCCGCAACGCGCCGCCCGTGTCCACACGGAACCCCGCGCCCCGCCACCAACCTTCGCCACCTACCTGGAGCCGGGCTGCCACCACCGCGCTGCTGCTTGCCGTTGGGCTGCGGGGAGCGAACCGGGAACAGGCTCTGCCACACGAGACGGCGGCCACACCCAGAGCCCTGCACGCCGGACGGGGCGGGGACCCGGGAGCGGCGCGCGGGGCGGGGGCGGGGGCGCGCGAGGCCGGGAAAGGGTCTGGGAACGCGCCGAGGCAGCCGCGCGCGTGGCTTGGGTAGGAGCTGGCGGGGGCGAGCGTGGTCGGGGCGTGGGGCGCTGGAGGGGCTCGCAGAACCCAGAGCGCGCTTGGCCTGGGCGGAGGATGCTTGGTGCGCGCAGGGCCAGGGGCGCATGTGGTTTAGTGGGGAGGGGCTGTCAGGGGCGCGCGTGGCCTGGGCTGGGGTGCACCGGGTGGGCGCGGGCACAGCGTGCAGCTAGCTTCTGCTGGGTTTGGCAAGCAGAAAGCGCATCCTAGGCAGTTTTGATTTATCTGTGTGCCTCTGGACGCGCCGTCTAAGCAGTGTGCCCGACTTCTTGGCGGCTGGGCCTGGCCAGGGCTGCTCTGCTCAGACGGGCTGCAGGGTTGAGCCAGGAGAGCCACAGATGCGGCCTGCGCTTATGCAGTTCTGAAATCCAACGTCAGTCCTGCCAAGCCGCCCGACGCACCCGTCGGTGGAGGCCCGAGGTTCACTGGGAACATAACGCTGGTGATCCCGGCTCCCTCATCCCTCAAAGGGGCTGAAAACATTTATGAACAAACCAGTGCTCGCACAGAGCCTGCCTCTGACCAACCGTCAGCTCTTGGAAGTTTCTTTCTCTGTTGTCGCTGATGACTGGAAGACCTTCCCCAGCATCTTGCCAAGTCTGTTCCTTAAACATCACGTGCACCTCAAGTGACTTTGTTCACATTTCTCTGGGTGTTTTATACTGAAAATGTCATAAAATAAATGTCTCCTTCCAATTTGCTTCTTCTGCAGGGGCATTGCTCTGGTCCCCACCCCCATCTTTCTTTGGAGTTAATTCCACTTTGACAGACGGTTGCTATAGCATTCCCTCTCTGACGTCAAACAATTTAAAGAAACAGCGCAGGCTAACAGGCTTGCAGCACCACAGAAAGGTTTAAAGAATACCAGGAGAGCTTTGACACCCCCGCGGTCTTCCGTTCCCTCCTCCTCAGCCGCTCCCCAAAATCACCTGGAATAAAATCTTCTCATACCTACAGGCAATGAGGCTAAACTCAGCACCCTGCGTGTGACTGGGAAGAAAATGCGGCCTTTGTATAAAAGCCACACCACCACAGATGTGGAAAGGGGAGGTACCAGAATGATGAAATGGTTTCTCCCTAAAGTTTTGCTTTCCCTAATACTGGGTGCTTTTTCCTCCGTTAAGAAGAAAATGAAGAAGTGCCAGACCTATACATCAAGTGTCAGGAAGGTTGGCTGCAGTCTGAGTGGTCTGGTCTTTGATGGTGTGTTTTAGTAATAAATCCTGAGCTATATGGTTGGAAACAAAGGGAAGCTGGTACCTGAGGAGTGCTTGTATATCTACAATTCCCTACCCCAGCCTGCCTGTTTGTATTTTATCCCCGTTTCACAGATAAGCAAACTGAGGCCCCTTAGGATTCAGTATGTTACATGGAGTCGCTGGATATGGCACCTGGCTAGACCAGCTCCAATGCGTGCTTTCCTTTGTTGCTCCTCTCTTAAGCCTATGCACTAGCACTTACCATAGTGTGGATTCTCAGAAGTGGTTTGCTTTCAATTGGATGTTGAAAAACAAGCTTTTGGGGAAACTTAGTGGAAAGCACTGGAGTATTAATTCTATTCTAGAGAAGATTGGGGCGAAACAAACATCAACATCTACAAAACACAGATGACAGAGCCTGAAAAAACCTGATGATCTTTGATGAGCTGTGGACAGAAATTTGACGTGGACAGAAATATTAACCAAAATAGTACAAGTACTCAAAACTGTTTATCATCCAAACAAACCCATTTCTTATTACATTTCTGTTTTGTCACACTTGCTGCTTAGTTTTCTGGAAAGAACACTAACACTTGAGACTAAGCCTATACTGTACATTGGAAAGTAGAGTCAGTGGGATTTTCATTACCAAGAGCAACACAGTGTGGCTCCTGATGTTTCCATGGATAAGGATACCCTTGTGTATGTGGAGCAGGAGTGAAGGGAGAGGGAAGGAAGAGAGAGACTCAGCGACAGAGTCAGATACCAAGGGCAAGAGACATTCCAGCTGTGTAGAAGATTACCTCTCCAGATTGAGCCTGGTGATCATTTGGGGGTGCCACAGCAGACATTTAGATTACTGACTCACTAACTCACTAGGTCCATATTCTCCACCCTCCTTTATTCCAGAGCATAAGGAGAGCCTCAGAGTCAGAATTCCAATGTCTTTTACCCTCATCTCCAGGATAGGTTTCAACAGGGGGGCTTGCACCTGCTAAGGGACAGAAAAACAAGTGAAGGTTTCATTCCTAACCCACTCAGAAACTCTCAGATTCATGCTCTGAGGAAAGGAACTGATTTCCTAGGGGTTTGGTGACAGTTACTTACAGAGGAGATCTGTGTCCCCTTGGTCAAGTTCAGAGACTTTTTTCTCTTGATCCTGATTATGTGAATTTGAATTCTCCTCACAGTGAGTGGCCCTCACATTTACAATGCCACCGGTTTGTAACTTCTGCTTTTAAACCATACTCTAGAAATGCTCAGATTTTGTTACTTTGCTAAGTGTGTTATGAATGATAGGACCAGCAAAGTGGACAGTTTCCAATACTGAGTGTTTAGAATCAGAGCTGGTTGTGTACAACACCCACACCACACAGCTCACAACCACCTGTATCTCCAGTTCCGGGTTAACCAATGACCTCTCCTGGCCTCTGAGGGTAGGTACTGCAGTCACATGTGTGTGTACACACACACAGTTTAAAAGTTAGAACAAATAAATCTCTGAAAAAATTGTCTTACAGGACCTTAAGAGCTCCTCAAGTGAGTGAGGAGTGTGATTCCTTAGATTCTGTCACAGTGAGCTTTGTGTGGTTTCCGCCAGAAATTCTGCACACAGAGCAATCAGACTGGAGTCAGCCCTGTTGCTCATATAGTCTGCATTTTTGTACCAACCCTTTCCCACTGTATGTTTTGAGCTCACCTTTGCAGTACCCTGCCCCTCACATACACACTCCTGCTGTGAACTGGTTACAGCTCTTGGATCATTTCACTCAGGCACTCCACAAGAACAATTTGAAATCCTTCTTCCCTAGGCATCTCAGAGAATTAGGAGAGTGCTGCACTGGACTAATGATGTCTGTCACAGGCATCAGAGGGGAAATACAAGTGTGCAGCCACGTGTTACCTGTTCTTTATCTTGTACTTCCTGTTCCTGGAATCCTGTTGGAAAGGGACTTGGCACAGTGAAAAGAACACAAACTGAATATTATGTCAAAGACCCAGTGTAGGATTCATGTGGTGAGATATATCTATATCTATATTTATCTATCCATCTGTGTGTGTGTGTGTGTGTGTGTGTGTGTAATATATATATATGCCCTCCCTTGGACCATGTAGTCTGCCTTGCGTCTACATTATCGTTGAAAATGAGTGTACTGAATTCCAAGAAACCCTGAAACAATGGAGTCAAACAAGCAGGGTGTGTGTGTGTGTGTGTGTGTGTGTGTGTGTGTGTGTGTGTGCCCGCACAAGCACTCTTGCAGTGGCAGTGGCACACAGCATGCTAGGCACAACAGTAATCATCTGTTTTGCCCCTGAACATCTTTGTGTACAGGGCTTGGTGCCTTGACAGAAGCGACCTTTATTTGCTTTTTGCACTGTCTGCTACACTGTTAGCCATGGCTTTCTTGCAGCATTTACAAACCAGAGCTACCTGTTGGCTGGATGATCAGCCAGGTGTGTGGGCAAGGAACTTAAGTTTCTCTTCCCACAGGCCTTTCCACGATCTGCAAATTCCCCACAGGCCATGGCTGAGTTCTAAGAGCAGGAGTTCTGGAGAACAAGGAGGAAGTGTGTGATATCTTGATGACAGCCACACAGCACAGCTGTGATGCCCCATGTGCTCTCCTCTAGCTTGGCCAGAGTGACAGGAGCACAGACCTCTCCATGAAGTAGTGACTCATCCCAGAACAGGAAGGCTAACTAACATCTACCCTTACAAACATCTTCAGAAATCTGTTCTGGCCCAGGCATGTTCATGAACTCCTGAAATCCCAGCACACTGGCAGCTGAGGCAGAAGGATTGTAAACTTAAGGATGTGTGTGTGTGTGTGTGTGTGTGTGTGTGTGTGTGTGTGTGTGTATCACAAAAACTCAGTGTAGGCTGAACAGTGAAACCTTCCTTTAAAAACAACACCAACAACAAAGGCCCATACCAGAGCACTACCATCAGTAGTAAAGGTACAAGGTCACAATTTCATAACCTAAGATTTTTTCTTTCTTTTTCTTTCTTCCACATTGGGCAAGCTTTATTTCTGTCATATATTCCAAACAGTAGAAAATGTCTCATTTTCCTTATTTATTTAACAAAACCTAGAGAAACCTGAGAAGAAGGAACCTCAATTGAGGAAACCATCAGCTTGGCCATAGAGAAGTCTGGAAGGCATTTGCTTGATTAATGATTGATGTGTGAGGGTCCAGACCACTGTGGGCAGTGCCATGCCTGGGCAGGGTGGTCCTGAGGCATACAAGAAAACAAACAGAGCTAGCCATGGTCAGTGAAACAGTAAATAGCTTCCTCTGTGGTCTCTAATTCAGTTCCTACATTCCGGTTCCTGCCTCTAGTTCCTGCCCTGACTTCCCTAATGATAAATTGTCACCTAGAAGATGTAAGATGAAATAAACTCTTTCCTCCCTAAGTTGGTTCTGGGTCAGTGTCCTGGTAGGTTTTTGTCAGTTGTCTGTTTTGTGAGGGTCAGTGGAAGAATTAGGGTCACTCCAGGGTGAATTTTGGCTTAGCAAAGCACCAAGGGGAGCCAGCTTCTGGTGAACTTACTGCCTATTGCCTAACAGGGGGCCTTTTTTTTATTGTTACACAATTTACACCTTAGCAAGTCAGTTTCCACAAACCAAAACCTCTTATCTGGAGTCTTGAAGGAACTAAATGCATGAGCAATTCTCAGTCACGAGACCTCATGGTTTTCAAGTCCTCTCATCACCAAGTTTTGCAAAGGCCTTAAACTCTTCAGGAAGGTTCAGACACTTCCAACAAAAGGTATCAGTAACAAAAGGTGACATCACACAAGGCAGTTCAAAGCCTAGGTGCTAACACTGTGGATTCCAAGCCAGATGCAATGCCCACTACAGGTTCTTTGTTAACCTGATGCAAGCTAGAGTTATCTGGGAAGAGGAACCTCAATTGATAAAATGTTTCCATCAGAATGCCTGTAGACAAGTCTGAGGACATTTTCTTGATTAATGATTGATGTGGGAAGGCCCAGCTCACTGGGATCAGCGCCACTTGTAGGCAGGTGGTACTGAGTTGTGTAAGACAGCAGTCAAGCCATTGGGAGCAAGCTAGTAAGCAGCATTCTTCCATGGCCTCTACTTCAGTTCCTGCCCTGACTTTTCTTCATGATGAACTACAACTGTAAGCTAAAATAAACTCTTTCCTCCCCAAGTTGCTTCTGATCATTGTGGTGGTTTGAACAAATGTTCCTCCATATTCATTTGAATACCACTTGGTCCCAGTTTGTGGTGCTGTTTGGGAAGGCTTAGTAGGCATGGCCTTGCTAAAGAAAGTGTGTCATTGGTGTGAGTGTTACAGCTCTGGAAGGAAAGGTATCCTGACTTCTCAGGAAGCCAGGCTATACCTGGAGCTGCAATAGGACAGCTCAGCCCTGGGGGAAAGGTGTCCTGACTTGTTGGGAAGTCAGGACATACCTGAAGCTAGGGTGCAGTGGGGGATGGTCTCCCTACAGGATATAGGAATCCTACTCCTCTCCTAGAGAGCCATTACAGCTGAGCTTTGCTTCGCCCCTCCCCGCTTAAGGGGGGCTTCCTAGCAGAGCTGGGCTTCTTCTCTCCAGACCAAGATGTTGCTGCTTCTGTTTCACTCTGCTAAAGGGGAAACCCCAGCAGAAATGTAGCAATCTCCTCTGGCTCTGGCGAATACTTGTTACTTTTTTCTGCTCAGCCTTGCTCAGTCCCGCTAAGGGAAAATCTGTCTCAGCAAGGTTTTTCCTGCTCAGTCCCCTAAGGCATGTCTCCGCACGGTTCTTCTGTTCTGCACTGGTGAATGAAGATCTTCACCCAAGACTCTTCTGAGAAAGAGGTTCATTTGGGAAGGAGGCATCCAGGCGAGTGGCTGCCTCTGCCGGGGTGGGAAAGGACAGCCCACAGCTCAACAGGCAGAAAAGACTCCAGAGAAGACTTTCTGTTTAGGGATTGGTTAGTTTTCCTGCTCAGGGATTGGTTGGTTTTGTTGGTCAGGTGCAGAGTTGGCTCTGATTTCAGAGCCAAACAGTGTTTCTTTCACTGGCCCTTTTTAGCTTGTTGGCTCTAGTTTTAGGGCCAGGGTGTATTTCTTCCACTGGCTCTGGTTCTAGGGCCAAAGCGTGTTTCTTTGGCTCAGGTCTTGGGGCCAGGGTGGGTTTCTTTCACTGGCTCGGGTCTCAGGACCAGGGTGGGTTTCTTTCACTGGCTCTGGGGTCAGGGTCAGGGTGCTAGAATTTGTGCTTAGGGACGGATTGCTTTTCCTGCTCAGGGATTGGTTGGTTTTGTTGGCCAGTTGGTCAGGGACAGAGTTGGCTCTGATTTCAGGGCCAACCTGTGTTTCTTTCACTGGCCCTTTTTAGCTTTTTGGCTCTAATTTCAGGGCCAGGGCATATTTCTTCCACTGGCTCTGGTTCTAGGGCCAAAGTGTGTTTCTTTGGTTCTGGTTTCATGGCCAGGGTGTGTTTCTTTGGCTGGCCTCTCTTCCCTACAATTGGGGTGGTTTTTGAAATTTCAAAAGCCATGTGACATTTCCAGTTCACAGTCTCAACTTCCTATTTGTGGTTTGAGAGGTGAGCCCCAGCTGATGCTCTAGCTGCCATGCTTCCCAATAATGATGGTAACGGACTCCTATCCTTCTGGAGCCATAAGCCCTAATACACCCTTCTGTAAATTGCTTTGGTCATGGTGGTGTATTATCACAGCAACAGAAAAATACCTAACGTGGTCAGTTTTTTGTCACAGCAACAGAAAGCAGGACAGATAGTATCTCATCCTATAGCCCAGGCTGGCCTCAAACTCATGGTCGCTCTCCTCCTTCAGCCTCACAAATGCTGAGATTACAGACATGAGCCACCATGCATGTCCAGTTACTAATGTGATTTTTTTAAAAAGGTAGTGTCTCACTATGTAGACAAGGCTGGCCTTGAACTCACAGATAGCTGTCTATCTCTGCCTCTAGAGTACTAGGTTTACAGGCATGTGCAATTACATGTGGCTAACTGCTTCTTTTTTTTTTTTTTAGATTTATTTATTTATTATGTATACAGAAGAGGGCGCCAGATCTCATTAGAGGTGGCTGTGAACCACCATGTGGTTGCTGGGAATTGAACTCAGGACCTCTGGAAGAGCAGTCGGTGCTCTTAACCTCTGAGCCATCTCGCCAGCCCCGGCTAACTGCTTCAATTTGTATTTTTTAAATTATATTGTAAAGGTGACCTTTTGGTGTATAGTACTATGATTTTACATTCTTGCACAGATTTAAGGGACTGCCATTATAACCATGATAAGTACAGTGCCATCCCCTGAGTAAATTCTTTCAGATTCTCTTTCCTTGTCCTCTCATCCCTAGTGATCATTGATTGTCCTCAATCCCTACAGTTCTGTCTTGTTTTATTCCCCCCCCCCCCACACACAAAACATAAGCATCTCTCTATGTAACCAAGACTGGCCTAGAAATAATGACTCCCCTACCTCCACCTATTGAATGCTGGGATTACAGGCATGTACCACCACCATGACCAATAAGGCCATGACTTCTTGAGAATATTATATAAGTCGATTCTCATGGTGTATAAGCTTTGAGATTAGCTTCATTCATTTAACATAGAATATTGGTTCATTCATTCATTTAAAAATAATATTTTTTGTTCCTAGAAAGTTCCATATATTTATATATTTTGATCATATCCAGCCATCACTCCCTCCTTCCAATTTCCCTTAGTGTTGTATGTACCCTGTTTCTTTCTCAACTTCATGTCCTCTTTTTCTTTTTTATAGTATTTATTTTATTTCTAAGCATGTGTATGTGTGTATGTGCATATGTGCACATGAGCGTGAGTGTCCTTGAAGGCCAGAGACATTAGATCCTCGAGAGTTGGAGTTACAGGTGCAGTTACAGCCACCTGATGTGGATGCTGAGGATTGAACTTGGGTCCTCTGGGAGAGTAGCACTTGTTCTTAACCACTAAGCCATCTCTCCAGCCCCAACCATGTCTTCTTTTTCTATTGTTATTAGTAACACTGAATCCAGTTAGTGCTGCCCATATACACATGGGGTTATGACCATCAATTGGTCCAGGAGCGACCTACCATGTCCCTAGAGGTGAGTGATGTTCCCTCCCTCAGCAGCTATCAACTGCCAATAGTTCCTCCTGTAGGGATAGGGCCTGGTCTCCCTACTTCACATATTTGCTGAAATTTTGACCGGTTTGCTATTGTGCGGGTCACTACAGCTGCTCTGAGTTGATATGTGTGTTAGCTGTGTTGTGTCCAGAGCCTTCATTTCATAGCTCTTCTCCACATCCGTCAGTTCTTAGATTCTTTCACCAACCTCTAGGGGAGGTTGATAGTGATGACCCATCCACAGCTGAGCACTGGTGACGCTTGGCCAGGGATGAGTCTCTACATTTAACTACTACCCACTGCAAAATGAAGCATCTCTGACCAGATTGAGGGTGACACAAATCCGTAAGCACAAACACAAATATTTAGGATGCGTTTGTCTAGCATTACCATTTAGCAACACAGCAACAGTGGGTTACTGCCTTAAGACTGACGTTTCCCCAGTCATGAGCTTTTAACCAGGTTTACAGTACCAAGCATGAAATCCCTCCTGCAGAACACGTCTCATATCCGACTAGAAACCATCATGCTACTACTGCACCAGTGGACACATGTTGTTTTATTAAGTCCACTGATGTTTTTCTCTCCCAGCAGCCTCCACAGCATCTCCAGCTCTGTAATCTAGACAGCAAGCAAAGAGTTTCCTGGTCAGTTTGAGGTTGTTTCCTCTATGTCCTGTATCCAAAGCGAGTGGTGTCTTCATGGCTTTATCTATTGGTTCATTTTTATTACTGAGCAATAATGTATGGTGTTCAATATTGTCTTAGTTAGGGTTACTATTGCTGTGACAAAACACCATGAGCCAAAAGCAACTTGGGGACAAATGGAGTTTTTTCCATATAACAGTTCATCATCAAAAGCAGTGACAGCAGGAACTCCAGCAGGGCAGGAACCTGGAGGCAGGAACTAATGCAGAGGCCATGGAGGAGTGCTGCTCACTGGCTTGCTCTCCATGGCTTGCTCAGTCTGACTTTTTATAGAACCCAGGACCACCAGCCCAGGGATGGCACCACTCACAATGGGTTGGGCCCTCCCAATGCATCACCAATTAAGAAAATGCCCTACAAGCTTGCCTATAGCCAGATCTTATGGAGACATTTTCTTAATTGAGACTCCTTCCTCTCTGATGACTCTGTCTTCTGTCGAGTTGACATAACTAGCCAGAACATACATATATGTATTAGTTTGGCAAATGAATGAATGATTTGTCTTTGTATTTCCTTTAGCATTATGGGTGCATAGCCTCTTCTTTCCCTGCCCTGACCCCACCCCTAGACCCCTTTCTAGTTAATTTTCCTAAATCATGATATTGATTGTATTCCTTTTTGGCTCACAGAACCTACAATGTTATATTATTTACTTTTTTCATTGTCCTGCCAAAATACCTAACAAGCAGCAACTTTAGGGAGGAAGAATTTCCTCTGGTTCCCAGTCAGAGGGATACAATCTATCTTATCAGAGAAGGCATGTTGGAAGGAGGATGAGGCAATTGGTCACAGTTTGTCTGTAGGCAGGGAACAGAGAGTGGGCTGGAAGTGGGTCCCAGCTAGAAAACCTCGAGGCTGGGTTCCAGTGAATCTCCACTTCCTAAATGTTCCACGGCGTTCTAAAGCAGCACTTCCAGCTGGGGCCAAGTGTTCAGATGCTTAAGCCTGTGGGGCTAATTTCATATTCAAACACAATAAATGTTTTCCAAACATCTACTAAACTCCCCAGTTCTCCTTCCAGATCTTTGCTGCACTTCCTGCCTCTGTTTCCCGCCCCCACCTGGTCCCTTTGCTCTTCAGAGGGTCGACTTTCTGTCCTTGATGATACCATTCCCCAAACTGGCTCTTATGCCCTTCCTCCCAGCATTCTCAAGGATTAAAAAGTTAACACTATTCCTGCTCCAGTGTACCCAGAAGGCCACTAGGAAACACTCAGTTTATTGTAGACGAAAGTCCTCAGGCTGTGAATGTGCCCTGCCCTCTGGTAGTAAGCGCTGCACCAGGTAGTAGTCGGCTGGGAAACAAGTCTACTTTGCTAGCAGAAACCAGCATTGTTCCCAGTGATTCCGATAGACTCCTCCCTTGGGATGAGGATGCTGAGAGGGAGGGCCCACTGGCCCCTCAGCACCCCATCCTCTGGAGGGACTTCCCCAAGCCAACCTGCTTTATCCAGTTCCCGAACAGAGTGAGGCTCTGGGAAAAGCTCTGCCTGTCTTAACAGCTCTGTGAGAGGGTTTTGAAACTCTTTAAGAACTTAATGATATGGTAATTTTTCAAGTAATTTTCCAATAAAGCAGAAAGAGCTCTGATAGCTGTCATCAATGTGTCACTTCCCTCCAGCAACGAAAGCTGAGGGGGCATAATCAAGTAGCAGGGATAGTTTCCTAATGGAAACTTCACTTTGGACTGCACTGAAGAGGCGAGAGAGGCTGAGAAGCGGCCCCATGGAACAGCTGCTTTTATTTGTTGGTAGAAACACCATTCTCCATATCAGACAACAAAAATTACCAAACATGCTTGTTAGAACCCAAGTCTAAAATAATGATTAGAGGACTGGAAAGATGGCTTGAACAGGTAACAGCACTGGCCGCTCTCACAGAGGACCTCAGTTTGATTCCCAGCACCCACATGGTGCTTCCCAACCACATGCAGTCCTTGGAGAGTCTCTTTGGGCCTCCAAAGGCTGCATACATATTATATACATGAACTCATTCAGGTACACACACACACACACACACACACACACACACACACACAGGAATAAATAATAAGACAGCCAGACTTAAAAAAAAAAAAAAAAAAAAAAAAGAATGATTTTGAACATTCCATTTTACCCCTAAAAGGTATTTAACAGAAAAGACGTCGAGTTTAGACTTCTTGTCCATCTCCTCTAGATGGACCAGGAGATCTATTGTGCTTTGAATATGAAATGTTCCCACAAGTTGCTGTGTTTATGTGTTTGGTCCCAGCTGCTAGTGGTGTTTGGGAGACTGTGGAACCTTTAGGAGATGGAGTGTTGATAGAGGAAGCCCATCCGGTTTTATAGCCTGGCCCCACTTCTCTCTGCTTCCTGTGTGTAGAGGCAACGTGACCAGCCAGCTTGCTGATTCTGCCACACCTCCCTTCCACGGTGGACTGTATCCCTGTGGAACTGTAAGCCAAAATAAGCGCCTTCACTCTTAAGCTGTTTTGTGTTGGTCTATTCCATCAGAGCACCCGAAACAAAAGTAACATGACATCTAAACTATATTTCCAAAAGTCCATTTAAATTGTAAAATGTCCAAGTGACATAAATTGATAGTGGATTCCATGTGGGCCAAGGGCATGATGTCTGAAAAGCTCTCCACCATGTTATACTCCTTTTAGTGCCAGAGTATAATATTCTTGTATGGCCTACATTGATAATTTTATGATTCTTTGCTGCCAGAATTGTAGTGTTGGGGGCTTATGCCTTTCTTAAACATTTATCAATCTTACCACAGCATTTGCAGCAATCAAGTTTGTTTGTTTGTTTGTTTGTTTGATAAGTGAGTCAGTGAATGAGTGAAGACTAAGGGAATGTCCCCAGGAGTACATTCATACATTCATTCATCTCTAAGTATTTAACATGTTCACAGACAAAAATGTAACCTCAGCTCTATTTAGGGACAATGAAGATGAAAAAAAAACAAAACAAAACAAACACTTGGTTTTGTCTGAATGTTGTAGGGACAGGATCTTATCTAAGTTAGTGAGGTAGTCAAGCAGGGGTAAAGTTGAAAGACTTGTCATGTTTTTATGCATTACATCACTCTGAGCTAACAGAGAACTGGTCTACCTTTGAAGCTTTCAGTCCATTATATGATGTGAGAAGTAGCTGGCAGCCCATCCAAAGGAAAATAGCTAAAGAAGACTTTGAAAGAATTCACTCTCCCCAGGAGAGTTCCCTGTTCTTTAATGGGTAGCCATGTCCCCTGATTCTAAGTGCTCCTGGGGAAGCCCAGCCCTGAGACTCTGATCCATAGTATTAACAAGGTAATAATGGATTAAATAGTAATTGCTTTCTCTTTTCTTTAAAGAGGGGAGGGATCAATTATTAAAGCCAAATACCAAAACACAAGTATCTAAAATACTCTAGAACAGGAAAGAATTAAGAAGCAATCTTATTTTAAACAGAATTCTTTTTTAAAAATTTACTATTTTAAAATACTGTTTTTATTAATTCCTTGAAATTTTAATACATGCATACAATGCATTTTGACCATATTCATTTCCCCTCCTCCCCTTACTTCTTCTCAGATCCATCTTCACATCCCACCACAACTTCATATCTTCTTTCTTTTTTAAATAGCCCATTGAGTCCAATTAGTACTACCCATATATACATAGGTGTGGGGCCATCTCCTGGAGAATGATTGACTTACTAGGGGCCATACTCTTAAACAAAACTGACTCTCCCTCCTACCAGAAACCATTAACTGTCATCAGCCCCTCAGTTAGGGATGGTGACTCATGAGCCTATTCCCTCTCCATACTAGATCTTTGACAGGCTTGGTCTTCTGAAGGTCTTGTGCAAACAGCCACAGCTTCTCTGAGTTCATGAAGACAACAGTCCCATCATGTCCAGAAGACACTTTCAGTTCAGTCCTCCCCAGTCTCTGGCTCTTATTCTGGACCCTCTTTCATGACAGCCCTTAAGCCTTGGGGGAGAAGGTATTACACAGGTTTCCCATTTGAGGCTGAACACTTGGGTAGTGGTTTCCTTCAAGACTGAAACATTCTATCTCCCAGCAAAAGCTCCTTAAGACGGAAAGTAAATGGCCCCAAAATAGCTTCAGGAAGTTCCTGAAATTGACCAGATTCAATAGGCCCCTCCCTCTCAGAGAAAGCAATAAAGGATGCTGTCACTCCCAGACAAGCCAAGCTGCAAAATACTCTCAGACCAGGCTAGCTGCCTGGAAGAATCACAGACCAGCTGAACTTCCTAGAAGAGGGTTAGACCAACTGAGAGGTACCTGGAAAGGACACTCTCCAACCCATGGAGCTGCCTGCAGGCTGTGCAGTGTACTCCAGGTTCCCAGATTTTGTGAGCTGTCACCTATGCTGGGATGGGCTTTGGAATGCAGTTGATCTTGAGTAATTTCGGCTTCTGTAAGTAACCCCTAACCCATATTCCTGTAATATCCCAAATAAAACTCATTAGTTCACCAAGTTGGGTTTTGGTGGTATCCATATTTGGTCTGCCTTGGGCTCCCTCTCTGGGGTGAGTAGATCTGTGTGTAGCGTTTCCCAGGAAAAGTTTTGTCATACAACAGTACTCTATAGTTACTGACTCTCTGCACTTGATGATGTATGAGTTTTTGTGTTAACCACTGTCCACTGCACAGAGAGAATCTGATGAAGTCTAACGTACCAGGCTTTTTCTTTTAGGCCACCAACTAGATCCCAAATCATGACACGGATTTATTATTAGTTATATATGCTTGGCCTAGCTTAGGCATGTTTCTGGCTAGTTCTTTTAACTTAAATTAACCTGTTTCTCTGTATTTACCTTTGGCCTCGGGGCTTTTTACTTTCCTTCTGTAGATCTAACTTTCACTGCTTCTCTATGTCTGGTTGACTGGTTGACATCTGCCTGGCTTCTTACCCTGGGCACCTCCCTCATTCTCTCCTTCTCTTGTTCTTTTCTTCTTTTTCGAGCCTAGGTTTCTCCTATTTATTCTTTTTGCCTACCAGCCCCACCTATTCTTTCTCTGCTTAGCTATTGGCCATTCAGCTTGTTATTAGACTAATCAGGTACCTTAGACAGGCAAGGTGAAACAGATACAAAATATCTTTACATAATTAAACATCCTACATCATTAAACAAATGCAGCATAAACAAAAGTAACACACCTTTACACAGTTAAAGTAATACTCTGCAGCATAAACAAATGTAACACATCTTTGCTGAGTTAAAATAATATTGTACAACAGTGTAAGATTAAACAAAGTTCTTGTTTCAGAATCCCTCCTTCAAGCTGTTCAACATTTAAAATATATTTATATAGTATATAAAAGCAAGTGTCTTAGTTATGGTCTTTAGCAGATTCATAAGGGGATTTTATTATCCCTAGTATACAAAGAAAGAGAGTCAGGCTCACAGAACTGAGCACCATGCTCAAGGTCCTGAGATAGAACCCTGGGGTTCTTCACCCTCTTAACCCTTCCTAGCCACACATATTTATTCAACCTTCCCAAGTTAACTGTGTGACCTAGGAGGAGTGTGCTTGATATGCTGAAGCTTGTTAGCAATCAAACAGCACACCAGACTTCCCTGCCCATTACCACCCACTAACCAATGGTGGAGCTGATATGTGGACCCAGAACTTTCTCGACCATATATCATAGCTCTTGGGAGCCTGCACCCCAATAGTAACTCTGGGCTTCTCAGTCTCCCCCAACCTCACTCTCTTGCTCTTTTACTTACCCTGCTCTTTAGCTCGTATTCAGTTATCTTGTTTAGCTGGCACTGGAACAGTCCTGAGCTCTTGTCCCTTCTGTGGATGGATTTCCTAGCTTAGAAGCTTTGAATTAGGAATGGTTCCTCCTGTGTTCCACATTGTGGTGCTTCTTCATGGGCCTGCCATGCTCCATCTCCTCTGAGAATTGCATGCACTCCATTGCAAATGAATCCGTGTTTCCGATATTTGTAATTTTTCAAATAAAGAGCAGATCACCTCTCTTCTTTAAATTACACTTTTCTCCCAAGACAATCTTGGTCTCCTTAGCAATCTTAATAAAATCTGATTTATTTGTAATTAAACCCAGAATTCAATTAACTAGCCTTTACATTTTTACTCTTGCAGCACAATGGGATAAGAATCTTTTCCACAGAGACTGAGCCTGGGGCAGCTGCACAAGTCCCTGCCAGCAGGTTCCTGTTTAAGTGACACTGAGTCAGAGATGTATTAACTCAGAAGAGACTTGAAGGAGGAAACAAAAAGCTCTTGTCATCTAATAAGTAACTGCCTCGTCTCTGTTTGGCTGAAAACGCAGTAACTCTAAAAATAAAACTTACTGTAGAGTGTTCTTCTTTCTTTCATTTTAAAAACCAAACTCTTGAACTTGCCTTTTTGCATTACTGCATGTATTATTCAAGATAGGTTCTCACTGTACAGCCTCAGTTAGCCAGCAACTCACAGAAATCTGCCTGCATCTGTCACCCCAGTGCTAGGATTAATTGCAGGCACCATCACACTAGGTTACATGATGTACTATTTTATAAATGGATTTAGTTGTTATTATTTGTAAGGAATGGCTTTGGTGAAGAACAGGGAACTCATTCTTTGGGCTCACACATGTGTTGAAGTACAAATTTCAGGAAAATTGTAAATATTCCAGATTTGTTTTTCATGAAACCGGAGTTAGCTTTAATTTTTCACATTGACAATAGTTGCCCAATAAATCTATCCTATGCCAAATAAAACCCAGGTTGTTTTTATCCAAATCTTCAATTACTTTACATTTTGTACATTTTGATGACATAGAATTCTTCCTTCTGTTGAAGTTATTGGCACAGTTGTATATTTAAAACAGAGAATTCGTTGTGTGATAATGGGGACATAGGCTTTACTGGCCCATCTCTGCATCTCTCTGGCATCTGGCAAACTCTCAGACTTTCCCTGCCCTAGTCTGTATGACACACTATGGTTAAAATTATTTTTCTACAATTGAATTTTGATGAAGTCACTCCTGGGCTAAGGACCTATAATTTGGGGTGGGGGAGGAGTTCTAACACTTAGAGTTTATAACAGGCCATCATATAAGAGATGAATAAACATTTGTAAACTTTCATGACTTGTAACAATCATTTGAGATAATCACGACTTTCTATCCCTCTCTTTTAAATTCTTTTCTCATACAATACATCCTGACAGCAATTTCCGTGCCCTCCACTCCTCCCAGATCCTCTCCATCTCCCCTCTCCCTCAGATCCACTCCTCTTCCATTTGCCTTCAGAAAAGAGCAGGCCTCCCAGGATATCAACTGAACTCAGCTTAACAAGTTACAATAAAACTAGGCACAAACCCTCATATCAAGGCTGGACAAGGCAACCCAGTAGGAGGAAAGGGGTCCCCAAAGCAGGTGAAAGAGTCAGAGACACCCTCACCGCCACTGTTAGGAGTCCCACAAGAATACCAAGCTAACATCCATAATATTTTTGCAGAGGACCTAGCACAGCCCCGTGCAGGCTCTGTGATTGTTGCTTCAGTCTCTCTGAGCCCCTGTGAGCCCTGCTTAGTTGATTCTGTGGGCCGTATTCTCCTGGTGTCCTTCACTCCTCTGGCTCCTACAATCTTTTTTCTCCTTCTCCTATGGGGCTCCCCGAGCTCCAAGTGGAGGGACCTGATGGAGATCTCCAATTTGTACTCTTTCTCCACCTAATGTTTTGGCTGTAAGTCTCTGCGGCTACTCCCATCAGCTTCCAGAGGAAGCCTCTCTGATAACAACTGGGCTAGGCACCGATCTATGAATATAGCAGAATATCATTAGGAATCATTTTATTGACTTTTTTCTATCCTATGTCTCTGGGCTAACTAGCCTCTGGTTTCTGGTCATCCAGGCAGTAGTGGGCATGGACTGACTCCCTGTCATAGAGGCTTAGCATGGGCCTCAAATTAGAGCAGTCATTGGTTGGCCATTCCCATAGGTTCTGCACCTCCCTTATCCCAGAACATCTTACAGGCAGGGCAGATTTTAGGTCAAAGGTTCTGTGTCTGGGTTGGTGTTCCAGTCCCACCACTGGAAGCCTTGCCTGGTCACAGAAGATGGCTGGTCAGTCTCTGTTCCTCCATTACTAGGAGTCCTCACTAGGGTCTCCCTTGCAGAATGCTGAGAGTTTCTGCTGCACTAGAAAGAACCTATAATTTTCTGTAGCGGTTTCCTGACTCTCACACTCCTGTGATACCTAGCACACAGAGCCTCTGTGATCTGGTCTCAATCTGCCCTTTCCAGCTTTAGTACAGAAGTATATTCCACAGGAAGTCTTCTCTGCTCCCTCTGGGAAGCTCTGCTGGGTTTCCCATTCATTTTGTCCTCACAAACCATAGTGTCTCAAATCTAATCCACAAAGACATGCTGAACACATCTTGCTTCTGATCGCGGCAGCCCTTTTCCTGTCTCTTCTACACAGATGCCATTATTCCTTGAGTTTTTAGGATCAAAGTCTGGCCCCTCCTGACTCTCATAAGCAAGGTTTGCCCACCCACTCCCAATATGCCAACTAAAGAGACAAGAAACAGTGAAAAGCAAGTGTGTGTGTGTGTGTGTGTGTGTGTGTGTGTGTGTGTATGTGTGTGTGTGTATAGATGAAAAGAAGGACTATTCCAGATCTATTCTCAGCAAACTTTATTAACACATACACACGGAATAGATGTATTAACTAGATTGGTTCATTATTCACTATATATATGTCAAATCATAACTTGATATACCTTAAATACATGAAATTTTATTGATCAGTTATACATTAATAAATGTGGAAAAGTAAAACAAACTAATATGAAAGAATACAAATATGAAAAAGGCAAATAAATTATTTATTATTACATTCATTTTTACATCTGTGTGTGTGTGTGTATGTGTGTGTACATGTGTAGGTATTGCTATGCCACAGTACACACATGTAGGTCAGAGGACAGCTTCTGGGAGTCTGTTCTCTCCTTCTATTATGTGGGTTCCAAAGATCAATCTTAGGCCATCAGACTTGGCAGCAAGTGTTCTCATCCACTGTGCCATCCCATAGCCCAGAAGAAATAAATATTCAATTGAACAGAAATCAGAAAGGTCTGGACTACTAGTTATAGATTTATCTAAGATTTTGTTGTACTGACACAAAAAGAAATGTGTTAAAATGTACAAGGCATAGTATTGAGTGAGAAAAGAGAGAAAGTTGTTTACCATGAAGATCCAAGATCTTGAAACCACCCTCCCACCCCCTTCTCCCCTAATCTTAAATATTTGATTTTGTTCAGTGTCTAGTAATAATGTGGTCTAGCAGGTTTTTGGATAATGCAAAAATATATGAATATAAGGCAGTTCCAAAAGGGATGGTGTCTTCTGCATCTTGCTAAGACCAAGGAACTTACAACAAAAGGTGCCTGCCTAGCCCCCTGTAGACAACATTTGCAGTTAGTCCAGGCTCAGAAAAGAAACTGCTGTGATATTGTGGTAGCCATCTTTCCCTCACTCTAACCAAAACCTTCAGACAATCATCTTCGGAACAGAAGGCTAGTCTTCACTCACAGTTTCCAAGGCCTTGGTTTATGATTGGTTGACCTCATTGCTCTCAGGCCAGGCATGAGGCAGCCCACCATGGCAGAAGCAGTTTGGAGTAAAACGTCATGTCTGGGAAGTAGATAAAGGGAAAGAGGACAAGATTGGAACACCATGATTCTTTTCTTTCTTTTTTTTAAACTTTCTTTTTATTTAGTCTTCATGTCTTTCACATCATGCATGTTGATCCCATTCATTTTCCCATCCCTTTGTGTCCACCCTCTGCCCTTACAACCCCCACCCCCCACCAAATTAATAAAATAACAAATTTAAGAGAGAAAAAGAAAGTAAAAAAAGGAAAAATCTTGTCATGGAAGCTGTAGTGTGATACAGTGAGTCATGCAGTAAGCCCTTACATCCATATATATTTAGTTGCAGGTGTTCATTGCAAAGTCTGGTTCAAGGCCTCTGGTTTCTGCTATACTATTGATGCTGGGCCCTCACTGGGACTCCTCTTGGATATCCTGTTGCTGGCTGCCCTATGTTGTGGAGATCCTGCAGCTTTGGGTTTGAAGGACCAGCCCCTTCACATGCCACAGCAGATCATAGATGGGGTGATGTTGGTGTGGGCCAACTCATGACCCTAGTTCTGGGCCTGGGAAGTTGCAGGTGGTGAGCCCACCCCTGCCCAGTCTTTTCCACAGGGTGAGCTTTCTAGCTCTAGTTCACCCTTTGCAGTGATGAGCAAGGGGTAGGCCAGACCTCCTGCTTTCACACCCTTGGGGTCTGATCTCGCACACTGAGACCATCAGGGCCAGCTCACTGTGCTGCCCAGGCAAGCTCGGGCAGCCACCCTCCTGAGTGCTGCAGTTAATGAGGAGCAGTGCCAGCTCTCCCACCTGCCACAGGGGACAAAGGGCAGGGGTGGGAGAGGAGGGCACATCTCCCTGGCCAACACAACTGTATGGCAAACGAGGAGCAGAACCAGATCTCCAATGCTCGCATTTTCAGGACCGGCTCTCTGGTGTCCCCTCAACACTGTCAGTTCTGCTATGCTGCCCAGACAAGGTACAGGGTCCGCTTTACCAAGTGCTACAGCTGGTAAGGGGAGGGCCAGCTCCCTCACAGCTGGAGGCGGTAAGGACAAGGTGGAGGGCATCTAGCTTTTCCTCACCCATGCCACCATATGGCATATGAGAAGAGCACAGCCAACTCTCCCATTCTCACACCCTCAGGGCCAGCTCCTCCATGCCCCTGCAAACAGGGTCAGCTCTATTGTACTCCCCAGGTGAGGTGTAGGACCCTCTCTCCTGAGTGCTTCAGCCGGTGAGGGGCAGGACCAGTTCTCCTTAGTATTACTGCTCGTGAGGAAGTGGGGCCAATTCTGTTCAGCCCTATCCTCTTGGCCTTCAGTGGTATCAGGAGCCATGGACATCATCACAGACCATGACTGCAACAGAGCCATGAACCCAGACATGGGCCCCAGGAACAGCTCAGGCCCAGACATCACCATGGCCCTGGGTGGCAATCAAATCACTCACTTTAGCCTGCTCCTCATCTCCTTCACCTCTCCAGATATGCCATGGGACATATCTGTCTGTCTCTCTTTCCTATACCACACCATACATTTGCTCACCATAATACTGCCCATCTCCAGGTGCCAAAAGATGCTGGGCAGGTCCATGTTTTCTCCACTGAGCCTAGGGTGGACTGGCCTGGGCTTCATGTAGGTCTCTTTGTCCTGCTCAGTCTGACATGATGCTGGGCATCTTTTTTTGTTTTTGCTTTACAAGACAGTTTCTCTGAGTAGCCCTGGCTGTCCTGGAACTTGTTCTATATACCAGGCTGGCCTCAAACTCAGAACCCCCCTACCACTGTCTCCCGACTGGGAATAAAGGCGTGAACCATCACCACCATCACCACCATCACCACCATCACCATCCAGCTATCCCACAATTTTTTACAAGACCTTACCACCAATGACCTAAAGACCCCCTACCAACACCTGATAGTTATTGTCCCAAGAGCTTTGAGCCAGGATCAGGCTTCAATCATGTGGGCTTGGGGGAGATGCTCAGTATACACATGCCGGTAGGTCTGGGCAAATGAGAATATTGATAGCTGAACTCTCCATTCCTAAGGGTGTTTGATTTCTATGGCCTTTCTGTAGAACTTGAGTATGCCTAATTCAGGAGGTGGAGAGACAGAGAAGAAATGATTGTTCAGCAGATGTGAGGACCAGAAGTTGAGTCTCCAGAACCATGTAAAATCCAGACAGCTGTGGCAGCCACCTGTAATCCCAGTGCCCAGAAAGCAAGCTGGGTATCTAAACTAGCAGGAATTGGCAAACTTGGGTTTCAGCAAGTGACCCTGCCTCAATAAATGAAAATGGATCAACCAAGAAGATACTCAGCATCAGATTCAGGTACACACACACATGCATGTACTCACATGTGCCCACATACGTAAATATTCATGCCTGCCCAGACATATAAGCATTACATGCATGCACACATGAGCTCATACATGCAAACATGTTTGCATGCACACCACACCACTTCACCCCACTCCCAAACAACACCATTCTAAGAACTTCTTAAAAGTGAAGTATGATCCCAACTATACACATAACTGTTTATTCATAGGAAACAACTGAAAAGATTTAGTAAAATGTTAAAAGTAGCTATTACTCAGTTTTAAGTTGTGGGGAAGTTTATTCATGAATATTCACTGAATTTTTATAAAGAATATTTGCTATTTCTATTATTGAGAATTTTTTAAAAATCAGGTATTTAGTTGTTAATCCTGATTAGTGCACCTGATTTCAATATTGAGTCAGAAAAGAAGTACATCCTTTATAAAAACAACAACAACAACAACAACAACAAAGAATTCCCTTATGTAGAGCAGGCTAGCCTTGAACTCACTCCATAGCCTAGTCTAGCCTTGAATTCAAGATCTTTCCAACTCAGCCTTTCAAGTAGCTGGGATTACAGGCATTAGTGCTTTGCACTTGGCTGAAACTTCCTTCCTTCCTTCCTTCCTTCCTTCCTTCCTTCCTTCCTTTCTTCCTTCCTTCCTTTCTTCCTTCCTTCCTTTCTTCCTTCCTTCTTTTCTTCCTTTCTACCTCTACCACTAAGCCACATCCCATCACTATGAGCATACTTAATTTCTTTTTAACATTTATTTATTTTGTTTTATGTGTATAAGTTTTTTCCTACATGTATGCAAATGGAGGTGCTTGTGGAGGCCAGAAGAGGACCCCTGAAAAAGTTATGGATAAGTGTGAGCCACTACATGGGTGCTGGGAACCAAACCTAAGTCCTCTGTAAAGCAACAGTGCTTTTAAGACTGAGCCAACTCTTCCTTCACCCCTGGGAGCATAACTTCTTTTTTCATCTTTTTTTTTTTTTTTTTTAGCTTGGTGAAATAGGATCTTTCTATGTAGCCCTGGCAGTTCTAGAACTCGCTATGTAGATCAGGCTGGCCTGGACCTTTCAAAAATTCATTGTCTCTCCCCACCCCACCCCACCCACCTCCACCCCAGAGCTGGGATTAAAGGCATGTGCTATCATGCCCAGCAGGGAACATAATTTTGATGGAACATCCTATCACTTTTTCTGCCCACTGCTGCTAATTTGGAAGAACGGTACCTCTGCACACACAATCTATTCTGGAAATGACTGAAGTTTGACCACAGGCATTGCTTCCTGCCCTCTGGAGATTCTTGACTACAGCAGTAATTCTCCCCAAAGTCAGAAGTCTATCTCCCCCACTGAAGGAACTAAAACCAAACCCAAACAACCCACTTTTATTTTGGAATAATTATAGAGACACAGGAAGTACCAAAGATAATGCAGAAATGTCCTTTGTACCCAACACCATTTCCTCTTGAAAGGACTTTTAAATGTAAGTCTATCACAGGTTTTACTCCTCTAAATCACGATAGTGGAAAGCAGGCGGTTCTAAGCTCAATTCCACCCTGCTTCTGTTTCTCTATTTTGAAAACATGGAAATCCCTTTTTTTTTTTTCTAACTTCCTGTGGTTCACACTGAGTCACAGATGTTTGACAAGAAATTCAAGCATGCTCTGCACTGTAATTCTCCTGTTTGGGAGGACATCAAATGTGATCATTGAACAGGAAGGCCTCACTTATCGGGCCAAGACTCACTCGCAGACATTCTGCTCTGTCTCTGATGGAAGCAGCTTGACTAGGAAGACACAAACAAATGTAAACACAAAGCCACATCATTTTTCCAAGGTAAGGGTGCAGAATTTTTCTATTTTATGTAAATGTGTTTTCTCAGCCAGCTGATTAGCTCAAGTAAACTCAAAGACATGGTAAGTACAGAAGATGTGAATCTGCACAGAAGCTGCCGTAGAGTAGAGTAGACAACAGGACTGTTAGAGTTTTCAAACACTCCTAAGCACTCGCAGCCTGAAGTGTTACTCTAATTATTGTTTATAAAAAAGATTCTGGAGTCAGATAGTGGGCTAAGAACCTGGAAGGTCAGAGAAGTAGAGAAGTCACTAGTCCTTCCTACCTGCTCCGTTCCTTCCTCCAAACATAGAGCCTGCTCCCTTTCCACCCCACCTTACTACTTTCCTGCCTTATGGTCCTCAGTCTTCCAAAACCTCTGTTCTTAATTTTTGTTGGCTAATGGCTAACTCCATCATCTGACTCCAAGCAAGCTTTATTTATTAGAACACAATCAAAATGGTCACACATTTCCTTCTTTTTGTCTAAAAAAAATAAAAAAGAAAAGGAAGAAAGGAAGGTTTTAACTAACGTAGTAAAACCATATACAATACATACAATAACTATACACACACACACACACACACAGGTGAGAATTACAGTAAAAATGTCAAGTCTATTTGCATTTGACAAATTCAGAAAAAATACTCCATTATCTATTCTATTTAGGTGAGTTCAAAGTGTTGTACCAACTTTACTTTCCATTCTAACTTGTTTTACCAACCCAAAACAATCTTTTTATGTCTCTCAACCTTATGCACTTTACACCTCTTTTGTGAGTTTCTTTTCTGAGCCTGGTAACAAGGAAAACTGTAGCTATAACTATCCAGTCTTCAACTACATCAGAGACCTGAGAAGCAAACAATATTACCCGAGTAAACTGGAACAACTTTCAAAACTAAGAAATGACAGAAACACCTGGCTGCCTGGATAGTCACCCAAGATTCCTCTGTAATGTTGGGGCATCCATCTTTGGCCTACAGGCCTAGAATATCTGACAGACTTTTCTGTAAAGCAAGAATTTTGAAAAACTGTCTTACCTTGTCTTGACAAAGTTTTGCAGTCACCTTCTTTTGTGTCCTGCTTGTCCAATTTGGACAACATACTGTCAGTAATCAAGGCACAGGTAGTTTTTTTGCCCAATGGCTAACTTTTGCCAACAAAGAAAGTAGACTCCATATGGAGTTTGTTCAATGCCCGTCATCTTCTCTGAAATAGATTGGTGCTGCTAGAAGACGTCTCATTTTCATAAAAAAAAAAAAATCTTAAATGCCTTATTCCATAGATCTCTGAAGTTTTTGAGCTCTATCTATCTAAAATATATCTACCTATCTAAAATATATTTCTGTTTAACCTTTAAAACATACCTAACATGAATACAATTTTACTGTAATAGGTGAACTAACTACTAACCTACATTTCTTCATTATCCTAAATAGTGTGTAATAATAACTTTCAAGGACTAGAAATTTGCATTACATTGTTAAATGAGCTGTATAGGTACAATACCTTGAACAAGAGTTGGAACATATGTCCTAACAAAAATAACCCTGGGGTTGGGGATTTAGCTCAGTAGTAGAGTGCTTGCTTGCTAAGCACAAGGCCCTGGGTTTGGTCCTCAGCTCCAGTAAAAAAAGAAAAAAGAAAAAAAGAAAAACCTAAATTTGTATCAATATAACAAAAATATCTTAAACAAAAGTAGAAACATATATATAGTATAACAAAAATAATCTCAGATTTTTACAAAAATTTATCAAAATTTCAAAATCCATATCAATGTAAAATATTTAAGATTAGTAGTTGCTTTTTAAATTTAAAAGTAGGTTTAGAGTTCAAGGCCAGCCTGGTCTACAGAGCAAGCTCTAGGACAGGCACAAAACTACACAGAGAAACTGTCTCAAAAAAACAAAACAAACAAACAAAATACAATGTTTAGGTGCTGGAGAGATGGTGCAGTGGTTAAGAGCACTAGCTGCTCTTCCAGAGGACCTGGGTTCAATGCCCAGCACCTACATGGCAGCTCACAGCTGTCTGCAATCCACTTGCAGGGGATCTGACACCCTCACACAGACAAAAGCACACACAAGTAAATAAAAAAATTATTAAAAAAAAAAAGAAAAAAAGAGTAGGTTCAATAATCTATTCTTTTATCCTATTTCTATATCCCTCCCCTTTTCTTTTAGAACAATATCCCTGAATCTATTCTCCTTTGTTCAGTTTTTTTCTGATCATTACCAATAACAACTTGTAACCAACTACTCTAAATGATGGCAAATATCCATAACCCACTGAATGACCAAAAACTGTCAACCCCACCTCTTGGGAATGTGGACATTGTGTTCTTAAAATTACTTCCTGTTGTCTGGGCCAACGACATCTTTAGGGGACCCTGAAAAAAATTGGGATAATTCTCAAGTCCTGGGAGAGCAAGTTGTATCATTTGTTGTCTAGTCTCTGTGTAAAACAAAAATGCAGGGCTTATCTTTAGTCCTGGCTAGAGCAGTTTGTGAGGCTGGACCACCTCAGCTAGCCACGTTGAAATTGTCCTGAGCAGTTTGTTGTCCAAAGCCAATCTTTGGGTGGTGTTTGTCAGCTTAGTGTCATTACCACAGTCCAGGTAGAATCATCATTGTGGGGCTCCATCCTCCTTTTGGAGACTTCAAACACTGTTAGGAATGGTAATGGTTCACTGCAGAAAACCTAAACATTTTAAATGTCATATGCTGCAGATCTTGAAGAGGTTAAAAGACCACAATTTGTTATGTACATCCAGAGTGCAAAGTTAATTTCTAGTTACCTGATACTCAAACCCAAAATCATGTACAGGAAGCTAGATGAAGCCTTTTTCTAGAATTATATGTCTCTATATGACCATTAAGTAATGTGACAAAAAGTTTAATATATATATATAAATCTTACAAATTTTGAGATAATATTTATACCTTAAGGAAAGTTTTAAAGAGTCAAAATAAAACCAAAGCATTATGAGATTAATGGCAATAGAATAGTCCCTTAATTTTGGTTTTAATTCTCTCCCATATCAGGTGGCTCTTCTGACATGAGACAGAGATTATGGATTTTCTTTTAACAAGCATGCTTGGGTTTAGAGAATGAGAGAGCCACACTCCAACTCCAAAGCCAGTTTTAATTTTTAATTGAACTGGGACTACAAAAAGACCATTTGCATTATATGCCTGTAGAGAACAACAGAAACAAACATTTGGGAAATTTTATGAAATTTTATCCTGTTAAAAATGTGATATACCAATAGGCCAATTTACTCTTTTTCTTGGGACATTTTTTTTTTGGATTATTTGTCCCTTTTATTCAGATGTCTCATTTGTCCAGTGGTCTTCAGATTCCTTAGCTGGATGCCTTTATTTTCCTGGAAAGACAAAAACAAAACCCTTCCTCAACCCTAACTTTGAGAAGTTCCCTTTTTACAGGTTATACCTGATCAGATGAAAAGCATTTGTTAGTCCTATAAGTTAGTTTAGATTGAATGGTTATGCTGATTGATGAACTACTACCTCTTCTAATCAAGACGTCTGTCTCTCTTGTTCAAGTCTAATCTTTATCTATTTTGATGGTATCCATAGCTTTTCTTCTCCTGCGGAAGCAAAAGCAAAACCTCTTTCCCAGTGCAACTCACAACCTAGTTTCCATTCTGATAGCAACACATCCTTAAGGTATACAGGCTGATTTAATTCAGCAGTTTTCTTCTATTATCCAATGTCTCTCTGTAGCTGTTGTTCCTTTCTTATTAGCATTTAGAACATTTAAAGTTAATAAAGCATTGTGCAATCTATTTCTGGGGGTCTTAATCACACCTTTCTGTTTATTAAGCTTATCTTTTAGAGTTTGATTAGATCTTTCTATAATTGATTGCCCTGTAGGATTATGTGGTATACCTGTAATATGCTTTATGTTGTAAAATGCAAAAAACTGTTTCATTTTACTAGAGACATATGCTGGAAAATTGTCAGTCTTAATTTGTACAGCTATCCCCACAATGGCCATAACTTTTAATAAATGTGTGATTACAGAATCAGCTTTTTCAGATCTTAGAGCAGTTGCCCATTGAAATCTTGAATATTTATCTATGAATGGTGTACATATTTTAATTTTCCAAATTCTGCAAAATAAAACATGTCCATTTGCCAAATTTCATTTCTTTGAGTACCCTTTGGTTTACTTCCTGTAGGTAGTGGAGTTTGCTTGTATAAAGAACAACTATGACATTTCTTTATAATTTCCTTGGCTTATTGCCAAGTGATGGGAAAATCTTTTTTCAAACCCTTGCTATTAACATGGTGCTTCTAATGAAATTCTGAGGCTTCAAGCACATTTCTTACCAATAGCTGATCAGTTTCATCATTACCTTGTACTTGAGGGCTTCATAGACCCATATGGGATCTGATATGTGTTATACACAAGGGATAATTTCTATTTCTGATTATTTCTTGTAATTGAATATATAACAAAGTTAATTCTGAATCATCTGGAATAAGTTCAGTAGTTTCAATATGTAAAACAACTCTTTTGCATATTGAGAGTTGTAAGTATATTAAGAGGTTCTGGAAAATCTAGTAATACCATGAGGATAGCATGTAATCCTGACTTTTGAACAGAAGCATAAGGGGATTTGAGCCACTTTACTTAAATTTCCTGACTTATAACCTACCTTTCCTGAATTATTTGCATCAGTATAGAATGTAAGGACTCCAGAAATTGGTGTTCCCTGTACAATGTGAGGAAGGACACAATTAGTTCTCTTTATAAACTGAAGCCTCTTGTTTTTGATGTATTTATTGCTAATCCCTCCCAAAAAATCATGGAAAGCACTTTGCTAATGTTCATTTTCTGCTCATAAAGAGGAAAATTCAGAATTAGTAAAAGGTACTACAATATCTGCTGGGTCTATTCCTGCTAATTGATGAAGTCTCATTTTTCTTTCAGAATCAGCTCAGAAACCCTTTCTACATAGGTTTTTAACTTTTTACTCTGTTTGTGTGGTAAAACTATCCATTCTAAGACCTTGTCTTCTCTCTGTGTAAAATTCCTGTAGGGAATGTGTAGAGGATAAAATAACCAGAATGCAATCAAGCTCTGGACCCACATGAACCATGTGTGCATCCTGTAGCTTCTTTTCTACCAGAGCTGTTAGAATTCTCTCTCAGCTTCAGCTGATACTTTTCTTGTATTATTGAAGTCCTTGTCACCTTGTAAGGTTTGAAATAAATTACTCAGTTCTTGAGTTGTTAATCCAATTGTCAGCTGTAGCCAATTAATGTATCACAGCAATTTTTCAAAGTCATTAAGAGTCCACAATTGATCTCTTCTGATTTGTACCTTTTGGGGTAGAATTTTTTGTAAAACTATTTTATATCCTAGGTAATTAATAGGATCTCCTCTTTTGTATTTTTTTCAGGAGTAATTTGTAATCTCCAACAAGGCAAAATATTCTTTACTTCTTCAAACATTTTTCTCTAAGGTATCTACATTTGAATCAGCTAGTAAGATATTGTCCATATAATGGTAAATTATAGATTGAGGAAACTGATTATGAATTATTTCCAATGACTGTTGTATAAAACATAGGCACAGGATGGGGCTGTTTAACATCCCTTGTGAGAGAATCTTCCACTGATATCTTTTAACAGACTGAGAATTATTATAAGTAGGCACCATGAAGGCAAATTTTTTTCTATCCTGTTCTTGCAAGTTATAGTAAAAAGGCAATCTTTTAAATCAATCACTACAATAGACTATCCTTTAGGTAATAGAGAAGTAAAGGGAATTCTAGGTTGTAGAGAGCCCATTGGTAGTTCTTAGATTTATTACCATTAACCTTATTAGTAGTTCTTAGATCTATTACCATTCTCCATTTTCCAGATTTCTTTTTAATAACAAATACAAGAGAATTCCAAGGACTGGTTGATCCTTCAATATGTTGAACATTTACCTGCTCCTGTACCAGCTGTTCTGAGGCCTGTAATTTTTTTTTATGTCAGAGGCCACTGTGCCACCCAGACAGGTCTGTCAGTTTTAAAGGTAGGGCTGTTGGTAACTTTGAAGAATCAGCAGCTGTTGTGCCTTGTTTATGTACAACCTGAATGGTCAGTGACTGTTCTTTATAATATCTTTTAATATTTTTCCCAGAAACATTTGTTAGTTTATGATTTGTTTGAGATTAGAGGAATGTTAATCAAGCATTCCATTGCTGTAACAAATCATGTCCCTATAAATTCATTGCTAAGTTAGCCACATACGGCTTTAATTTTTCTCTCTGTCCTTCTGGCCCTATACATTTGACCCATCTTGCATTGTATTTTTTTTTTTTACAACGTTCCACTGGTTTATTGTTTGACAACTTCAAACTCTGCTCCATAGCTTGGCACAGGGTGCACAGTACACACTTAGGAGGCTGAAGCTCCAGGATTGCTTGTGAGTTTTGATCTCTTGGTCTACACAGTGAGCTCCAGGATCATGGTGTCCAAAAACAAAAAAGCAAACAGAACACCCAAACCCAAACAAAAAGAACCAATAAATAAATAAATTCCACTTTTTTCTTTTTTTTTTTATTTTTTATTAATTAGTATTATTATTATATTTGTGTTTTAATTTTACACATCAGCCATGGGTTCCCCTGTCCTCCCCCCCTCTCGCCCCTACCCCCACCTTCTCCTCATCCCCTCCCCTCCATTCCCATCTCCTCCAGGGACAAGACTCCCCTGGGGATTCATTTAAACCTGGTAGATTCAGTACAGGCAGGTCCAGTCCCCTCCTTCCAGGATAAGATAAAGTTCCAATCCCTAAAAGCTGAACATTTACCTCCAGAAGAAGCTAATTTGGATGCCAAGATTCAGGCACAATTATTATTGTTGTTACATCTTCCCCCATGTCTACAGGACTCTCAATTACAATATCATTATTCATATTTTTAACTTTGGTCTTTGATCATTTATAGAATTTTGCCAAAACATTTGCTTTCTGGTTTCTCCTGAAATTTTTGTTTTATCTTCTAAAGCTGTTCTATCATCCAGAGAAGTATGTTTTTTGTTTTGTTTTGTTTATAATAGGCATTAGGTTCTTTAAATGCTCTGGAGAGGAGTGTCCCCCAGGTTACAGGGAATGACTGAACCAAATTTGACATGGGGGCCTGTGAGAGTCCCCCAAGACATTTCCCAATGTCAAATGGTTACATTGTCTGTCCCTTGTTGATCTGAATTCAGTGGTCCAATGCCAGCCTTTGCTGCACCTTCTAAAGGCAGGGGCCTTCTGTTTGGATTATTCCTTGAAAAAACCAATATTTTTCTTTAAAACAGGTTGATTATAAATGTGATCTCTTTCTAAAGAAAAAAAGGGGATAGGATATAGATATAATAGGACAAAAGGGTAGATTAAGGAATTTACTTCTAAAGAGCAACAACTTGTTTAAAATGTTTTACATTGGTATAGACTTTAGTCTATTGATACAAACTTAAAGTTAATTTTGTTATACTGTGTGCATATTTCTACTCATGTTTAAGGTATTATGTTTGTATAGCTCATTTTAAATTGTAATGGATAATTAAAAATAGATTAATAATTAGTCATCTAAGATAATCATACTTTAGCTATGTTAGTTAAGTCTTCTAGGTATACACAGAGATATTTCAGATAGATAGGTAATCTTCAAATACTTCAAAGACCTACAGAATATGGCATTTAAAATACTTTTAAAATTTAGGCTTTCTGGACAGTGAGACATGTCTGCTCCTGGCAGCACCGTTTTACTTCAGAGAGGAGGATGGGCATTGAAGACATTTCATATGGAGTTTATCTTCACCTTGACAAAAATAGCCATTTGGACAAGAAACTGTTCTTGCCTGGACTGCTTGATCGACTGGACATGCAGGACCCATAGAAAGGTGACCACTAAACTTTGCTTGACAAAATGGTCCTTCAGGTTCCTGCTTCACAGAGAAACTGCCAGCTGCCACCATGAAAAACAACATGTAAAGACACTGGTAAGCCACAAGCCATGTGGCAAAGTATAGATAAGCAGTAATGGGTTAATTTAAGATAGAAAAAGTAGATAATAAGAAGCCTGCCACAGCCATACAGTTTGTAAACAATGTAAGTTTCTGTGTGCTTTCTTCATTGAGTGACTGTGGGACTGGCGGGTAAGAGAGATTTGTCCTGACTGGGCCAGGCAGGAAAACTCTAACTACACCAATATCTGGCGCCCAACGTTTGTGGTACGAATTCATGAAAAAGCCTCTCGCCTGTGGCCTTGCGGGCCTAGCTCAGGCCCAAGCTACACTCAGCCGGCTGTGGTGGCACATGCCGGTAGGATTTACTGAAGAAGACAAAAGAACACCCTGCCTACAGTCCCTTTTTAGGTGACCTTGTTTACCACAAGGACCATGAATTTAACAAATTCACATAACATATGAAACTATCACTTCCTTAAATCTCTTCAAATCTAACATTTCTGTATGTCTCCAGTTAACTTCTGAATAGCCTTGGGGATGCCTATCATCTGGTGGTTGTTCTTGAATGGTAACTGAGTAAATTAAGGTTGGTTTTCTAATAACCCTGGGCCACTCCCCTTCAGTTTCTTAATGCCCTGCTATGGTAACTTCTGCTGTTAACTCCTCTGTGTGTGAATATTCTTCTTAGTTCCACTAGCCTGCCTTTCTAAGGATTTTATCTTATCAGTCAATTTTTCATAATTGGCACTGATATCAAACAAGTTTTTTAGGGATAAAATAAGAATTACCAAATTGATAATGAACATTTGTCAATCCCAGTTAAGTGGATTATCCCTTCATTTAATAGTTCCTTTTTCAAACCATCCACTGTAGAACTATACAGAGACCTAACTCTGTGTCATAATGTTTCCCATTTTTAACATGGGGGAAAAAAACCTCTTCAACCTCTTCTCTTCTTCGTTTTTTTGTTTAATCTGATTCTCCCTTTTAAGAAGTCCCTGGTGTCTCAACTGATTGGCTGATGATGACAGTGAAGTGTGAGGCTGGCTGAAGCTGCAGCGAGCACACCTGGGCAGAGAACACAGGTGGCATGTAGCCCGGCTGAGGACAGCTGCAGTTGTTTGCATGTAGTTGTTGAGCTGTGAGTATGTGGCGGTTGCAACAACAATAGAAGGCAGAGTGGTTATTGAAGCAGCTAACCAGGTGTGGCAGTAGCCTGAGGAGGAGTCCAGAGGAAGCCCACAATGCATGAGAAACGCACTGCCTGGGAAAAGGAGCCAAGGAGCCAGCCATCTGAAAGGCGGACACAGGGGAAATTGCTTCTGCACTTCTGATGGGCAGGATGTGAGTGCACAGAACTGCCTGAAGGCAGAGCTGGCTGTCAGTGGGCTGCTAGCTCCAAGGGCGTTTGGAGCCCAGGCACCTGTGGAGTTTGGGGCCTGTGAAGACTGTAGTAAAGGGGCTGTAACAGGAAAATCCCAGACACACTCAGAAGGCTTGACGCAAGAGAGGAAAATCCTGCAGACTCTGGTGGCCATGACTACAGGCAGCAGCTGCAAAGCCAGGGGCAAGTGGCTATCTCATGATTTCATGCCCCATAGTTTGGATGCCACATGAAGCATTACTTTAATTTTTTATCAATAAAAACTCAGGAGTCGGATATTGGCATGAAAGTCTGAAAGATCAGAAAAGCAGAGAAGCCACCAGTCCTTCCTACCTGCTCCATTCCTTCCTCCAGAAAGCCAGATCCCTTTCCGCCCCACCTTACTACTTCCTCTCCTATCTGACCTCAGCCTTCCAAATTTCTGTGATTAATTTTGGTTGGCTAATGGCTAACTTTGTCTTCTGACTCCAACAAGCTTTATTTGACAGAACACGATCAAATACCATACAACAGCCCTCAGATGTATCATCTCAATCACAGACCACAGAATTTGCAAAACACAAGGCATCCTAAGAATTATGTAAATCATTCCTTCATTTTATGAAGGAATGCATCTCTAGTGGAAGGGCTTGATTAAAGGTGCTGGATCCATCTGGAAGCTGAGTACAGATTCTCTATCTCCTGTGCTAGCAGCAATGATGATGTATAGGTGAATAGCTCCACACACATTTTATGTGCTGTCTCTCTTTCATACTCTCTGTGCATACTTCTTTTGTCTTTCCTAAATCAGTTTATGTCATTTCTAGAATTCTGTCTTCCTTTAGGGGGTCTAATGGGAAACAATTTGTGTAACAGATCTTTGGCCAGCCAGCTCCCAAATAATGACATGGAGACTTTTTATTAATTATGACTGCTTGGCCTTAGCTTAGGTTGTCCCAGTAATTCTTATAACTTAAATTAATCTTTTTATATTAATCTACATTCTGCCACATGGCTCTTTATGTTTCCTCCATTCTGTATGTCTGACTTCCTTTGTGTCTTGCTGGTGAGTCCACCTCTCTTCTTCCCGGAGTTCCTATCTCTAACTGAAAGTCCTGTCTTATCTCTCCTGCCTAGCTTTTGGCTATTCAGCCCTTTATTAAACCAATCAGGTGCCTTAGACAGGCAAGGTAAAACAGAGACTTATCTTCACACAGCATGAAAAAATATCCTGCAACAAATTTATCTCTTGCATGACCATACATCATAGCAGGACAAGTTTCCACCTGCTATTGGATACTATTATTAGCTACAGAGAGGCATCTTTTTCACCTGCAAGTCCACAGAGACAAGATGCTTCATAAAGAAGCAAAACTGCTGGATGAGGTGGCACATACCTGTAATCACAGCACTGAGGAGGTTAAGAAAAAATAACCCAGGAGATCAAGGTCATCCTCAGCTATACAATAAGTTCAAGGCCAACTTGAGTTACATGAGACCCTGCCAAAGGCCCAAACAATACAATTTTTTTCTTTTTTAGTTTTATGCAGACTAATAAAAATGTTTAAAGAAATAAAATTTATTGTTACAAGAAAATATTCATAAATGAAGCAATTTCTCAAATACCACACATTCATCATTTATCTATTTCTTGCTGATTCTTTACCCAATTTTCAGGTACTTTTGAGGCAGTAGAGCAGAGGGGAGAACTTCGAAACCATTTGTACTAGATTATGCGCACACTCCTCTTCTTGGATGATTATCCACTAATTCCAGATGAGGTAAAATGCCTACTAATGCACTTAGCAGCCTGAAACGTTGTGGTGGTTTGAAAGAGAATGACCCCACAGGTTCATACAGGTTTGAATGCTTGGTCCCCAGTTGACAGGACTGTTTGGGAAGGATTAGAAGGTGTGGCCTTGTTGGAGGTGTTGTGTCACTGGAAGTGTGTGAGTTTGAGGTTTCAAAGCCCCACATAACTCCCAGTTATCTCTTTCACTCCCTGCCTGTGGTTGTTATCTCAACTTGTAAGGTCTCCACCACTGCTTCAGCGCCGACCTGCTTACCTGTTGCCACCCTTTCCCTCGGGATGGTCACTGAATCACCCTCTACAGCTAAGCCAGTCCCCAGTTAATGCTTTCTTTTATAAGTTGCCTTGGTCGTGGTCTCTTCACAGTGATAGAAAAGTAACCAAGATATACCTGCTTGATTTATGCATATAACCCTTTCCAAACAATATACCTAGTAACCTGTAAGCAATCCAGGGCCCCCATCTGCATCAAGCTATAGGCACAGACCTCTCTGAACAAAGAATCCATATCTCCTCTCCTTAATAACCATCCAAAAATTGTGAATTTGACTTTCCATCTTAAAATTGTAATATTCTGGGTTCTTGATTTAGCCTTTCCAATTCCCAGCTGTTAATAATAACCTTAGAAGACTTTTTTCCTTTTTAATTTTTATTTACATTTTTTTTGGACACAGGGCTTCCTGTAGTCCAGGCTCATCTCAAACTCACTACATACCTGAGGATAACCTTGACCTTCTGACAACACACACACACACACACACACACACACACACACACACACACACACTGCCTCCAAGTGCTGAGAGGTGCCACTGCATCCAGTTTAAGATGTGCTGCAGATTGAACCCAGGGTTTCATGAATTCTAACTGGTTTACAATCCTGCCTATAATACTGAAGACTCATGGAGTATCCTTCTGACAAACATAAAGAGAAAACACCCTGTGCCTAGTGTGTTCTGCAGTCAGTCATGAGCAGCCAGAGATATTGATGGAATTTCCAGAGGACTTTTTAGTGATACAAGACAGACTTAGATGCCGTTAGTATGACAAAGTGTAATCACACATAAGCCACAGAGTAGACTATTTGAGCAAGTTGACTCCAACTGTCCCCTTTAAAAACATCAGGTGTCACCTCTGATTCAAGGAGCACAGGCTGGAACAAATGCTTCAGTACCCTGGCTGGATCAATGGGGAAATGCTAAGGCCCAAAATGTGTTTCACTCCATAAATACAAAGTTGTCTTACTCTATGAAAGGTAAGCTTGTGCCTTCAAATGAAGAGGTGGAGAGGGAGGAGGAGGAGGCAGTATAAATGATGTCTGGCCTCAAGAAATAACCACCAAGCTCATTTAAAAACATCTTGGCACAAATGAAGCTGCAGAAATTGGGCCTGTAGTTAGAAAACACATCTATTTAAAAACAGCTCTTTCTAAGGAAAGTTTGAAAGACAGAAAAAGCTTTCATCCAAGCATGAGACACCTCATTATTTAAAAAACTAACCAAGGCTATTTTAAATAAGAGTCATTTAATGCAACATGTGCCCACTATGAATGTCTTTAGACTTAGAAAGCAAAATACAGAATATTTAATAGGCCAATTTCTACAGTCTAACAAAGGCAGCTGTTGCCTATGATGATGCTAACAGTCTGAAGGAAGATCACACAACCAGTCTGAACATGTCATCCTGCTTTGTTAGAGAAATCTTTAGTAATATAATCATAAACACCCAAAATTGCTTTTCAATGGGCCATAGAAGAGCAATGAAGATATGACAGTATGATTATGAAGGATTTTTATTTTAATTTGAAAATATTTATCAGAAAATAGACAAATTTTAGTGAAAACAAATGTGCTGTTTTGTTGTGGTGACTTTTCTTTCTTTCTTTCTTTCTTTCTTTCTTTCTTTCTTTCTTCCTTCCTTCCTTCCTTCCTTCCTTCCTTCCTTCCTTCCTTCCTTCCTTTCTTTCTTTCTTTCTGTTTGTTTGGTTTTGTTTTGGTTTTTTGAGACAGGGTTCCTCTGTGTAGTTTTGGTGCCTGTCCTGGATCTCGCTCTGTAGACCAGGCTGGCCCTGAACTCACAGAGATCTGCCTGCCTCTGCTTCTCGAGTGCTGGGATTAAAGGCATGAGCCACTGCTGCCCGGCAGTTTTTCTTTTCTTAGAATGAATCCTTTAGATCGTCTGTAGGCAAGTCTGTGGGGGAATTTTCTTGTTTAATGATTGGTTTAGGAAGGCCCAGTCCACTATGGGCAGTGTCACCCCTGGGTAGGTGGTGCTGGATTGTATACAAGGAAAGTTCAGGCAAGCCATGGAGAGCAAGCCAGTAAGCAGCACTCCTCCTAGGCTTCGGCTTCATCGGCTGGGAGTCTTTACAAGAATGTGGGTGAGTGCTTGCTTACAGTAACAGAGAAGGCTCAGCAGAGAGCCTACCTCCTAGTGGGCAATGTCTCATAAAAGTTGCATCTCTTGAATTTTCTGCACAACTAGCAAGTGACTTCACTGTAGCATCTCCTTTCCCCCAGCAGATGTCTAGTGCTTATATGACCTCAAGGAAATGAAGGGCCTATAAGTCTCTTGAGCCTCCTGGGTCTTCTGAGTTTCTTGTGTCTTTCGTGAGTCTTGCGAGATGACCTATTCCCTTTAGCAGGAGTGTTTCAGTCAGGAGGAAACAGCCACATGCCTGGCAGTCACTACTGTATTTTTCCTCCTCTAACACCTGCTAACCTCATGATCAAAACTTGCATCCTGAAGCCAGCCAGATCCATTGTCTGCTTTTGATGGTTAGTCTTGGTTGTCAGTTTGATTATTTGTGGAATCAACTGAAACTAAGCAGCTAGGAATGTCTGTGAGGGATTTTCTTCACTGGATCCTTTGAGGTAGGAAGACCTATCTTAAATCTGGGTCACACCTTCTGGTGGCAACTGTCTTAAAAGGACATAGAAGAAGAGAGCTTTTGTTTTTTGCCTGCTTGCCCTTACTCTCACTGGCAAGTTCATCTATCTTGCTGATAAGGTAACCCTTTACTAGTGTTAGAACATCCTTCTTCAGGGTTCCAGTGTAGACTAAAGAGTGTAATAGCTCTTTAGGAATTCCCTGGAAATCCAGCACCAGATTGGGACTGCTAACACAGCTAGTCCTGTGAACTGAACAGCTACTGGATCCTTGGCCTTTCCATTGGGAGATAGCCATTATAGGAGTATCCTGACCATAGCCTGTAAACCACTCTAATAGATTCCCTGTGTGTGTGTGCGTGTGCGTGTATGTGTGCGTGTGCATGTGCGTGTGTGTCTTTCCTTTCTGTTGTGGATTGGGATGTAAACTCTCAGCTACTGCTCTAGCACCATGCCTGCCTGTTTTCTGCCTTGTCTGTTTTCTGCCATGTTCCCCACTGTGATGGTGATGGAATCTAACCCTCTGAATTGAACTGTAAGAAAGATAAACTTCCTTCTATAAGTTACCTTGGTCATGGTGTCTCGTCACAGCAATAGAAAACTAACTAACATTTTATTATTCACCTATCTATCATATATTTATCTATATTCATTTGATCAATGCTGTTTCCTTAGAGAAACCTGAATAACACAGTACTCAAGAAAAATACTCAACACTCTTCATAGGATTTCAAAATAGCCCAGAGCCTTATAACAAAATGTCAAAAGCATAATCCAAAATAACCGCATTGGAATAACAACCAAAATCTCAACTCTTGTAGAAAAAGACATTCAGCAAATGCCAACACCAAAATGACACATACATTAGCATTAACTGGTAAAATCTTTACAACAGCTGTTACAAAAAATGCTCTAAGAAGTAAGGGTAAACATTCTTGAAACAAAACTTTTTTTTAAACCAAAGAGAAATGTTCAGTAAAGAAAATAGATGTGCTAGGGTTGTGCTTGTCAGGCATGGCATGTATGAAGACCTGGGTTTGATCACCAGGATGGCATAAACCAAGTGTGGTGGTTGGTGCACACCTGTAATCCCAGCCCTTGGGAGGTAGATGTAGGAGGATCAGAAGCTCAAGGTCATTTTTGTCTGTGTATTGAGTTTGAAAATAACCTAGGCCACACAAGGAACCCAAAACACAAACAAAACAAAAACAAAAAACTACAATAAGACTTTAAACAATGAAGCAAATAAGAGAGAGAGAGAGAGAGAGAGAGAGAGAGAGAGAGAGAGAGAGATGGCTCAGCCATAAAGAACACTGGCTATTTTTCAAGAGGACCTGGGTTCAATTCATGGCAGCTCACAGCTATCTGTAACTCTAATTTCAGGAGATCGAACACCCTCACACAGACACATGCAGGCAAAACACCATCATTTTTAGAAAGCCATCTATTTTAAAAAATGGGAAAAAAGAATTGAACAAAATTCTATGAAGATATAAAGACAAATTTTAAAAAAGGTCTCTGTGTCCAAAGAGCTTTCAATCTAATCAAAAGGAAAAGATCCTGAAAACTGTCAGAATTTGTAAGACAACAAAGATCCACATTAGCGTTAGCAGACTAGAATCTGGGCACAGATGTCATCAAACTTGGAGTACCTACTAAAACACAAACTTTTAGGGAAGTCTGTGACAGGTGCAGGAAGCAGAAGGTGGGCATGGCCAACTCAGGGAGCAGAGGATCACCACAGCTCTACTGTAGCACCAGGCTGGCCCCAAATGGCAGACACAGAAAATCATGACCGCTCCACTTCTTTCTTGTAAGCACTAAGGGCTGAACTCCAGGTCATCAGATTGGGAGCAAGTGCATTGCCTGCTGAGCTATCTTGCTGGCCCAGCAACTTACTTGATTGTATAAAAAACTGGGGGCCTGGAGAGATGGCTCAGCAGTTGAGAGCACTGATTGCTCTTCTGGAAGACCTTGGTCCAATTCCCAGTACCACATGGCAGCTCCTAATCTTCAGTAACTCCAATCAGGGGATCCAGTGCCCTCTTCTGGTGTCTACAGGCACTGCACACATGCGGTACACAGCTATACATGCAGGTAAAACACCTATACACAGAATAAAAATAAAGGATGAAGCTCTCTTAGGTGAGTATTTGCCTTGCTCACATGAAGCCCCAAGTCACCAGGTATGACGGTACACACCTGTCATCCCAGCACTAAGAAGGTAGATATAGGAGGATTGAAAGTGCAAGCCGTGCTCTGCTACATAGGAAGTTAAAGGCTAGCCTGGGACACATGACACCCATCTAAAATAAAACAAAAGTGGATTTCTGTGTGGATAAGAAGCTAAGCATATGGAGACATGTAATAAAGCAGGCAATACAAAATATTCAATAGAGTAGGTGTGATGAATATATAAGTGAGCATGAGGGTTTTTAAATCAATTTTTATACATTTGTAATATAACAAAATGCTGAGAATCATTTTCTGTTATCAGGTTTATAGTCCATTCAATCACCCTGTTCTTCATGAGGGTTGACATTTTAGTGGCTTTATTTATTTATTAATAAAGTGCTCAGGCTTGGTAGGTGTGGTGGTTTGAAAGAAAATGATCCCCAACAGGAGTGACATTATTAGGAGATGTAACCTTGTTGGAGTAGACATGGTCTTGTTGGAGGAAATGTGTCACTGTAGGGGTGGGCTTTGAGATCTCCTATGCTCAAGCTACACTGTATGAGACAGACTACTTCCTGTTGCCTGCGGGATGAAGATGTAGCTCCTCCATTCTCAGCTCCTTCTCCAGCACCATGTCTGCCTGCATGCCATCATGTCCTGCACGATGATAATGGACTGAACCTCTGAAACTGTAAGCCACCTCATTAAAAGTTTCCTTTTAGAACAGTGGCCATGGTCATGGGGTCACTTCATAGCAATAGAAACCCTAAAATAGTGGACCTTCACTTACTACTGGTAAATGAAGAGCATTTTGTTGTTATTGTTTTCTTTTTGGTCTGCTTATTTCTATTCTCAGACTCTTATAATTAACACTGTTGGAATGTGCTGTCACACAACCCTGGCTTATCCAGGGCCAGGCCTCAGTCAATATGGTTGCATTGAATGATACATTAAAAAGCAGTGACTGTGAATTTGGTGTAAAGCAAAGACCAAACTTGGAACTTCCTAGTATTTTCCCTTTCACAGGTCTGTGCCTACATTTTTTTTTGCCACATGCAGCTCAGGCTGGCCTAGCCAAGGATAACCTTGACTCTGGATCCTCTTGCCCCAGTTTCTAAATATCACGTTTGCAAAGGTCTGAACTGACTGAGAGGTTAAATTGATTGCTTTGATCAAATAGAATATTTTAAGTCATGAAGTTGAGACTAAGTTGAGAAGTCCTCAAAATGTTAAGAAAAGCTTTCAGATCTTCTTGGGATAATATTGAGGGTCAAAAGTAACATTGAGGAAGATTTGAAAGAGCTGGGGAAAAACTTCATGATTTTGCTCTACAAAACCCAGCTCCTTCATAAAGATGGTCGACAAGGGAAAGGAGAGTACACACATCTGCAGGAATGGCAAGCCAAGGTGGAGTCTATCATGCTTGAAGTGGTTCAGTGTCCCTGGAAACAAACTGTGCTCAGTCCACGGGCATCAGACAGAAGCATATTACTTGCTTTGACAAAAAATTTAAAAGGAAAAAAAGAAAAAAACAGTCAAGCAGGGATCAATGGATAACACTTCCAAGTCAAAGCCTTGTTAGAATATCATGAGATACCTCCATTGACCCTCCTACACACACACACACACACACACACACACACACACACACACTGAAGAATGTCCAAGATCAAGGTTGATTGTTTAACCCAGAAAGTGAAGAACATGTGAAGGTTAGCTACTGCCAGCCCACAGCCAAGGTGAAACATAACTGGGAGACAAATCTCTTATTGTTGCTGTTCTAAGAAATAAAAAGTATGGTCCATTTCCAAAAGTGCCTTGAGTCAGTGCAGGCTCGGCTACAGGTGAACAGAAAACAGAGGAGCCCTGCTAGAGACTTCGGATCAACTTCCCAAGCCCCGCCCCAATCCAGTTTTCCCAGCACCCTGAATATGTGACAAGGGCCATCATAAACTCTAAAATAAACAAGGTGAAAACTTAGAGATGAACCTGTGCGCACATCTTTGTTAAGAGACAGACAAATGTCACTGTGCTCAGGCATCATGCTTGCTATTCTGGGCTAGCATCCAACTTTGCAAAACTGGAAAATAAACTGCCTAACATTTGCTGCTCTGAGTCTCCAGTGCTCCTCTATGGAGTGAGAATCTTTGTTCCTCACCCTGGATGGTTATGAGATTATGGGTTTATTTGCTTTCATTGCATGACTGACCTCCACTGACAGATACATACAATATTTAGTAAAGCTAAGGTGCAAATGCATAGAAATATAAATAACAATTTTACATTGCTATTGTTTATATTGTTATTTGTGTTTTTATAACACAAAGTGATTGTGATGAGTGGTAAAGTAGCCAGCACTGAAAACAGTGCTATAAATTTGGAGAAGGGAAAGGTGGCATGATTTGCTGGGGTTTGTTGTTGTTTTGTCTTGTTTTTATTTTATTTTTTTTATTTTCAAGATGAGATTCTTTGTGTAGCCCTGGCTGTCCTGGAACTTGCTCTGTAGCCCAGGCTGGCCTTGAACTCACAGAGATCTGTCTGCCTCTGCCTCCAAATTCTGGGATTAAAGACATGTGCCACCACTGCCAGGTGATTTGCATTGTTTTTAACCAAAAACTGTAAGCAAATTAACAGAATATGGTAGAATAAGGTCATTCAAATGATAGTATAAACAGTTTCAAGGCACAGGACAGGATCATATTATCCTGTTTTAATAATTAAAAGTAGAGGCCAGAAAGATAGTGCAGAGGTTAAGAGTACCTGCTGCTCTTGCAGGGGACCTTGGTTCAGTTCCCAGCACCCATGTGGTGGCTCACAACCATCTGTAACTCCAGTTCCAGAGGATATGATGCCCTCTTGTGGCCTCCAGTGTGCACTAGTCTAAAGAAGGGACTGGAGAGGTGACCCATCATTAAGAATGCTTTCTCTAAAATTATGAGCTCAGACATTTGGATCCCAGGACCCTCACAACAGACTGGGGTCCCTTCAGACACCCACACCCTAGCTCTGAAGGGCAGAAACAGAAGTGTTGCTGGAGCTTCCTGGTTTCCAGGACAGAACCAGGTTCAGGAAGAAACCCTGGCTCAGGGGGATAGGCAGAGGATGGTGGAAGAGGACACTAGGCACCCTCTTCAGGTCTTTCATGCACACACAGGCAGACACACCTGCACACATATGTACTTCCACTCACAGACATACACATACACATGTATAATAAATTTTTTAAAAGGAAGAGAATTTTACTAAACTAAAGGATCCCAAGGAAAGGCCTAGTGATCGTGCTACAAATGAAAAGAATAGTGAAGAAATCTTTGTAAGGGAGGGGTTGACAGACACTCTGCGCTGCAGCCTCCATTAAAGCAACTGAAGGTCCATGTACTGGTTCTTGAAGTGAATTACTTTACCCATGCCTCCCAAACACAAGCTCTCATTCCTATTAATGCTCACGGTTCTGCCTACCTCTGCCTCCCAAGTACTGGGATTAAAGACATGTGCCATCATGCCCTGCTAGTCTCTGCTCTTTGACCAACTTCCAAGTTTTATTCTAGGTAAGTGCTCTATCCCCAAGCTGCATCCCCAGCCCCAGCAGATGTTTCTAAAAATATACCTCTCATTATATCTCTTCACTGGTTTAGATTCTTTGATGGCTTCCCTAAGAGTTCAGGAAGAAGGAAAGGAAGGAACAAAGGAACAAACCAAGGGAGGAGGAGAAAGAGGGGGAAAAAAAGAAGAAAAGGAAAAGAAAGGGGCCAATGAGATTTCTCTGTAGATAGCAGAACCTACTATCAAGCTTGATGACCTGAGTTTGATCCCTGGGTTCCCCTATACAGTAGAAGAGAGATCTGCTCCAAGTTGTTCTCTGACCTCTCCATGTGTGCTGTGCCATGTATGCATGCACACACACAATAAATAAGCAATTAATTAAAGCAAAATAAGCCATTCCATCCCATGGTGTTGACCAAGCTCTCCATCTTCAAGTCTCTAATCAGAACCATTGAAATGTGTAAGGCTCCTGGAATGCCTCGTTAGCATCGGCCCCGCCTGGCATGCTCTTTCCCATTTTCTTTCAGTTTTGCTCCTGCTTTTCTTGGATTCCTAACCCCCCACCCCCCCCCCCAGCACAGCTAAGATGCCATTTTTGAGCCCAGGTTCAGGAGGGTTTCTAGTACTTTTTGTTCTCCCTAACCCCCCTTTCGTCTCAGGCAGAGCCCTTAACATCGAACTGGCATCATTGATGTGTTCCTGTGTCTTTCCCACAGTTGTGTATGTTGCGGGATCTCAGATCATGTCTTATTCACCCTGGGCTTGGCAGATGGTTGATGCCCAGATTGTTAGTGTTAACTGAATGGCTGCCCACGTGCTCTGGTTATTGGCAGGATGTGAAGACTGATCAAGATGAAGGAGTTTTGATACTGGGTGGTTAGGAGGACCAACGTACTGCAAACAGGAAGCAAAACTGCAAGCAGGAAGTTTGAGAAGGCTGACGCTTCCGTTGTCCCTAGTGAAGCATAGCTGACAGTGGCCCCGTGGAAGAGACGATGGCAGACACTAGTCTGTCCTCACAGGTCTGTGGCGCCAGGGGAGATGTGTGGGCTCAGCTGAGTCAACACTGGTAGAGCGGCCAGGGTGCCATGCTGCCAGAGTGACCTTCCTCTTAGAGGTGTGGGAGATGAGGATGTAGGGCTGAAACCAATAATTGAACAGAGTTAATAAAAATGGAAACTGAGTGCTTCTACTCTGGCATACCCTCCTATGGCTTTAGATTTGGTGTCTTGTTAATATTTTACATATTTAATTAAAAGAAAAGGTAATGTTAATAACTAAAAAAGAAGTAGAAATGAATGCTGTATTAGCTAGTTTCCCATCACTACAGTAGTGTAGCTGTGACATTCTGCAAATAAAGAGAACAAAATGGCTTTATTTGGGTCAGGATTTATTGAGACTCTAGTCCATGGCAGTGGATCTGTGAGGAGGTACCATGTGTGTCTGCACACCACCAGGCTTTCCACCATGATGATAATGGACTAAACCTCTGAACTGTAAGCTAGCCCCAATTAAATGTTTTGTTTATAAGAGTTGCTGTGGTCATTGTGTCTCTTCACAGCAATAGAAATCCTAATTAAGACAGACCTTGACTCAAAATAAACATGGGTGATTGCTAAGGAACAACATTGAAGACTGTCCTCTGGCCCCCATGTGTGTGCACGTACACACACACACACACACACAGACACACACACACACACAGAGAGAGAGAGAGAGAGAGAGAGAGAGAGAGAGAGATCCTTTAATGTTAAATTTGAATTGTAGCCTGTATTTCCTAGATTTGTCCAGTGAAAGAGCCTAGATATAAAGGCAGCACAGTTGTGACCTTAAGTACCACTTCCCACTAAAGCAACCATGGAGACATGAGTGATTTTAGGTCTCTAAATATAAACAAACAGCACTGTGCTTCCCCACTGAGGTCAGAAAGACCATGACACTGAAACCAGATCATCATGGCTTACCTGACGAGGACAGAGAGTGACTCAGAAGCAGCCAATGTTGGAATTTGTATTAAATTTGGGTGTTTAATGTTGTGTTTATTTGAAGTTTTTTTTAGTGATAAAGTTTATTTTGAAAAGCAATTACTCTGTAAAATCAGAACACCTGTTTGTTAGTTTAGAAAGAGAAGTAAAACTACCAAACAAACTGAGTATTTATATTTGCTTTGATGTCTGTGGACAGGCCTGGGGAAGGGGAACTCAAGGCAGAAGTAGCTTGGTGACCACCAAGCCCAAGCACAGCTCTTAGGTGATCCTGTCACTCACTTGATGCAGGCACCTCCACAGCAGGCCTCAGGGAGCAATTGCTGCTGGCGGAAGATGCTTGCACTGTCTCACATGGTACCCACTCAGCTGCTTGCAGGTTCTCCTTCACCGGGTACTTCTGCCGGTCAGCCCCCTTCACGTCATAGCCTCTTTCTTTAGCTTTCAGACTAGACATCTCAGACAGCAAAAGATCAAATGTGTCTTCTCAGAAGTGTTAGTTTGCAACACTGTTGCCCACATTTCCCATGAAACTTTCAAAACCGAAAAACACTGAAATGGAAAAGCAGGTAACATGAGTGAGTGAAGAGCTAGCACGAAAGCCCAGGTTACCATGGACATCCCGAACCCTGCTGCACCCGTTTCTGTCACTGGCCTTGCTGTTTGACAGGTGCTGAGATTGCAGCCCTGGCTCAAAGGTGCATGTGTCAGCTGGATTCCAGTGACACATTCAGTAGTTAACTTCCAGAAGTAGATGTCCAGAAGCATCCAGATTCCAGGCCAGGGTAGAATATCTCCCTCACGGCTACTTCCTGATGAACTGGTGAAAGCCATGACCTGAAATGAAAGAGACCTGCAACCTGAGCCAGAGGAAGAGCTCCAGGACAGAGGTGAGGAGGAAACACCATCAAGGTGGGTTTCCCGTCCACTGCATTAAAAACAAAACAAAACAAAACAAAACAAAACCTTTTTTTCCTATTATTTTCAGGCAAGAATTCTTAGTTAGGGTTTCTATTGCTATGAAGAGACATCCTGATGATGACAGCTCTTATAAAGGAAAACATTTAATTGGGACTAACTTACATTTCAGAGGTTTAGTCCATTTTCATCATGGTAGGAAGTATTGAGGCATGCAGGCAAACATGGTGCTGGAGAGGTAGTTGAGAGTTCTACATCTTGATCTGCAGGCAACAGGAAGAGAATGAGACACTGGGCTTGGCTTGAGCATCTGAGACCTCAAAGCCCATCCCCAGTGACACACCTCCTAACAGTGCCACACTCTATGAGCCTATGGGGACATTTTCATTCACACCACCACATTCCACTCCCTGCCCCCATAGGCTTGCTACACCATAAAGCAGAAACACATTCAGTCTAACTTCAAAAGTCCCCAATGTCTATAACATTCTCAACCCTGTTTGAAAGTCCAAAGTCTCTTTTAAGATTCATGGCCATCTCTGAACTGTAATCTATAAAATCAAAATCAAAAAGCAGATCACATACTTCCAACATACAATGGCACATGACATTACCATTCCAAAAGGGAGGAAAGGGAAATAGTGGACTGAAACAGGACCAAAACCCAGCTGGGCGAGCTCCAAACTCTGCATCTCCATGTCTGATGTCAAAGTACTTTTCAGATCTCCAATTTCTTTCAGCTTTGTTGACTACAGCATATTCTTTCTCTTGGGCTGGTTCCACTCCCTGATTGCAGCTTTCCTCAGTAGGTATCCCATGACTCTGGCATCTCCAACGTCTTGGCATCTCTGAGGCAATCCAGGCTTCAACTTTACAGTTTCACACAATGACCCCTCTAGGCTTCCATACAGGGACACTCCTGACACACACACCTGACCTCAGTGGCTTTCCTTAGTCTTGGGAGAGTCTATAACCCTTTTTTATATCCTTGACTCTAAAGTCAGAACCACATGGCTGAAGCTGCCAAGTTCTGCTGCTTCCTGTGTCTGGACATGGGCCCCTCATTCAAATACATTTTCGCAGTTTTCTATTTTCGATGGTTTCCTTCACAATCTAAGCTCAGCTGTCCTGGAACTTGCTCTGTAGACTAGGTTGGCCTTGAACTCTGAAATCTACCTGCCTCTGCCTCCCCAGTGCTGAGATTAAAGGCCTGTACCGTCATGCCTGACCCTAAACTTTTCTTTCTTTTTCATTTCTTTTTTGGTTTTTGGAGACACAGTTCCTCCATGTAGTTTTTGGTGCCTCGCCTGGATCTCACTCTGTAGACCAGGCTGGCCTGGAACTCACAGAAATCTGCCTGGCTCTGCCTCCTGAGAGCTGAGATTAAAGGCATGTGCCACCACCACCCAGCTCCTAAAACTTTTCTTTAATTCCTTTTTACAAGTTGGAAGTTTAGCTACTTGCCCTGAGGTCACCACTCCCTTTATTCCTTGTAGCTTATTTAATTTTTCCCCTTGAACCTAGGGTTTAGTTCTATTAAACTTTCTGGTGCACCTTTGCTCCTGAAACTGTATGCACAATTTGTATTTTTCCTTGCTCAGCTTGCTCCTTTTCATTATAGATCTGCATAAGACTGCCACTAACAACCACACAATACAGTCAACACTAGGTTGTTTTGAAATGTCCTTTGCCAAAGCTGTTAATCTTTTTTAAACAAAGGCAGAAACTGACCACATTCTTTGCCATCCAAAATATCACAAGAATGGGCCCTAGGCCACATACTAATAGTCATCTCCTCTGAAATCTCTGGAGCCATCCCCACACAGTTCAATCACCCTCAACACTACTGTCTTCCATGCATCTACCAGTATGGCCTGTTGAGCCCTATCCAATCACTTTTCTAACTCGAAGTCCCCAAGTGTTTCATATTCCTCCAAACAAACATATGGTTCAGCCTATCACCGAAATACTCTAGTCCCTGGTACCAACTTCTGTCTTAGGGTTTCTATTGCTGTGAAGAGACACCATCACCATGACAACTCTTACAAGGAAACATTTAATTGGAGCTGGCTTACAGTTACAGAGGTTTAGTCCATTTTCAGGAAGTTTAGTCTATTGGCAGGAAGCATGGCAGCATGCAGGCAGACATGGTGCTGAAGAGGTAGCTGAGAGTTCTACACCCAGATCTGCAGGCAGCAGGAAGATAGTGGCATTGGGCCTGGCTCGAGCATTTCAAATCTCAAAGCCCATTCCCAGTGACCTCTTCCAATAAGGCCACCTCATAATGCCATTTCACTATGAGCCTATGAAGGACATTTTCATCCAAACCAACACACTCTCTTTATGTAGTCCTGGCTGTCCTAGAATACACTATGTAGATCAGGGTGGCCTTTAATTCACAAGAGATCCATCTGCCTTTGCCTCCTGAGTGCTGGATTCCTGGTCTATTTACTCCATTTTTCCTTCCTTCCTTCCTTCCTTCCTTCCTTCCTTCCTTCCTTCCTTCCTTCCTTCCTCCCCCCCCTCCCTCCCTCCCTTCTCTTCCCTTCCCTTCCTTCTTTTTTGAAACAGAGTCTGATCTGGCCCAAGCTGGCCTTAGGGTCTTATGTCTTACATCATCCATGTGCTCTGTGATTATGTAATGCACACAGCCTGGTCACACAATCTGCGCATGCGTGGCGTAGCTCCGGAAGCCCACATGCGCATGTGCAGGGAAATTCTTAACAAGCCAGGCACAGACTCCTCCCTTCTCTTCTGCTCCCCTCCCCCACTCTTTCTCTCACTATGCGTGTCTTTCACAACAGGCCTGGTCACTCTATTCTGTCCCCGCACCCCCAATAAAGCTCTGATACTGGGTTTTGTCAAGCCTCATGACATTTCCTCACAGAGTAAAAGCTAAAAGTGCCACTCATTTAAAACCAACAGTGTATACTACCTACCCTGATCATGTGATGCTAAAGATCAAACCAAGGGCTTCATGCATGTTAGGCAAGCTGTCTAACTGCAGAGCTACATCCCCAGCTCAGTTTTTTTTTTTTAAATAAATCTTTTTAAGATTTATTTATTTAATACAGATGTGTGCTCTGTCTTCGTGCAAACCAGAAGAGGGAATCAGATCCTATTACAGATGATTATGAGCCACCATGTGGGTGCTGAGAATTAAACTCAGCACCTCTGGGAAGAACACTCAGTGCTCTTAATCGCTGAGCCATCTCTCCAGCCCCCAAGCTCAGTTTTGTAAAATGCATTTTCCCTTTATACAATTGAGAATTGGCCTTTCTGGAGAAAGGTCCTTGAAAACCAGATACCCCGCAGCCATCTCGAAGACATCCTTTTCACCCGGTGTCCTAGTTGAGCCTGCACACATTTTCCTGCCACCCACCGAAGCTCCTGACAGGGGCTTGGCCCATGTGCCCCTCGCACAGGCTGAAACCGAGTTTTGCTTTGTTTTTTGTCTGTGCTACAGATGTTAGCCCGTGTTCCATTTTTAACTCTGATGTCAGCCCAGCACTGGTTGCCCAGGAGATAAGAATCTTAGCACCTAGAGAAGAGTGGCCAGAGGGGCGGCGAATTTTGTTTTCTTTGTTGTCCTGCTCACTCACAGTTTCCAACACACTGGGACCCACAATAGATCTATTGTCACAGAGGCAAGTGGGTATGACTGGTCCTTTCCTGGGTGGCAGCATCTGGAACAGCAGGGGCCTCCATAATGACCTGGTCTCTTCTCAGGTTCCACATACTCAAAGGAGCCCGCCCACTCAGGCCTCCTGGCCTGGTCAAGGCTCCGAGCCCTCTCGGTGCCTGAGCTCACGCCATGTCACATTGTTCTCTGCTGCGTTTTCCCATGTAGGCCAGTGCTTGGTTAACGCCCGTATCTGTGGCTGTGAGGATAGGAGGACTGGTTTTGAGTAAGAACTGTTCCCCCGCGGATACAAGTGTTTGAACACTTGGTCTCCAGCGGGAGGCGCTGCTTTGGAAGGTTGGAGCCTTTAGGAATGGGAGGAGCCCAGATGAAGGAAGTGGGTCTCTGGGGGTGTGGCCTTGCTTGCTACCAGGCTCTGGCCACCGTGCCTTCCCACTGGGAAGGACTGTACCCTCACACAGTCGCCAAAACAACCGCTTCCTTTTTCCTTCCTTCCTTCCTTCCTTCCTTCCTTCCTTCCTTCCTTCCTTCCTTCCTTCCTTCCTTCCTTCCTTCCTTCCTTCCTTCCTTCAGTTGACTCTAGTCAGGTATGTGGTCACAGCAATGTGAACAACTAATACAATTTCCTCCCTAGAGTAGGGTCTTACTATGCTTTGTCTCCCATAGGCTCCTGTTTTAAATGCATTAGTTCCCAGTTGCTGGTGTTGAGAGGTGGGGCTGGCTGGAGGAAATGGGTCATTGGAGACATGCCCTTGAATGTCACATTGAGTCCCTACTGTGATCCTCGCTCTGAAGTTGCTCTGCCTTCTGCCTTCAACACCTCTGAAAGCACCAGATATCTCCTTAAAGCTGTTCTTGGAGGGACTGGCAAGATACCTCAGTGGGTAAAGGGACCTGCTGCCAAGCCAGGTGACCCAATTTGATCCTGGGACTCACATGATAGAAGAGAAAGGACTCCCTTGAGTAGTCCTCTGACCTTCATATATGCACGTGTGTTCCCCACCCCCAAATAAATATGTAGTATTGTTATAACAACAACAACAACCGCCACCACCAAAAGTTGTTCTGTCAAGAATTTGTCCCAGGGGTTGGGGATTTAGCTCAGTGGTAGAGCACTTGCCTAGCAAGCGCAAGGCCCTGGGTTCAGTCCTCAGCTCTGAAAAAAAAAGAATTTGTTCCAGAAGTAATGACTATATCACTACATGCACTGTGTAAAATAATGGGTTCTGGACTATTGTCAGGGGGAAGGACCTTAAATAAACCAGGGCTGCCTAAACATTTTCCACTGTGACCCCTTTTCACCTGAAAATGTTTACACAACTTCAGGTATACAGGTATATAAAATAGTTGTACAAATAGTCCTAGTTAGGGTTACTGTTGCTTTGATGAAATAGCACACAAGCACATCCATGGGATTCATACCCAAATCACGTTCATCTTTATAAATGATGTGTACTAGAGAAATATTTTAATTAATTTTATTTTTCATTTAATATCAGTAGTTATTTGATTTGTGTGTTGGCTAGTTTTTAGGTTAGCTTGACACAAGCTAGAGTCATCTGAGAAAAAGGAAAACTCAATTGAGAAAATGCTTCCATAAGATTGGGCTGCAGGCAATATTGTAGGGCATTTTCTTAATGATTGATTTGGGAGGGCCCAGCCCATTGTGGGTGGTACCATGCCTGGGCTAGAAGTCCTGGGTTCTATAACAAAGCAGGCTGAGCAAACCATGAGGAACAAGCCTGTAAGCAGCACCCCTCCATGGCCTCTGCATCATCTCCTACATCTCCTAGGTTCTTGCTATGGTTAAGAAGTATATGACAAATAAACCCTTTCCTCCTTAACTAAATTTTCATCATGGTGTTTCATGCCTGGTACTGGAAACCTATCCAACTCCCCAGGGTTAGTGAAGCCATGTGTCTTAGTTCCTTTCCTATTGATGTGGTAAAACACCTCATGGCCAAGTCAGCTTAGAAAGTGTTTAATTTGGGGTTCTGGTTCCAGAGTGTCAGAGTCCATGATGTCAGAGCAAAGGCATGGTGGGAGAGATAGCTGAGAGCTCACATCTTGATCCACATCCATGAATCAGAGGGGTTTGTGGAGGAAAGACTGCAAATGATACAAGTATTTTGAAGCCTCAAAGCCCACCCCATTGACACACCTCCTCCAACAAAACCACACCTCCTAATCCTTCCCAAAGAGTTTCACCACCTGGGAACTAAGTATTCAAACATATGAGCCAATGGGGGACATTCTCATTCAAACTGCCACACTTGCTTAGTTTTATTCCTAGGCACTTTATTTATTTAGGAGCTCTTGTGAAGGAGATATTTTTCCTAATGCCTTTCCCTGAAAGTTCATTATCAGCATACATGAAGGCTACTGACTTCTGTAAATTGATTTTATATCCTGTAACTTTGCTGAAAGTTTATTAGACCTAAGTGTTTTCTGATGAGAGTCTAAAGGGTTTTTTAAAGTATAGACATAGATATCATCTGCTATAAATAGGGAAACTCTGGCTTCTTTCTTTCCTGTTTTTATCACTTTTATTTCTTTCTCTTGTCCTAGTACCATGGCTAAAACATTGTCAACTCTTTCCCTAGTTTAGAGGAAGTGCTCTCAGTTTTCCTCCATTTATTGTAATGCTGGCCATGGGATTGTTGTATCTGGCCTTTATTATTTTGAGGTATGTTCTAACTACAGTTAATGTCTTCAGTACTTTTATTATGAAGATACATGGAATGTTATTAGTTGCCTTTCCAGTTTCTAGATATAGATGGTCATGTGGTTTCTGTCCTTAAGTGTCTGCATATAATATGTTATATTTGTTGAGCCAACCTTGGATCTCTGGGATGATGGCCACTTGGTCATGATTTTCTTCATTTTTTTCTTGAATTCCATTTGCATCAAAATTTTTTAATTAATCATGCTAACATGATATAATATATACATATCAGTTGTGTGTTACATGAGGAGGAACATGGTGGGAAAATATTGTATTTGTTTTTCATACTTAAACCATTATGCTTCTGTAAAAGCAGCAATCTTAGTGTGTACAGTATAAACACTGCATTTTAAAATGGACAACAGTCTCAAATTTGAGCTGAAGTGCCTCAGTCAGTGTTCATTAGTGTTGCATGGTGTGATGCATGCAAAGTGCACATGTATGTTCACAAGCAAGGCTACAGTGATGTCATGTGATATAGCATGGGTCAGCATTGCTGGAATCACCTCACATTTATTCCATATTACATTTGAATTAATTTTTGATTGTGTATTCAGAAAATTTTCCCAGTTGCCCAATTTTTTTTTTGTGATCCCTGCATTCAGTTAGAGTATGACCCACAGTGCAGGAACTGCCTCAGATGAAAATTAGTGCTGTCTCCATCTGACAAATGAATACTAATGCTGAAGACATTTTCCCAGGGCACACAGGTTTTCACAGAAACAACACTACAGAGAAGTTAAAATCCTAGACGCTCAAGGCAGGATATAGATATGTATTCCTACAACATTTACCTGCTTTGTAAATTATTTTACATATATGTTGCTGTTTGTTTTTTACTCTTTCTCTTTTGGTTCTTTTGGGAGATCACCACCTGGCTCCTAAATAATTCACACACAGAGGCTTATTCCTAATTCTAAATGCCCAGCCTTAGCTTGGCTTGTTTCTTGACAGCTTTACTTGTCTTAAATTATCCCTTCTACCTTTGCCTCTGGGCTTTTTCTTTTCTTACTTCTGTGTATCTTACTTTCACTCTTACTCCATGGCTGGCTGGCTGGGTGGGTGGCTGGGTGGCTGGGTGGCTGGCTTCTGGTGCCTTCCTCTCCTTGTTCTCTTGATCCTCCTTCTTTTCCTCCCAGATTTCTCCTTCTATTTATTCTCTCTGCCAGCCCTGCCTATCCTTCCTCCTGCCTCACTATTGGCCATTCAGCTCTGTATTAGACCATCAGGTGTTTTAGACAGGCACAGGAACACAGCTTCACAGAGTTAAGCAAATGCAACATAAAAGAATGCAACACATCTTCACATCATTAAACAAATGTTTCATAGCATAAACCAATGTAACATGTTTTAAAGTAGTATTCCACAACACATATCTATACTTCAGTCACATAAGTGGGAAAAAAAAAACAAGGGAAATTATTGTAGCTCATACAGTGATTATACTTTACATTTCAGATGGTATTGAGTACATACTGAGCAATACATAGCACTCTGTATTTGTTTAAAAGAGAGAGAAGTGGGGAAGGGGAGGTGGACTCAGAATGAGGCTCATTACTAGAGTGCTTGCAGGTCCCCAGCACCGCACAAACTGGGTGTGACCATACACACCTGGAATCTCAGCATTCAGGAGGTGGAGGCAGGATGATCAGGAGTTCAAAGTCAGCTTTGGCTACATAGTGAGTTTAAGGCCAACCAGGGTTACATATGACCCTGTCTCAAAAACGTAAAAATAAAGAGGAGTGGCTGGAAAATTCTGAATTTGTATGTCTCCTGATGCCTTCATTAGTGCTTTTCACAAAAAGGCCTAGTGATATTTTCTTATTCATAAGATCAGAGCTGCTCAATAGAACTTCTGTGTTATAGGAGGTCATGTCCCATCTAATACAGAAGCCTCAAGCTTCACTCAGCCCACCTTCTGCAGTATAGCTGGTATTACCAGAGAAATGAATTATCTTATTTTAATTAAGTTTGAGTTTGGGTTACTCTGAAGGACAGTCTAGAGCTGAAATCTCTGCAGTGACCCAACATTTCTGGGGAACACTTCTAAATGGAGTGTTGTGGGGTCTGGAAAACCAAGAGATTCCCTTCATCTTCATTCTGGTCAGGACTCCCAGGCAGCCTGACGTCAATTTGCTGTTCTATCAGGTAGCTGCCAGGCTGGCCGGGGCCCCAGAACTGTGCCTGAGTCGGTCCATTAACAGTGCCTTCCTCTTTATTGTTTTTTTTCCTGGGCTGTGCAGCACAAATTTAAAAACAACAGTCTGAAGATAAACAAAACTCCCAGATCTCTTGCTCGACCTTTGCTTGGACCAGCTTTTGAATTTTATATTCTTTGAAAATGTTTCAGACGTTCATTTGGAGACTGACTTTTCCACATGCGGAACCATCTACTGCCATCTAAAAAGGCAACCCAAGAAAAAGGCAAGACCTTAACTGCTCAGTTTCCAAATTAAACTACAGTTTTAGCTAAAAATAGCGTGCCAGTGTTGAGGCTCTGTTCCTTGAATTTAAATGGCTTCTTTCTCTCCCAGAAGACAACATCCACTGTGTTCTGAGGCAGGAGAGGACTCTTGGTAGGCCAGCCTCATGCCTTCCCAGGATTCCAGTGTTTTCTGTGTTCAAAGGACAGAAAAGGAAACTGGCAATAGCTTAGGTTTTGCACATAAATATTAAGTGACATAAATATAAGTGGTGTTTCTTTTTATTTTTTTATTTTTCAAGACAGGGTTTCTCTGTGTAGCTTTGTGCCTTTCCTGAAACTCACTTTGGAGACCAGGCTGGCCTCGAACTCACAAAGATCCGCATGGCTCTGCCTCCCAAGTGCTGGGGTTAAAGGTGTGCGCCACCACCGCCCGGCATAAGTAGTGTTTCTTAGTTGGAGTATGTGTATATGAGTGTCCATGTGTGTGAACTCAGTTTTGTGTGGATGATTCTGTGTGTGTTCATAAACAGACTGAGGGCAAATCCTTTCTTTTCCTTTTTCTTGACTGGGACATGGCCTGAAGTAGATTTTACTTTCTTCTTTTTTCAACCATGTTACCATGTACTCTACTGATATTTGTCACTTAGGTATAACTGAAAGGCGCGCGTGTGTGTGTGTGTGTGTGTGTGTGTGTGTGTGTGTGTGTGTGTGTGTGTTTTAAATTATCCACATCTCCTGGATGACTTTCCATCTCGTGGTAAAGACCAAAAGATGAAAATAAGAGATGGTAAATCACAAGCTTGATTGTGTAATAAAATTCACACTTTAAAATGGACTGTACTACATATATTCTGTTTTCAATAGTAAAGAGAGTATAAGGCATTTGTCATGTACAATGTTTTCTTTTAAAGCTTTTCTTTTCTGGGCTAGGCATGGTAGCACATGCCTTTAATCCTAGCACTCGGGAGACAGAGACAGGTAGACTTCTGTGAGTTCAAGGCCAGCTTTGTTTATACAGCAAGACATTCACTGTCGTGCTAAATAAATATATAAGAAAATGAATGAATGAAGTCTTTATTTTTATCTGTTATATGGGTGTGTGGTTGAAATCATCAAAGGGGCTGGGGAGATGGCTCATTCAGTAAAATGCTTATTACTTAGGAATGAGGACCTGAGTTTGATCCCCAACCCACCCATTCACCCCTACATACACCCGCAGAAAAGCCCCATACAGCTGTGCACACCTATAGTCTCAGGGCAGTGAGGCAGAAACCAGAGGTCCCTGGGGCTTGCTGGGCAGCTAGACGAGGCAAATTAGCAAGCTCCAGGCTCATTGGGGGCACTTATCTCAACAAATAGGTATTGGGAGATTAGGGAAGACATCCAAGATTGACTTCTGGCCTAAACACACACACACACACACACACACACACACACACACACACACACACACACACGGTGATGAAACAAGTTTACAAACCTTATCGTTACTGTTTTTCGGGGGAGCATTTCTGCTTACGTCTTTGCTGGTACCTGCACAGCTCACCCCATTCACTCTCTTGTCCATATGAACAATGCATTTTAAGGTTAACATCAGCTGTTTTCTTCCCACTTACCTCTTCTCAAAATTGAGATGGTTTAATTTATATTGTTGTTGTTGTTGTTGTTGTTATTATTATTATTATTATTATTATTATTATTATTATTATTATTGAGATAGAGTTTCTCTGACCAGGCTGACCTCGAACTCACAGAGATCCACCTGGCTCTGCCTCCCGAGTGCTGGGATTAAAGGCGTGCACCACTGCCGCCCAGCTGTTTTTATTATTTTTTTTAGACAGGATCCCATACAGCTCAGAGTTCCCTCAAACTGGCCGAGGATAACTTTTAACTTCTGATTTGTCTGTCTCCACTTTCCAAATTCTGGGATTACAACTTCACTACCACATCTCATATACACAGTGCTGGGGACAGGAGCCAGGGTTTTAGCATGTTCTGCAGGAACTCTGCCAGTGGAGCTACATCTCCAAGCCTTGAGGCTTTGTCATTTCAAAAAGATGTCATTCTGCATCTGTCAGAGCAGCCTGCTCCTGTAGTCCCAACTACTCAGAACTCTGAGGCAGGAGAATCATTTGAGGTTTTTGGAGCCAGCTTGGACAACACAGAAAGACTCTGTCTCTTAAAAATAAATTATATTTTTGCTATGAAAAGTCATATAACTCAGATGAGCTATAAAATGTTCCCATTGAAAGCCCTCTGCAGTCTTCTCCCTCTGTGGATAACCACAGTCCAGCATTCGGGGTTTAACTTTGCTGGACTCTCAGACTCCAGCTCTACTTTCTTATTAGTTGTGTGCCAGTACTTGAAATTATTTTATTTTATTTTATTCACACATGTGTATGTGCAGGGGGTGGGGTCAGCAGGCTGGCATTATCATCTGGGACATTCAGCTTCCAGAGCCATGAAAGTAAAGGTTCTGTTGCTGTGGAATATGACTTTAACTATGTAAAGGAGTATTACATTTGTTTATGCTGCATTTGTTTAATGACGTAACACATGGTCAATAGCTAGGTAGTAGAGGGATAGGCGGGGCTGGCAGGCAGAGAGAATAAGTAGGAGGAAGAATCTAGGCTCACCAGGAGAGAGGAGAGAAAGAACAAGGGAGAAACAGAGGGAGATGCGGGGGTGGGGTGGGGGAGTTGGGGGGTGGGTGTGGGGGGCAGCCAGACAGCGGCCAGACAGACAACAGATACGAAGGAAGCAGGAAAGGACATGCAGAGAGAGAGAGAGAGAGAGAGAGAGAGAGAGAGAGAGAGAGAGAGAGATAAAAACCCCTGAGGCAAAACACAGATGAAGAGAAACTGGTTAATTTAAGTTATAAGAGCTAGTGGGACAAGCCTAAGCTAGGGCCGAGCATTCATAATTAATAACAAGTCTCCGTGTCATGATTTGGGAGCTGGTTAGTGGTCCAAAAGAAAGCCTGTTACGTGCTGTGGCTTATTCTGTCACTGTCACCCTTACCACCACACAGGTTTAGCATTCGGTTTGGAGCATTTCTCTCTTCCTACTAAAAGTAAGAGTTACAAGAGTCAAATCAAAATTATTGAATTGTTCTTGTTACACACACCCCTTCTCCATCTGAGCAAGAAAGACTGGACCAACTTCTGGATTTCTTGTTATTTCCTTTGACAGGTTTAAGTCAGTACTTATTCATGGTTTCAGAATGTTTGCTTCCTCAAACTGTTCAAAAGTCTCACAGTGCCTGTGGTGGTGGTGGTGCACGCCTTTAATCCCAGCACTCAGTGGGGTGGGCAGAGCTGTGAGTTCGAGGCCAGCCTGGTCTACAGAGCAAGATCCAGGACAGGCACCAAAACTACACAGAGAAATCCTGTCTTGAAAAACCAAAAAACAAAACAAAACAAAAAGTCACACAGCACTCTGAGTGACTTAGTTGGAAGGCTCCATGACAAAAAAAACCCAAAAAACAAAAAACGAAAACGAGCCCCTTAAGACCACGTTTACAATGTATCACTGGGGAGTGTTGTGCTTTGATGACTGACTTCTCACATGGTCCTAGGTTAGTCACTGTTATCTTTACCCATGGTGCAGAGGAGGAGCCTACAGGGTGGAGGAGGGAACAGAGGAGGAGAAACATCTGGCTTTAGGTCATACAGATAATAGAGGCCACTCTAAACTCAGAACTAAGCTGGGAATTGACTTAATCTTCTTGGACGTTTGACCTTATTATTCAGCCGCTAAGAGGAAGTCAAACCCTCTGGCCACTTGCAGAGGATTTTATTTTTAGACATGACTCACAATCTCAGTGGGAAATGAATTTTGTGATGACACCTCTGCTACATGTGACGTGATGAACGTTTGGCCTCCAACTCTCTCCAGACTCCAGGTTCCCTGCCTCTTTCCTTCTGACTCCCATTGCATATATGGCCAGTGTCCCTCACATAGTTATGGCAACAACAATTTCTGCTTCCTTATCTCATTAACTCAGCAGGTCTTCAGTATCTTTATTGCAGAGGCCAGAACCCTGCTCCTGTGCCAAGACAGCTTTTACACTCCAGACCGAGTTATTAAAAACCCCAAAGACAGGACAAGCTTTCCTTCTTTCTCATCTCTTAGTTATTTGAGTGACACTTAGGAAGTTGGAAGTGTATGCCTGCTCTGGAAAAGGGGTCTTTAGTAGTGAAATAGTTAAAGTGCAGCCGTGGGCTGGCTGCATCTGGAGGGAGTATTTATGCTGGGAGACAGGAAGTGTGAAGTCAATGACTTGTGCTGGCAGGAAGGGGGCCCAGAAGGAGGGGGAAGGAGCAGGATGCCAGAGGGAAGCATCTTGGTTTTTCTCCGCCTGGAAGGCTTTCTTTCATGATCGGAAGCAAGATATCGGCCAGAAAACTTCTCCCATTGCTCCAGAAAAGCTTAAACTGAGCGGAGCGCAGAGTGAAGCGGACGTTGAGAGACACAGGCACTGTGCCCAGGAGACAGTCCGAACCTTAACATTTGAATGGAGTGACACAAAGGTGGGAGCTGGGCTGCCCAGACATCTAGAAACCCAGTTGGTAAAGTCTCCTTACATAATAATGACAAAAATACTTAACATTTATTTAACATTTTTACACAAGAGTGGCATGCAAAAGTTTATAGCCATTATCTCGTATAATTCTCAAGAACCATGTGAGGACAGTCTCAGCTTCACAAACTAGTCCACATTTTACAAAAACACACATGGACTTTGAAGGCTAAATAGTTTGCCAAAGTAGAAACTTAAATCGTTTTCTTGTGCCAAAGTGCAATTTCAAAAAGTTAAAAAAGATAGTATTTCTTAAATTGTACAGTAAATGACTTAAAATACGTTTTCAAAAAATAATATTTTTTTAGTCAGCATTGTTAATTGATATATTTCTACCAAGACAGATCAATGGCATCACAATTCTAAGTATCATATTGATACAAAGGTTTCCAACATTACACATTTGACAAGTATATATATGTATATATATATATATATATAATTTACTACTGTATGTGTTATGAGCCACATAAAGGGACTTGGAAGAAGGAAACTTTACTTCTTGCCTGCTTCTCTTCATTCTCTCTATCCTGTTGCTGTGGCAGGTATTAAACCCAACTCAGACTGAAGGTCAACTCTCTGCAGAAATCTTGAAGGACTCTAGCACCAGATAAGGACTACTAAGACATACAGCCTGTTGATTCACACTGCCAGATTCTAACCTTTCTGTCCCAAGTTGGTTAATGTTGGATTACCTGGAGCACACTCCATATGCCAGTCTAATGAATCCCCTTTGTGTGTGTTTGTGTGCATGTGTGCACTCATTCTATTATTTCTGTCCCTTTAGGGAACCTGCCTAATACAACTACTATGTTCATTTTGTGGCCCACTGCTTTGGAAGAGCATGGTCTACAGAAAACCCATGTGAGTCACATGTGCAGGAATCTTTGAGGAACATAGTTACAAGTGATTTTGTTATGAGTGGCATGAAGACACATTTCAGAAGGAGCCCTTCCAATCTGTACTTTTCCACTGTCATCTCAGAGTTTAAAACTAAACCACTTGGGATGGTTTCAATGTGGAAATATTTCCCATAGGCCCATGGGTTACATACTTGGGACTATAGGCTCTATTTTGGAAAGTGATGGAAACTTTAGAAGGCAGAATGTCTCTAAAGGAAATAGGTCACTAGGGGGTGGTCCTGGATCCTTCCTTTTTTCTACTTGCTGTCTGTCATAAGGTGAGTGGCCTCTGCCTCAGGTTCCCATCAACATGGTTCCAGGTCCACAGAGCCCTGAGCCCATTAAACTATAAAACTGGAACCTTAGAAAACATGAGCTAAGATCATTTAGCCCCTTGAGTTGTTCATGTCGTGTATTCATCAGCTACACAAACCTGAGCACCATGCTTTGTTGTAGAATATTATTTTAAGATGTGTTACATTTGTTTATGCTGTGGGACATTTGCTTTAATGATGCAAAGATGTGTTGCATTCCTTTATGTTGCATTTGTTTAACTGTGAAACTGTGTTACTTTGCCCGTCTAAAACCTCTATTGGTCTAATAAAGAGCTGAATGGTCAATAGCAAGGCAGAAGAAAGGATAGGCAGGACTGGCAGGTAGAGAGAATGAATAGGAGGAGAAATCTGGGAGGAGAAGAAGAAACTAGAAAAGGAGGAAAGGAGAAAGAGAGGAGGGTGCTAGGGGCCAGACACCCAGACATACAGCTAGCCATGGAGTAAGAGTGAATGTAAGATATACAGAAAAAAAAAAAAAGGAAAAAGCCCAGAGGCAAAAGGTAGATGGGATAATTTAAGTTAAGGAAAGTTGGCTAGAAACAAGCCAAGCTAAGTCCAGGCATTTATAATTAAGAATAAGCCTCTGTGTCATGATTTGGAAGCTGGGTGGCAGGCCCCCAAAAGAACAAAGACACAAAAGAGTTTAAAAAAAGAAAAGAAAGAAAAGAAAAGTAAAAGAAAAAAAACCAACAAACAACAAAACTTCATTCTGGGGATGACTGAGCAACATCACTTTCCATAATTCCCCATAAAATTCCTAAAGGTAAAGCAAAGTTTTATTATACCAAAGTTCGCCTGGAGGAACCAAAGAGTTTAGTAGGCTTACTCACAGAGCAATGGGTGAGAACAGCCAAGAGCATAGGTGACATCAAAGCAGACCCCTGCAGTGTAGATAATGGCTTTTCTCTGGCTTTAGAGAGGGAGTCCTCCTTCCCTAGTCTTTCCCAGTCCGTATACTGTAGCCGCTCTCTGACCCCAGAGCCTTGTGCAAATAAGGGCAGAATTAGATATAGTTTGTCAGGAGGGGCGCCTTCCTACTGTAAGGGAATGTCAACATTCAGCATATCCAGCTGTGGTTATCTTTTGAAAGCAGGCCCAGCTGAGCTCTGGAAGATGGTGGTGGTTTGGCTCAGAAGATGTCCTGTATCACATAGCCCAGGAATATATTCTTTCATTCTATTATTGTAGAATTTCTGCCTTGAGAGGTTGGGGATATAGCTTAGTCTATTTTGAATCTTCTTCATCACATCTCAGAAAGTGTGTTAGTTTGAATGAGAATGGCTCCCATAGGATCACATATTCAAACGCTGGTCCTCAGTGGAAATGCTTGGGAAGGATTAGGAGATGTGGCCTTGTTGGAGGAGATACATCATTGTCTTAAGGTTTCAAAAGTCTATGTCTTTCTTTCTCTCTGACTGCAAATTGTGGATCAGTGTGAGCTCTCAGCTACTTCTCCAGCACCATGGTCTGCCTGCCTGCTGCCACACTTCCTACCATGACGATAATGGACTAACCCTCTGAAACTGTAAGCAACTCCCCCAATTACATGCTTCCCTTTATAAGTTGCCTGGGTCTTCACAGCAACAGAACAGTAACTATGGCAGAGAATAACCCAGCATTACATTCAAGTGTGCAAATGAGTTTCAATTTCATCTTTAAACAAATGAGTGGGTTACTGTACATTGAATAATAACATCTTCCTGGGAGGTAGAATTGCTGACACAGAAAAGGAGAGGAGAATTACACTTTGAAATAACCATTGGGGTGAGTTCCTTTTTCAGATCTTCTGAACCTTCTTGACTGAATTTTGAGACATGTCTTGATGAATCTTTATTCCTCACTTAGGTCAGTCAGCCACTGACTATCAGGAGACGCTGTTTGGGCGCCCGAAGTTGCCCAAGGCTATTCATATCCTCTGAAGTGTCAGTCTTCATATAGCATCTGAAAACCAGTGTGACACTCTACTATGGACACAATGTGACCTACCCTAAGCTCTGGTTCCACGTGGCGTGTGAGCTCTGTGTTCCAACCTCTGGGTCCTGGCAGTGACCCGCTCCCACCCCCTTTCGGGCTTTACTGCCATCTTTGTGCTTCTGCTGCTCACTTCCCTCACCCAGCTTTTTGAACACTTGGTTCTGGCAGACAGCTCCCGTGAAGCGCGTCCACACTAGAGTCTTAGTCTCAGAGCCCCATCTGGCTCACTTTTCTCCTCCATTTTCAGCTTCCTCACCAAAGGAAAAGATGAGCCAAAATGACATTTCCACACAGGCAAAAATACTGAGAGGAGCTTACAAAGCAGCCTGTGGAGTGATAATCAATATGGAACTGGGGAGATGGAGAGATGGCTCAGCAGTTACAGCATGTTCTGCTCCTTCCAGAGGACCTGAGAGTGCTCTCCAGCGCTCATGCCAAGCAGCTTGCCTGTAATTACAGTTCCAGGGGATCCAATGTCTCTGGTTTCTGACACATACAGACACATACACATAGTTAAAAAATAAGCAAATAAACATTTTTTAAAAAGAACATGTAACGTTGGGCAAGTTACATCACAATTCTGAATCTTTTGCTCCTCAGCAAATTAGAGATGGTACTGTTCATTCACTGAGAGAGGTCACTAAGAGTTTGCTAATGTCAAAGCATACATATATGAGTACAAAATATTTGGTGCATATTTTTAGTCCCAGCGCTCAGGGGATAGATGCAGGTGGATCTCTGTGAGTCTGAGACCAGCCTGATCTACAGAGGGAGTTCCAGGACAGCCAGGGCTGTTACACAGAGAAACCCTGTCTTAAAAAACCAAACCAAAACAACAAGTACGCAATGCTAAGGACGTCAAAATTAAAGAAAACGCCATCGGAAATGGAATATCTGGGGGGGGGGGGTGTCACATAGTAGTGCAGTGCTTGCCTATCAGTTGTGAGGCCCTGCAGCCCCCACATGAGAAAAAGACCAGAATCGTTTCTCTTTTTATCCCAAAGATTTCATGTTAATATCACCATATAAAATATAGTATCATTTTACATTTTCCACAGTCTTTAAAATCTGTATTGTGTAAAAGTCCCAGACCTCCTTTAAAGTCCCAAACCTCTTAACTGTGGGCTTTTACAAAATAGAAACAAGTTTACATGCTTTCCTGTTCTCAGAGGGAAGAACTGGGGTGCAGCTACAGTAAGAACGAATCAGAACCAACACCCAGCAGTGTAACAAATCCTATAGCTCCATGTCCAGCATCTGGGACTTACCATCTCCCAAGCTCCAGAGGGCTTGAGCAGATCCACTCTGGCTCTGCCATTTGCAGTACACTCAGCCCATCTCATAGGCTCACAGTAGCTCCACTCCACAGCTACCCATGTTTTTGGTGGTCATCCCACAGTCCTGGCACCTCTAATATGTTGGAGTCCCCACTGCAATGGAGGCTGCACCTTTACCAATGGCCTTTCCAGGCCTCTCCCAATGCCAAGCTTCAGTTTCTCTATATGACCTCCTCAATCTTAGGGTCTCCACTGTGACGGAGGCTGCACCTTCACCTGTCTCTTAGGCTCTCTTCAGGGACTCTGACCCCGCCCTTACTGTGCCAAGCCTCTGCTGCTCTCAATGACCCCTTCATGCTTTCAGAAACAGTACTACCTTGAGACTATGCTGGGTAGGAGGTAAGTGAAGCATTAATCTAATTAATTAATTAATCTTTATCAAGAAAAAGTTGGGAGTCAAATATTGGGGTAAGAACCTGAAAGATCAGAGTCCAGGGAGCAGCGGCCAGTTGCTTCCCTCCTCTTCCATTCCTCCATCCCAAAGGGCTGAGATCCTCTCTCAGTTCCTTTCTGTCTCCTCTCTGTCTACAGTTCCCCAAACCTCTATGGTCAGTTAGTGGCTAGCTCCACCCTCTGACTCCAAGCAAGTTTTGTTTGTCAGAACACAAACAACATATCACACAACAGGTAAGTACTCTGTGGATGACTTTCCAAGCCCTTTGGAGGAGCCTAGAAGGTCTTGCGTGACTCCCGGAAGTCTGACCCAAAGCTTTACACTGTTGGACTTTGGTTTTGATCTGGTTGTGACTATGCTCTCTTGGAGTTCTTCCTTCTTGAAGTAAGAAAATATTTAACTTATTTTGACTTTGCAGGAGATTACAGTTGACAAATTTGGAGTTTGGGAGATATTTTGGAGTGTTAGAGAGATTTGGGATATTTTAAAGACTTTGGATATTTTAGAAGGGCTTGAACTTTGAAAGAGACTTTGGAAGTTTTAAAGAGATTTAACATTTAAAGTGTTTGAATTTGTAAAGACTATGACTTTTAAAAGTTGGAACATTTTATATTGTGATATTAATATTAATATGTGCTCTTGGCAATGAACAAGAAAGGAAAGGTTATGGTTTACCAGTAATGTGTTTGTATGTTATGTTAATAAGAGGTCAATTGTATTGGCTAGCTTTTGTGTCAGCTTGACACAAGCTAGAGTCATTGTGGAAGAGGGAACCTCAATTGAGAAAATGCCCCCACCATATTGGCCTGGAGGAAAGCCTGTGGTGCATTTTCTTGATTGAGGTAAATGTGGGAGGGCCAGGCTCACTGTGGGCAGTGCCATACCTGGGCTTGTGGTCCTTGGAGGGAAAGAAAGCAGGCTGCTAAACAAGCCATGGAAGCGAGCCAATAAGCAGCTCCCATTTATGGCCTCCAGCCTCCAGGTTCCTGCCCTGAGTTATTGCCCTGGCTTCCCTCAGTGATGGACTTATAAGCTGTGAGGTGGAAAAAAAATGCTACTTTTTTTTTTTTTTTTTTAAATCACAGCAAAAGAAACCCTAGCTAAGACAGAGACTCTTAAATATTATCAGATTCAGCCACCAGCTCAGTGTAGTCTTGACAGCCCTGGACCAGAGCTTCCAGGTGTGGGTCCTGAGGAGATGCTTCCCAGAATATTTCACCTCAATTAGGCAGGTTTCATCTTCATCACGCTGATGTTTTAGCTCCAGCTGACCATCAATTGTGCTAATAAAGCATGGGTTTCATTTAAGGGGTGCGAGTATATTACTAACCACAGCATATTCTTAAGCCTAAGCCGAACAGAAACCTTAGATTCTTAATTCAGAATATCACATGAGCAGCCCCAGCAGAGTTTTGAGGGACACTGAGACTTCATGAGCCAAGCCTACATTGTCTGTCCCCACACGAGTAGATCTTCAAGTTCTAAGCCCTCCTAGCTCAAAGCTCCAAATGCTTCTGCAACCACTCTCCTTGAGAACAACACGGCTATGTCCATCACAGCAACAGCTCACTCTCTGGTACCAATCTATGTTCAGACAGACAGACAGACAGACAGACAGACAGAAAGTAGAAGGAGAACTACCTGGAAAGAAGAGAATCAACAAGAGTGGAGGGGACAAGAAAGGGTAATGGGAGCGAATATGATAATATACATATATATAATTTTGAAACCTATTATTGTGTATAATTAATATATACTAACAAGAAACTTTTAAAAAAATTCCCCAAAATTATGACTGCCCTGAACATATGCAAGCTTTTATTGTCATTATTTCCCCATTATTTTAATAACTATTTACATAGCGTTTAAATATGTTAAGCATTTTAAGTAACTAGAGATGGTGTAAATGAATGTAGGGGGATGTAAATACCTTATGGGCAAATGCAGCCATCTCTCCTGGGCATCTGAACATTCGTTTTGGTAACTTTACTCAGTGCTGGTACAGTCCTCTCAAGGTGCCAGTGATAGCTATTTCCTTTTTCAAAACAGATATGATTTCCCCATGTCTGTCCTTAGGGGAAGTAGGTCTTCCTATTGACTTTACTAGAAATATTTTTATGAACTACATCTAGCACCTCTTCATGTATTTCCTAGTGGCAGGGGTGGGAGGATTGGTGTGTACAGAAAAGACTCTGCTGTCCTTACCAAATCCAGCCATGGAATACAGAGCTGCAGAAACAAGGACGGGAGCTCATCCCTGCACTGTGAAGTCTGGGTTTCTGTGAATTTCATCAAGCTGACTATGTCAGGAATTTTAAATACTGTGTATCCATTGTCTCTTGAAGTCTGGTGTCTGGTGGTGACCCTGGCAACCCATACCAATGGAAACTGATGTGAAGAGAAGAGGAAGAGCAATTCTGGGGGCTGCCCTCTGCATTCTGGGTAGCTCCAGAGACTCGCACAGTCTCTAACAGGCTTGGAAGGCACACAGCAGTACTCTGCATTATGGACATTTGCCATGAACTTCGCAAGGCCTTGGGATTCCAAAAAGCATCTGTGCTTCAATGTGAACAGTCATTTATTAGCTTAGGTGTTCTCTCCCACAAAACTGTCAAGGAGAACCAGTAAATCCCCAAATAACTAGAAGCTTGCTTTTTGTTCTAAGTAGTTTTCTCTAATATTTTATTATGTAAAACCTCAGACATAGCAAGCTGAAATAAGGTTAATGGGGACACCCATGTTCTTAGTAACAGATTTTTTCATTGTCAGTATCCCCTAAAAGCCTTATCATGATGTGTCTATCTGTCCATTTCTTCATACATCCAATCATGCATCTACCCATCATTCCATCCATTTCTTTATTTACCTATCATTCACTCATCCATCCAACATTTAACCATGCCTTTATCTATCCTTCCACCCATTTATCATCCATTTACCCATTCATCTATACATCCATTTATCTATCCTTCCACTCATGTACCCATCTACCATCCATCCATCCACCATCCATCCATCCATCCATCCACCATCCATCCATCCATCCATCCACCATCCATCCATCCATCCATCCACCATCCATCCATCATCCATCCATCCACCATCCGTCCATCCATCCGTCCACCATCCATCCATCCGTCCACCATCCATCCATCCATCCATCCATCCGTCCACCATCCATCCATCCATCCGTCCACCATCCATCCGTCCACCATCCATCCATCCATCCATCCATCCATCATCCATCCATCCATCCACCATCCATCCATCCATCCGTCCACCATCCATCCGTCCACCATCCATCCGTCCACCATCCATCCATCCATCCATCCATCCATCCGTCCACCATCCATCCATCTGTCCACCATCCATCCATCCATCCATCCACCATCCATCCACCATCCATCCATCCACCATCCATCCACCATCCATCCATCCATCCATCCACCATCCATCCACCATCCATCCATCCACCATCCATCCACCATCCATCCATCCATCCATCCACCATCCATCCATCATCCATCCATCCACCATCCATCCACCATCCATCCATCCATCCATCCATCCATCCACCATCCATCCACCATCCATCCATCCATCCATCCACCATCCATCCATCCACCATCCATCCACCATCCATCCATCCACCATCCATCCATCCACCATCCATCCATCATCCATCCATCCACCATCCACCATCCATCCATCCATCCATCCATCCATCCATCCACCATCCATCCATCCATCCGTCCACCATCCATCCATCCGTCCACCATCCATCATCCATCCATCCATCCACCATCCATCCATCCATCCGTCCACCATCCATCCGTCCACCATCCATCCGTCCACCATCCATCCATCATCCATCCATCCATCCATCCGTCCACCATCCATCCGTCCACCATCCATCCGTCCACCATCCATCCATCCATCCATCCATCCACTCATCATCCATCCATCGACACATGCATTCTTCCATCCATCCACTTAACATCTCATTCATATAGCAATACCTCTGATTTTGATACATTGCAAAATAAGTTTCCACCACGGATGTATTTCCCCCTTTGTGGTTTTAGCTTACTTACTATTAACTAGAATTCTGATATATAAAATATATATAAAATGCAAAAATATCAAATATACATTGCTGAGTTTTAACAAATACATCTGTGTGACCCAAACTCCATTAAGGTATAAAACTTGGGCTGGAGAGATGGCTAGATGGTTAAGAGTATCTGCTCCTCTTGCTGACTCAAGTTCAGTTCCCAGCAGCCACATGGTGGCAGCTCATCAGGTTCCAGAGGATCTGATGCCCTCTTCAGGCCTCCCCAGGCACTGCACAGCCATGGTGCACACACACACACACACACACACACACACACACACACACACACACACCAAACACTCATAACATAAAATACATCTTTTTTTCTAAAGGATACCAAACTTGTCATGCCTTAAACACCAGTACTCAGGAGGCAGAGGCACATGGATCTCTATGAGTTTGAGACCAGTCTGGTCTACACAGGTGAGTTTTAGGCCTGCCAGGGCTACACAGTCTCAAAAATCAAAAAGAAAAAAAACGTAAAAGATACAGAACTGTATTACCATCTGAGATGATCCCTACCCCACTCAGTGCCCCAGACAGCAAGTATTCTGACTAGGCTGGCCTCAAACTCATAGCAATGCATTTGCTCCACCCTCCCTAGTCATCAGTAGGGAGTCGCCACACTTGGCATAGACTCCCTTCACAATGGCTCCTGGTCTCAGACCTCCTGGAAATGGTGATGTATGCAGGTGATTTCTCACCCAGAGCTGGCTCTCTGTGAGGGAGGAGCTGCTCCCAGACCAATCCCCCAATCTTGGACTGAGGCTTCAAGACCATGGGGTGTTGGGTTAAGACTGGCTCCCATCGTCACAGTTGGGGCCGTCGCACACTCTAGGCTTACTTCATGCTTACAGTGCTGGAATCTGCTCTATTTTTTCTATAACATGTCTTTCTTGGGACTACCAGCTCCCGAATAACAACACCAAGACTTTTTACTAACTGTGAAAGCTTAGCCCTTAGCTTAGGTTTGTTCCAACTACTCTTAAAACTTAAATTAACCCTTTTATATTAATCAAAATTCTGCCATATGGCTTGTTACCTCTTCTCAGTACCGTACATTCGATTTCCTCTGCATCTGGCTGGTGAATCTCCCAGCCAGATTCCTTCCCAGAGTTCCAGTCTTTGCCCAGAAGTCCCACCTATCCACTCTTGCTTAGCTTTGGCCATTCGGCTCTTTATTAAACCAATCAGAAAGTGCCTTAGGCAGGTGACGTAAAACAGAGACACATCTTTACATGGTGTACAAAAAGATTATCCCAAAATTTTTTCCATTGTATGAGGGGATTTTTGGATATTGGATGACAGTTCTTTCTTAGATAGTATGTTTTGCAAATGCAAATGTTTTCTTCTTCCCTCCCTCCCTCTCTCCCTCCCTCCATCCCTCCCTCCCTCCCTCCCTTCCTTCCTTCCTTCATTCCTTCCTTCCTGTCTGTGGCTTGTATTTTTACCTTCTTGATGGTGTTTTTAGAAGAGTTATCTTTTTCTTTCTTTTTTCTTTCATTTAATTGAGGGATGGCTTGGTAGACAGAAGATCATCATCAACTGGAACCTACATTTTAATTGAAGGAGTAACAACAGATATACACATGAGAAAACATGTAATGGGAGAGCCATGGTGTGATGGTGTCCAACCCTAGGGAGGCAGAAACAGCAATGTCACCATAAGTTCCAGGCTTTTCTGGCCTACAAAGAAAGCTCCAGGCCAGAGCAAGTGAGCAAGACTCTGTCTCAATAACAACAACAACAAAACAAATGAAAAACAAAAACCTGGGCTGAGGAGATGGTGCAGTAGGTAAAACACTTGCCTCACAAGCAGGAAGTGCTGAGTTCAAATCCCTGTAGCCCACATAAGGCATGGTGAGCATGTCTGCAATCCTGGGGCTCCAGAGTGAGGTGGGAAGTACTCCCCAGAGTTAGTCTGCTGTATGTGGTGGGAAAACAACAACAAAGATACTCGGTCTCAGACAGGGTGGGAAGTCAGGACTGGTTATCCTCTGACCACCACAGGAGCAGTGGCACTCACATAAACATGCATACATACCACACATACATACAAAGATAAAAATGAAGAAAAGCAAAACCACAAAGCATGTGATAGATGTTCCAGTGGCTGAGGTTGCCAGGGTGAACGTTCTCACAGGACACCTTGAGAAAGCTCTCCTCTGGCTGCCCTGAAGACCCAGTGGGACTCAGCTTGTGATCAGGTAGCTACTGTCACAAAATGAGAGGTGACAGGGCATAAAAATGGCAAGAAGTGCCCAGATCTGGGGCATTTCTTCCTGTTTGGTTCTGGGTAGGAGCCAAGGGAGAGTCTCAGGATAGAAACCAGGTGTGGGCTTATGCAACTGAGTGGTGAAAGTTGGAGGGGACAGAAGGGAAGGGAGTAGGGTACAAGATTTGGGGTGGGACCTTCATGTCAAATTCACATGGAGGCATCCAGGTTGGCCATTGTGATCCATCCTGGAACATGGGGTTGAAGATGACAAATTTGAGAGTCTGCAATCTGCAACACTCATACACAACACCACATTCACTTTCCATGCCCCGAGTCAGAGCACTCCATCCCTTCGATTTCTATATAAATTGATCCAGCCTGCTTGGTGGCAGGTCAGAAACAAGAAAGGCAAAGGAAGGTGCTTTGCTTCCTCAGGCTCTCTCCTTGAAGTTCCCGATAAGCCCCCTGCTTGAGTTTCTAGGAAAACAGCAGATCAGTGTGAGCATGAGAATGGGAGTTTGGATCCCCAGCAACCTATGTAAATTTTGTGTGGTATAGAGGCCCACCTCTAAATCCAGCCTCAGCAAGTGGAGACAGAAGATCCCAGAGCAGGCTGGCTAATGAGAATAGCCAATTGGTTAGCTCTGCATTTGACTTAGAGGCCTGCTTCAGTGACTAAGGTGAAAGAGTGTCAAGGATGATGCCCCATATCAACCTTATACCCCTACATACATGTGTATATGTGTATGCAACCACATATGTGCAAACATTCATATGCATGGAAACATGCATACATATACACTCATAGCACACCCAACACACACAAAGAAAATGGGGAAGAGTCTTGTTAGGTATCTGTCTTAGGATGCTTTCTGTTGGGAGTTTGTATTGATTTATAAAGAAAAGATCTCGGGGTTCTGAGGGCGGAGAAGCGCACGGTTGGGTGGCTGAGTCTGGTCAGTTTCTGTTGAAGGGCTCATGCTACTTCAGCTCATGGTGGAAAGAGGAAAGGAAAGTGAGCATGGAGGAAGGGCCACCTTACTTTATACAACCCACTCACCGGGTGTCTGCTCCAGTCCTAGGAAAGCAAGAACTCCCTCAGTGGGAAAAGCATTGATTCTTCAAGAGGGCCTACAGATAGATTCCTTAAAGGTCTTGCCTCTTAACATCACTAGAATGATCATCAGATTTTAAAATGAGTTTGGGAGGGGACAAACCATAGCATCGGCCTCCACTGATGGTCCCTTTCCAGCAATAACCACTCCTGATCGGATGAGACTGGATAACATTGCTTAAAGACTCATACTAGACAGAAGAAAAGTGGAGGAAGGAAGGGCGGTTCCACTGGGGCGGGGGAGTCAACAGAGGAGAAAAAAGTAATAGGTTTTCTGTAAAACTGGACAATAGGTTTCTCCGCCAATGCAGTACGCCAGATCAAGCCAAATTTAAAAAGTAAAAGACCAGGTTTATTTTGGGCAAAGCCACTCCTGGTGAGTCCTCCAGCCCCCAGAGACCAGAGGCTGGAGAAGGGGCAGCAGAAAAATCACATGACCAAACTAAAGAGGGGCGTTTATGCAACCTGTAGATGAGGGGTAATGATGTGTCCTCCACAAGCTGGGTTTGTGCCCAATTATAACATTTTAGGTAGGGACTGGGCTGCTAGCAACTTCAGGGGAGGAGCTGGCTGCCATTGCCAAGGCAGAACAGGGCTTTTGGCGCCTTTCTTTGTTGAAGATTCTCTGAGAAGGAGGGGTTTGGCGAGAGAGGAATGGGGCTTCCAGGGGCGAGCTGGAGACTCCAGCTGCAAAGACCAGGAACGTGTGGTGTCTGGTGTCCAGTTGACGGTTCAGAGGAGATGGTCCAGGAAGGACTTCTTTTGAAGCCCTCAAGCCGCCACATCCCTGGGACCCCAGGACCGCTTGCTGCCCTGATCATCACTCCTGACCTTTCCTTCCCTCAGGAGTCCTGAGACTACTTTGCAACTTGACTTCTGGCACGTCTGGATCAGATGATGCTGTGTACCGCAGCCCTCAAGAAGGGGTGGATGGAGCCCGCTCTCAGCAGCTGAGTGTGTCCACAGATATGTCAGACATGAGGGAAGAACAGAATCAAACGAAGCCCTGGGAAACACACACACATGTACACGATGATGGATGGAACTAACCTCTATCTGCCAATGGCACCAAGTAAAAATGTAGCACCCACTCCACAGTGGCAGCTCCCTAGGTCTTTCATGAGTAAATGTTTTAAAAAAATGGTTGACAGTAAGCCATCAAGTTGGCTCAGTGGAAAAAGGTGCTTGCTGAAAGACTGATGGCTTAAGTTTGATTCCCGACAGGCACACACATGATGGAAGGAGGGAAATTGGCCAGTTGTCTTCAAACCCCAGAGTAGGGTCATGTGATGCTCACCTCTCTCTCTCTCTCTCTCTCTCTCTCTCTCTCTCTCTCTCTCTCTCTCTCACACACACACACACACACACACACACACACACACACACACACACACACAATGTAATAATAAAAATGTAAAATAAAAATACAAATCTATTGTGATATAGTTATACTTCATTTTTTACACGTGAAAGTCATTTTCCAGACCTGACATCGTTCCTTGAATTACCCTACTACCCTATGTCGCTTATTGTACTTTTGAATAGTACGTAATGCATGGGTGTGAATGCAATTTAAAAACAATAACAACAGAATCATATTAAGAAGATGACAAGATAAACTGTGGAAACAAAAGCCATGGATTTAGGCTACTTGGGCTCTGAGCTGCTGAGGAAATGTGTCGGCTCCGTACCCCTCATAAGAGTGCTCTTTGTTTCACAGTGTGACACTTACACACTGAAGTCCTTGTGCCGTCCTCAGAAAGTGGCCGTGGAAGCAACAAGAGAGCACAAAGGCTCGTCTGTGGTACAGTCTTTATGTTCGGTAGCTCGACTGCTTTCTTTAACTTTTACTCTTACGTCAGCTTAGGTAAAACAGCTCCCTCTTCTGCAGAGTTTTTATACTTAACATACATTTTTGAAATGTAAATATCTGTTTACATGTCTCTTTCTGGGGCTATAGCTTGGTTGGTAGAGTGCTTGCTTAGCATGCTTGAAGTCTGGGTTCCATCTTCACAACCAGGTAAACTAGGTGTGGTGACAGGCATTGGTGTAATCACAACACTGAGAGGTGAAGATGGAGGATCAGAAGTTCAAGATCATCCTTGACTATGTCATGAGTCTGAGGTCAGCCTGGGCTACATGATATTGTAGCAAGTGAAAAAGAAAGTATTTCCTTCAAGCAGCTGCCACACTCTGCATGTGCAAGGGTAAATCTGTACACAGGCTTTAGAGGCTCAGCCTCAGTACCACAAAGAGATGCCAAAGAGCAAAGTAGAGTAGAGACGAGGCTGTGGAGATGGAGGAAGCCACAGCCTATGGCAGCCTCGCTCTGAGTGACAGAATGGAATGACTGAACATTCCGCATAAGGAATCTTGGTTGTTGATGACAAAAATCCAACCCAAAATAGAATAAGGGAGATGGGAACTTTTGCTTTGCAACTGCTGGGGAAGGGGTGGGCACTAGTGGCCCTGGGGGACTTTAGGAGGCAGGAAGTGAGAGCTGTCCGAATTCCCTGCCTTGAACTCTTTCCTGGGAAATTGTGTTGGTTGAAAGGCCCAGGGTTGCCCCAGAATCAAATACAGCTTCCTACTAAGGGGACAGTTGAAAATTCTGAAGAGGGACTCTGACAAGCCAGTTTGCTCACCTACCCACTGCTGGGATGAGGGTCTCTCCTGGCAGCTCTCCCAGGAACAGGAGGGGAAGTTTGGGGCAGACAGGATGGAGCCCAGCTGTCAGGCTCAGCCCAGATGTTTGCTCTGGTGGAATAGGTCCTGACTCACTGGGATGAACTCCTGAACTGTAAGTGACCTTGGACTCAGGCTGACCCCCAACTGGGAGTCTCTCAAAAGGATTGGCATCTGCATTTAAGGGAGTTTTGCAGATAGGAAAAGTTAACTTGTTTTTTGTTGTTGTTTTTGTGGTTTTTGTGGTTTTTGTGTGTGTGTGTGTGTGTGTGTGTGTGTGTGTGTGTGTGTGTGTGTGTGTATTTGAGTTATTAAACTTTCCTTTTCCAAAACACCATATGTACCTTTCTCATCACAATACAGGTTATGAAACATTCTTAGAAAAGCAGAGGGACATCTGTGACATCTGTGAGAATACTGTCTACCCACAGTCCAGGTGCAGCCATGCTATGGAGAGTACAGCCCAAACATCAAGGCAGAGGTGGGGGTGGAGTGCGCTAGTCTGTAGAAATCCTATTTTCCTGTGATCAAGATGCAGCCATGCTGTTGAAGGCAGTCCAAACATCAAAGAAGACATTAGAGGGGGTACCAGGACGCGGTGCTGAAAGGGGAGCAGATATCAAAGCTAAGTCCAGGTCAAAGGAAAATATGTTTCTCGTCCAGATGAACAGATCTGAACTGGAGGTGGTTCCCTGGGTAAAGGGCTTGAAAGTGCTCACTGTGAGAGCTTGAGGGCCTGAGTTTAGAGTCCTAACTCTCACATTACCTGTGAGCCTAGCCCTGAGGGGCAGGATAAGAGGACCTGTGAGTCTAGCCCTGAGGGGTAGGGTGGGAGCCTGTGAGCCTACCCTGAGGGGTAGGGTGGGAGCCTGTGAGTCTAGCCCTTAGAGGTAGGGTGGGAAGACCTGTGAGCTTAGCCCTGAGGGGCAGAATGGGAGGCTCCTGGGGGCTCACTGGCCAGCCAATTAAGTGGAACAGTGGTCTTCAGGTTCAGTGAAAAATCTGGTCTCAAAATGTAAAGTAGAGGGCCTGCAAGATAGCTCAAAGGTATGGGCACTTACCACCAAGACTGAGTTAGACCCCTAGACTCCACATGGTGGGAGGAGAAGACAGACTCCTGTAAGCCCCCCTCTGACCTCTACACTGGCACTGTCTACATCATGCACTCTCCTTCTCCACAAAATAAATGAATAAATAAATAAATGTAAATTTAAAGTGAGCAGCCAACATTGACTTCCAATCTCCACACACCCCGAGTCCTTTCCGCTTTCCTCCTCATCCCCATGGTTCTTGGGGCAGTGAGTGAGTGAATGAAGAGTCCGCATCAGACATGTGTGCTGCGATTGTTGCTCTCACAGCCATCTTGTGATACTGTAGCCAAAACCAACAAGAGCAACCAAGCTCCAAATCAAGAAAAGGATCAACGTGGGCTGGGGACATAATGTTGAACTGTATGCCCCCTTCCCCTCATAGCTGTCCCAAGGACCTAACCCATTCTACCTGAGGTTGTGACTCCATGGAGAGGTAAGGTTTGTGCGTGTGATTTAAGGGCAGACTCACTCGGCATTGCTGGAGTCCATATAAGAACAGGAAGCTTGAACAAAGACATCTTCTCACAGGGGAAGGCAATGCTGAGACAAAGGAGAAAGAATGGACCTTGTGAGAACTGGTACAACTCTGGGGTGGCCACCAGAAGCTGACCTGGCTGCTGGCAGAGACGAGGAAAGATCCCCCTCTAGTGGCTTCCAAAGGGCTGACAAATTTTCAACACCAGGGCTGCGAATTTATAGACTGGAACTTCAAAACAATGCATTCCTGTTGTATTTAACCACCCATGTAGTGACAGCCGTAGGAAATGGATTCTGATGGAGAACGGGAAATTAAGGAGCTGAACCAAAAATTGGGAGAAGCTCCAACATGTATGATGTGAGAGTATGTATAAATGTAAATGTGTATATGTATAAAGAAATGTAAATTAAATTCAAAAATAAAAAGGAATGTTTTTTTCACATTCTAACCAAATAAGTAGAGATTCATTTTATTTGGACTCACGGGCATCTATTTTTTTTTTTTTTTTTTTTTTTTTTTTTTTTTTTTTGAGACAGGTTTTCTCTGTGTAGCTTTGCGCCTTTCCTGGAACTCACTTGGTAGCCCAGGCTGGCTTCGAACTCACAGAGATCTGCCTGGCTCTGCCTCCCGAGTGCTGGGATTAAAGGCAAGCACCACCACTGCCCAGCTGGGCATCTATTTTTAACTGCCGACATCCCCTGGGAGTTTATTGGTAGCCTAAATATTTAATGGAAGACAGTCAATCCAAGTATTCCTTTCAACAGATATAAGAGTAGAGGAACTCTGGGTTTTTGCTGAGAAATGCCTCAGTATAACTAATTTAAGCATATTTCAACATTGCCCTTTTCCTGTTTTTTTTTTTTCTTGTCGATTCTATTGCACTTGTTAGAACTCACCTGAGCTTTTGTTTTAAGACTATAAAGCATGAGAGATTCTGAGTATAAATAGAATTCATTAATAAGAGGGCTTTAGACAAGAAAGAGACGGGAGGATAAGGTCTTTTATGGGAATGGGCTGGTTGCAGGAGTGGCTGAGAAAAATTTTGCTGAGGTCCATCATTAAGAAAACTGTTTAGTAGGACACTGGTAGCGGAGGCACTAAGAGCAACAATGATTAAACAGGACCTCAGAGACTGAAAAGCTTCTGTGTGGTAAAGGACACCACTATTCAGACAAAGCAGTAGCCTATGAAATGTGAAAAGAACCTTACCGACCACACATCTGACAGAGGACTAATATCTAAAATGTATAAAGAACTTTAAAAAAAATGGGCATCAAGAAATAAAAAAACTCAAATTAAAAATGGGTACAGAACTAAGAAGAGAGTTCTCAAAAATGAAACACAAATGGCCGAGAAACACTTAAAGAAATGTTAAACATCCTTAGTCATCAGGAAAATACAAATCAAAACTACTTTGAGATTCCATCTTATCCCAGTCAGAAGGACTGGGATCAGTAAAACAAGTGGCAACTCATGTAGGCAAGGATGTGGAGCAAGGGGAGCACTCCTCCACTGCTGGTAGGATGCAAACTTGTACAGCCACCATGTCAGTCAGTGTGGCAGTTCCTTGGGAAGCTGGGAATAGGTCTACCTCAAGATCCAGCTATACCACTTTTGGCATACACCCAAGGGACTCCATATCCTACTACAGAGACATTTGCTCATCCATGTTCATCGCTACTTTATTCAAAAAAGCCAGAAACTGGAAACAGCCTAATGTCCATCAGTTGATGAATTAAAATGTGGTACATTTACAAAATAAAGTATTATTCAGCTGTTAAAAAAAACAAAATTATGAAATTCACAGATTAATGGATGAAGCTAGAAAAAAAATCATCCTGAGTGAGATAACCCAGGCCCCAAAAGACAAATATTGTATGTTTTCTCCTGTATGTGTATAAGCACAGAGGTTAGGATATCAGATGAGGGACTGGTGAGAGGAGAAGGAACCCCAAAAAAGAGGAAATAGAATATATTGTTATGGAGTGGGGAGACTAGAGTGGGAAAATTAAATGGAAAGAGGGGGAAAGGGGGAGTAAGAGAAGGAAAAGGGGAAGGAAACTAAGAGCCATTTGAGGGGCCACATAGAAATCTAATCTTGTAGAAGCTTCTTAAAATACATACATACATGGAGGAAATCTAAATGGACTCACCAAATTATAAGAAAGACAATTTTTTCACCACCAAGTGAAATTCCCAGCTCCAGGAATAGGTTACACCTAATTGAGTCATTGACCCAAGGGCCTCATGGAAACCCCCAAACAATCCAGGCTATTGCCAAGGCTATTAGTTGCTCTCCACAAATGGATGGTAAGGCCCTATTGCTAAAAACATTTCTATACCTCATGGAACACAGAGAGTTCAGCTGGTGCCTAGCTAGAGTCTTCACACCTACTGACTAGTGCTCATAGTACTGAAAGGTAGTTTGCATGCTATCACAGGAGAAAGGTAACCACTGACCCAGTTTCAAACCCAGTGAACTACAAAGGTGACCTGTGGTGATATTTTATTTGTATGTTAATGAAAAAACGTTTGCCTGGATATCAAAGGTCATAGTCAGGCAGTGGTAGCACATGCCCTTAATCCAATCACATGGCAGGCAGAGTCTCTGTGTGTTCAAGGACACAGCCAAGCATGGTGACATGAGTCTTTAATCCCAGTACTAACCATAGAGACCTGGAGGTCTGTATGGGCAGGCAGTGATGAGGAAGTGAGGTGGCTGGGCTAAGAGCCCATGAGAAGGCAGAACAGCAAGGCAATAAGGCTCAGGTTAGACAGGAAGAAGCTGGTTCTCTCTGGGGAAGCTATGGTGGCATGGTAAGTAAAGTTAGCTGGTGGCTATCAATATTTCCCTGATCTCTACCACTTTCACCCCTATATTTGGCTCTGTGTTCCTTATTTATAAGACTGTTTAGCAATTCTTCTACAGTGACCTGTCTGCATGATACACCGGTACAATAGTAGCAGACATTGTGGGAGTAACTAACCATTCTCTAGTTGGATTTAAGGCTCACTCATAAGACAGAACCCATGCCTGACACTGGGTGGCCAAGAACTGGAAACTAGATAGGCCAAAGGTCTAGAGAAAAACAAAATACTATATTCTGTTAAGAACAGAACAATAAAATGACCCTAACAACATTCTACTATACTTGTAGATCAATGTCTCACTCAGCCATCATCAGAGAAACTTCCTCTTGCAGTTGATGGAGACTAATTCAGACACCCACAACTGGACAATGTGCAGAGAATGAGAGACTTTGGAACAGTCAGTCCTAAATGGGATGGTTTCATCAAATTCCTCCCTCAGGGCTCAGGGAGCTATGGGAAAGAAGAGGTGGAGAGATTGCAAGAGCCAGAGGGGTTGAATAACACCAGGAAAACAGTGTCTCCCAGACACAGTCAGACTGACACACATATGAGCTCTCAGAAACTAAGGCAGCATGCACAAGGTCTGCCCAGGTCCAAGTCAGATGGGTCCCAGCACTGAGAGAGGGAATGGACATGACAAGAAGCTATTTCCAATTGCTATTTCCCGCTTGCAAAGGAAAAATTAGTTTTCTCTAATGGAGTCTCATTGGGTATATAAACCACACCTAAGAATAGGTCTCATGCCCAGCAGGAGATGGCCAAACAAAATAAACTCAATGATATTTTTACAGACTTTAAAATTTTTCATAATTTTTCATATTGATTTGTTTGAGTATTTTTAAAAATCTTACTAGTCTTTTGCTTGTATATGATGGTTTCCAATTTTGTGTTTTTATGTGTGTGTGTGTGTTTCTTGTGTTTCTTTTCTTTTCTGTTTAAATTGTGGGGTTTTGTTTCCTTGTTTTGTTTTGTTGTGGAATAATCTTTTTGTACACTATGAAGATGTATCTTTGCCAAAGCACCTTCTTATTGGTTTAATAAGAAGCTAAATGGCTATTAGCTAGGCAGAATGTATAGGTGGGACAGTCAGACACAGAGGGAGCTGGGAAGAAGAAAGGCAGAGTCGCCAGCATGGGGAATACAGAGTAAAGTTAACCGAACCACATAAAAGAACACAGATTAAAAGATACGAGCTAATTTAAGTTATAAGAACTAGTTAGGAACAAGCCTAAGCTATCAGCTGAGCCTTTATAATTAATATGTCTCTGTGTCATTACGGGGAGCCAGTGGTTCCAATGAAGAGTTCCAATTACATTTTGTTTTGTTTTGTTTTTTGCCTGTTTGCTTTTTAAAGAGAAAGAGAAAGCAGGCATGGAGTTGGATAAGTGAGGGGATGGGGAGGATCTGGGAAGAGCTGGGGGAGGGGAACCATGACCAGTGTTTATTGCTTTAGAGGTGGTGGGAGAATGGAGCTGATAAGTGAGGTGAACTGAAGTCTCATGTAGTAGTCAAGTTTATTCAGAGCATCAGACAGTTTATACTCTGAGGATTAGAGGAGTCAAATGACTAAAGTATACAATCACAAGGGCAAGCCACTGTGAAGGGCCCAAAACAGCTTGACCAGACAGCTGTCATGACAGATTTAGAGGCCCAGCCAAGGGGAAGAACCTGACATCCCAAACATTCCAACCATAAGACCACCAGATGTCCCTGAGCCTAGCACATACCTACTCCCCTCTTATAGATAGCCCTAGACAAATGTCAGTCAGTCAGGGTCCTGAACCCTGGAAATCCCCTCACCCCAACCTCTGCTATGATAAAAACCCCACCCTGATTGGACAGATGCAAAGCCCAAGTTTGAGTTTGAATAAAGACTCATTGCTTTTACACACAGGACTTGGTCTCCATGGTGGTCTTTTGGGGGTCCCCAAGATCTGGGCATGACAGCCACATGTGGTCAACAAGTGGCACATGGCAAGAACATGTTTCTCCAAAGAGGCACATACATGAATAACAATAGCTACTGTAGTAAATAATCTGAAGTAAACTCACTCCTATCTGCTACACCTGGGAGGATCGGGAAACACATGCCAAGAACAAGTCCATATTTTTAAAGAAACCAAGATCACAAGTCTCTTGTCTTGTTTTCTTAGAATTTTCTCACAAGCACTTAGAGTCCTCCTTGTACGCCTCCTTTCTTGACCATGTTCTGACAGACCAGAATATACTGTATGAAAAAAAAAAAAACATTTGAAAAAAGAAAGAAGGAAAATCATCCTCTGGTACCATTTAATGCCACCATGCCAGTATCAGCTTACACACCAAACAGTCACTAGGCTGGAACAAATTCCAACCCTTTGTGATAGTAAGTGTGCTCTTATCCACTGAGCCAGCTCTCCAGTCCTGAATCCTGTATGCTCACCTGTGAACATCAGCATTTGTTTCTTTTTTTGTTTGTTTTGTTTTTTTAGAAGCATAAATATTTATTTGAAACAAAGGAGTTTGTATACAATGTTGAAAATCTACAACTTCTAGTTAAATTCACATTTGCACTTCACCTTTTTAAACAAATATTTATAATCATTATTTTATACATATATCGATATGTAAATACAACATCAAGTTCAGTGGTCCTTCATCATTTTTTTAACATAAAAATAGGTTATAATTCCAAAGTTCAGAGTTATTTGAAACTGGAAAATATTTTCTCTGTAGAAAATAGTAAAAATGATAACATTTCCCAAGAAGCCCCTTTAAGCCAAATAATAGCTGAATTATACATATAAATATTGGTTAGATTCTGGGATACAGAAGAAACCTATCTTCATCTGTTCAGAGAGATATGTTTTACTTAAGTTGTGTAAGTGAGATTCCTATTCATCTTCCCCTTCACTGTTTGATTTATGGCAGACATTTTTTCTATAGGCTAATACATAATCTAAAAAGATTTTAGCCTCCTCCCTGAAAGTACAGACAGCATATCCTTTCATCAGCTTAATATGGTACAAATTCTTATCCTAACAGTGAAATGTTTCACTAAAGCATGCCTAGTGATTGGGCAAAAACAAAACTTATTATAAGCCACACTCATCCTAGGGTCCTCCCTGAGAGGTAGCCTCCCTAGATATGTGGGTTGCAGTCTGATTGTTCTTTGATTTATATGTAGTATCCACTTATGAGTGAGTACATACCATGTTTGTCCTTCTGAATCTGGGTTACCTCACTCAGGATGATATTTTCTAGTTCCATCCATTTGCCTGCAAATTTCATGATGTCATTGTTTTTCTCTGCTGAGTAGTACTCCCTTGTGTATATGTACCATATTTTCTTAATCCAGTCTTTAGTTGATGGGCATCTAGATGGTTTCTAGGTTCTGGCTATTACAAATAATGGTGCTATGAACATAGCTGAGCATGTGTCCTTGTGGTATGATTGAGCATTCCTTGGGTATATATCCAAGAGTGCTATGGCTGGGTCTTGAGGTAGATCAATTCCCAATTTTCTGAGAAACCACCATACTGATTTCCACAGTGGTTGTACAAGTTTGCATTCCCACCAACAGTGGAGGAGTGTCCCCCGAGCATTTGTTTCCTTACTTATTGATTACTAAATTCCTTTTCTCCACACATCCCTCTTCTCTGATCTTTGAGGCAAAAAGGGAAACTTCAAGAAGCTTCACTGTGTAGGCCAAGTCTGATGTCACAACCTTTAATCCCAGCTCTTGGGAGATGGAGGCTAGAGGATCAGAAGTTCAAAGCCAGGCTCAGCTACAATAGCAATTCTGAGGCCAGCTTGAGCTACATAAAATTCTATCTAGCACACCACACATACACACTTGTGCATGTGCACACATCAAAGCAAAACAACAAAAACCTCCCAAACACAACCATACAAAAGGATATGATGTATGTGTGCCTTGGCTTACAGAATCCTCTCTCCTTGGCTGCTTCTTCACTGAGTCCCAGGATACATTGAGGACATGGAGCTGGGATCAGAAGGAAGAGCTCAAATATTCACACAGCATGGGGAGCAGGAAAGGAAGCAGGTGGCAGTTAAGGAAGAGCCCCACTCGAGGGGTTCACGTGAGCACTGTGGCCACAAACAGGACTCATAGCAGAGACCATTGCAGCTTCTGGCTTAATCAAGATGTGACTGGTAGAACTCTGGAGAAGACAAAGTGTGGCTTGAATTTTCTTCTCTCTGGGTGACCCATAGGCTTTTGGGACCAGGATTCACCTTTGGTGGCTGATTCTGCATTTTCATTTTTGCACAAGATGAGTCTGCCCAAAGGACTCATACTTTAGATGTACTGTGTATATTGGTCCCTACCTCTGGCCAGCTCCCAGGAGAGATCAGCCTGCATCTATAGATGTTAGGGTTAGGTATTACAACAGACTGTTTTGAGTTTATAAGAAGCTACATGGTGTAACATAAAAGATCAGGGCTGGCATGTAAAATGTATTCAGACAATGAAACATTGATATTATTTTAATGATCCACAAACAACATGTTTTTGTGTTGAGTATGGACAAAAGGATTTGAAGTATAAATTGAGTACTCATATTAGATGAGTACTAGATCCTGAGTGTGTATGTGTGTGTGTGTGTAGAGCTGGTGCTGGTATACAAATATTGGTAATAAATATGTAGTGCCCTGAAATAATAAGTTAATAATTTGTTAGACAAGATGAAATGGGCACAGAAATAGGTAGAATTTTAGAGACATTTCAAGTGCTGTTCTTAAGAGAGCCATTCTGTCCATTTGGAGCTTGTAGGATGGCGTGGGGCTTGGGCTGGTTTCTGAGACGTAGACTGACTTAGATATGCAGACATGGAGAATGCTGAAAGAAGATGGTACTGTGAGTAAAACCCACAGCAGCAAAGCTCGTGGAGTGATCACTGGCCAGTTTGGTGTCTCCTAGAGTTGTTAGGGTCGACGTACAAAACAGAGAGCTTCACTCCGATATCGGGTCATAAATGAAGCTTTTTATTTATAGCACGAGCTCGTGGGCCACCAGCGCGAGGAGTAGCTGGTGACCCCGAGTTTGAGGCTCACAGGCCTTTTATGAGGGCAGGGGAGTGGGGTCACCCCGAGTGCAGACACCTGGACGCCAGATGTCTCTACGGTCTTTTCTAAGAGTCTGGGTGGGTAAACGAATTCCAAGCTTATCTAGCAAGGGGTTATTTGGCAAGCATTCTTCTTAAGCAATTTATCTTGCAAACACAACCCCAGGGGTTATTTGGCAAGCATCCTGTTAGCACAGTATGGTGGGCTAACTTTTCTGATATGGGGTGTGGGGGCAGAGTGCAGTATTTCCCACTGAATCTGCAATTAGCAGAGCTAGTGGGGGGGGGGCTTGTTTCCCTTACAATGGCCTTTCATTCCTCCCTTTCTCTTGTGCCAGCCTTTAATCCTAAAGGCCACTGCCAGATACCGGCTGGTACTGTTGCCTCAGGACCATCATCTTAACCCCATTTACCTGGGATCGTACAAGAGCCGAGATTTGATTGAGGATACATGGTCCAATTATGAGGATAAGAATGAATATAATAAGTGGTCCTGTGAGGGCTGACAATAATGTAGTTGGCAGAGGTCCGGGTGCAAGTCAGGCCATCAGCCCCATAGTGGGTGCTGATTAGAGGTAATTTTTATACAATTTTTTCTTGGCCTGATATAACCTGCCAAGTCTGAGACACTGGTTGATGTGGGTTACTTGTGGTCGCACTGGCGATGAATCCAAAGCTTAAGAGGATTGTCAGTCCGTTCCGCAGTCCAGGAGTCTTCTGGCACTTTGGCTGGCTTGAGGTGGGAGGCATGGATCCAGGCGGCGATCCCGTCCACCTTGATCGCCGTTGGAGTGGTCAGCAGGACTTGGTATGGTCCCTTCCACCGGGGTTCCAAAGTCTGATGCTGGTGTCTGCGGACGTATACAAAGTCCCCCACGTGGAACTGATGGGCAGCACTGTCCCCGCCGGGTTGGTATGCAGCAGACAGTTGTTTCCACAGTGTATGCTGGACAGATGCTAAGGCTTGCAGCCTGTCAGACAGAGGGGAAGGCATGATTTCTCTTTGCTGAAGGGTTAGGTTTTTAACTGGGGGTGCACACCCAAGGAGCAGTTCAAAGGCAGTAAGACCCATGAAGGAAGGGGTATTTCTAGCTCTAAAGAGGGCGTAAGGTAGGAGCATCGTCCAATCTCTAGAGCCAGTCTCCATGGTCAATTTGGTTAAGGTCTCTTTAATTGTTTTCCTGTCCTGAGCTCTGGGGTCTATAGATATAATGTAATTTTTTAATCAATCCCCAGTGTTTTTGTCAGTCTCTGACTTACCTGGGCCATGAACGCTGGTCCATTATCTGACCCAATTACCTTAGGCAGTCCAAATCTTGGGAAGATTTCTTCCAGGATTTTCTTAGCAACTATTGCTGCAGTCTCCTTTTTGGTGGGGTAGGCTTTTACCCATCCTGTAAAGGTATCTACAAACATTAGCAGGTACTTTAGGCCATATTTAGCTGGCTTTACCTCGGTGAAGTCTGCTTCTCAATGCTGGCCAGGGCGGGTTCCTCGTAGCCTTTTTCCGGGGGCCAGTTTTTCAGGATATGTATTTACCTGCTGGCCGGCCCGGCAAGCAGCTACCATCTTTTCTGCCATTTGTTTCTTCTCAGATGGGGAGAGGGTCTTATCTTTTGTAGTCAGCTGGATCGATTTTCTGCTGCCCAGATGGGTTAATTTGTGGATCCTTTTTAGAGTGTCTTTCAGAAGTTCCGGGGGTGGAGCCTCTTCAGGAGCTGGATCCTCCAGAGTCAAGGCGTGAATGGCCAGGCTCCTTGGATCCCGGAGGGCAGCCTCCTTTGCCTCTTGTTCGGCCTTCCTGTTTCCCGAGGCCACTGGGGAGTCTCCTTTTTGGTGCCCAGGGCAATGTACGATGGCCAGCTCTCGGGGTAACATTACAGCCTCTAATAGGGCCTTGATTTTTTTTTTTTTTTTTTTTTTTTTTTTTTTTTTTTTTTAGCCGATGTTAGTAGCCCTCTCTCTCGATATATTGTCCCATGTATACGTGCTGTTGCGAACGCATACCGGCTGTCAGTATAGATTGTGGCCCGTTTCCCTGCAGCCATGGTGAGAGCTCGATGAGTGCTATCAGTTCTGCTTTCTGGGCTGAAGTTCCTTCTGGGAGGCTACTAGACCAAATTACCCGATTTTAGCCCACTAAGGCTACTCCCGCTTTTCTCTGCCCCCTCACTCAGGAAGCTGCTGCCATCCGTATACCATATCAGATCAGAGTGGGCTAGAGGCTGGTCTGTTAGGTCCTTTCGGACCCCGGTCTCTTAGGCTAGGATGGCCTTGCAGTTATGGACTAGTTTATTTTTACCCTCTTTCAGGGAGATTGGGAGGCCGGATTTAAAAGGGGCGGGGGCCCAAATGTGATGCGGTCTCGGTCTAGTAGCATTGTCTGGTAATAGGTGGCCCGGGCATTGCTCAGCCATCGGTCAGGCGGCTGGCGGACAATGTTCTCCAATGCATGGGGAGCTATAACAGTCAGATGCTGTCCCAAAGTTAATTTGTCCGCGTCTCCCATCAAAGTAGCCACTGTTGTCATTGCCCGGAGGCAAGTGGGCCATCCTTTAGCCACTGGGTGGAGTCGTTTGGATAAGAAGGCTACGGGCCTTTTTCAGGGTCCGAGAGCTTGCGCTAGTACACCAACCGCCACCCCCTTTTTCTCGTGGAGGTATAGGGTGAAGGGCTTACTCACATCAGGAAGGGCGAGGGCAGGTGCCGACAGGAGTGTCTTCTTTAGCGTCTCGAACGCTGTCTGGTGTTTTTCTTGCAAGACAAAGGGGTTCTTTTCCCCGAGCAGGAACTGCTGTGGGTTTTAAGGTGACCACAACGGGTGGCTGTTCTACTGCCAGTCTAGGTCCCCCCATCTCTGCCCAAGCCTCCGGGAACCTGTGGGTCCATTTTTTATTTTTCAGTCCTGTGGGGACCATAGTCAGTTGGGCCGCGGGGATGGTGGTCCCATACAGCCGATATTTCTCTGCTTCTGGGAGTTCTTTCCCCAAGTTGACTGTTTTCTGAGTGGTCCAGGGTCTCTCTCTGCTTCCATTTGTTCCTTGGACCAGTGACTTTTGGGTAGACAGAGGGCCTAGTGGATGCTTGATGGTTGAATAGACTGCCCCCCCCCCCCCCGTGTCCATCTCAAAGTCCATTGGGGTCCCCTCCATTTTAAACGTTACCCGGAGTTCGGGGAGGGGTTCCGAACCCTGACTTCCTCAGTCGTCAAGGGCCAAGACCAACCGGCCTTGTCTTTTTTTTTTTTTTTTTTTTTTATAATAAACCTTTTCTGCTTCCTTGACTAAATCTCTCAAACTCAGTTCCTGCAAACCATCTAATCTCTGTAATTTGTGTCTTATGTCTGCAGCTGACTGTCCTATAAAGGCCATCGCTACCGCCCCCTTCTGTTTTTCAGACTGTGGATCGAAAGGCGTATACTTCTTGTATGTTTCTATGAGCCTTTCAAGGAAGGCAGAGGGGGTTTCGTCAGGCCCTTGGAGAACCTCATCTACCTTAGCCAAATTAGTGGGCCTTCTGGCCACCGCATGGAGACCCGCCATTAGAGTCTGGCGATAGAGGGACAGATGCTCCCTACCTTCCGGAGTATTCGGATTCCACGTTGGGCGCCTCATCATGAGGGCGTGCCCTTCTCTGGCGGGTGCCCTGTGCAGGCCCTGAAGGGGAGACCGGGGCCGGTCCGAATCCTGCCCTCGCTGGCGGCGGCGGCGATCTGTAAGGCGGTGGGGGGTCTAGGTCAAGAGAAATGAGATCAGCCTGAGACTCTGGCAGGGGTGCAGGTGTCGGGATCGATGGGGGAGGGGAAGATTTAGGCGAATCAGAGGTTTTGGTTAGAAGGAGAGAGGTATGATCAGTAGGTGGTGCAGATGGGCCAACCTGAAATGACCGGACCCATTTAGGCGGGTCCATCATTAAATCTTTCCAGACCCAGATGTAGGCTTGTTGGTCCGGATGCCCATGTGAACCTGGAATGAAGATTTTTTGTTTGACTGTTCTGGTTATATTAAGATCAAAAGTACCATCTACCGGCCACCCGACTCCGAAGGTGGGCCATTCAGACGAACAGAAAGTCTGTCACTTTCCTTTCCTCATCCAAACCGCCAGGTTCAACTCGTGGTTCGTCACTGCCGACCAATGAGAGAGGGTTAGGGACAAAGGGGTGGAGGCAGACTTGGCGGCTGACTGTCCCTTTCCAAACAAGTAGAAACCGACACAGAAGGACATAAAGATAGAGACACAACATACAAACAAGACAAGCCGGCAAAATGGTAGGGAAAATGAAGCCAAAAGATTGTCTATTGGCCTGGGCCGTCTGAAAAATCTCCTAGACAAAAGGGAATCAGACGGGGCCCCTGTCTCAGGGTCCCCACACTCCAGAGCGTCCTCCAGAGCTTCAGCCTGTGGGTTTAGGACACGTCTGTCCCCCACCGTCCAAGGGTCCTCACGGGCCGCTTGAACAGCTGCTTCCCTGCCGACTCACCACCGTCCTTATCAATCTTGGTGGGACCTCCAGATGTTAGGGTCGACGTACAAAACAGAGAGCTTCACTCCGATATCGGGTCATAAATGAAGCTTTTTATTTATAGCACGAGCTCGTGGGCCACCAGCGCGAGGAGTAGCTGGTGACCCCGAGTTTGAGGCTCACAGGCCTTTTATGAGGCAGTTCTACCAGGGCAGGGGAGTGGGGTCACCCCGAGTGCAGACACCTGGACGCCAGATGTCTCTACGGTCTTTTCTAAGAGTCTGGGTAGGTAAACGAATTCCAAGCTTATCCAGCAAAGGGTTATTTGGCAAGCATTCTTCTTAAGCAATTTATCTTGCAAACACAACCCCAGGGGTTATTTGGCAAGCATCCTGTTAGCACAGTATGGTGGGCTAACTTTTCTGATATGGGGTGTGAGGGCAGAGTGCAGTATTTCCCACTGAATCTGCAATTAGCAGAGCTAGTGGGGGGGGGGCTTGTTTCCCTTACAATGGCCTTTCAGAGTAAGTGAGAGGAGCTGGAAAGATGACTTCGCAGTTAAGAGTGCATGCTTGATGCTTCTATCTAATTATTCCTTACCAATAAGAACTTGGCAGTAAGCTACCACGGTAAGAACTTGAATGATCAGAGAAGTGGCGGCGAAGCCACCAGTGACCTGTTTCTCTTCCTCCTCCATCCAAAAGGCCCGAGACCCTCTCTAAGCCCCGCCCAACTACTTCCTGTGTCTATCTGTCCCCAGTTGTCCAAAGCCTCTGTGGTTAATTTCGGTCATCTAGTAGCTAGCTCTGCCTTCTGGTTGAAAGCAAACTTTGTTGTTAGAACACGGCCAAAATGTCACACAACACATACTGCTCTTGCAGAAGACTCAAATTCAGTTTCTAGGACTCATGTGAGGCAGCTCACAAATACCTATAACTCTACCACCAGGGATCCAGCACCCTCTTCTATCCTCTAAGGGTGCCTGCACTCACATGCACATACCCTTCCATACATGTAATTAAGAGTAAAATAAATATATCTTTAAAGAATTAATGTGATGCTACAAATCCATGGACCCAGAGAGGCTAGATAACAAGGAAGGCTCAAGTGGTGAAAGGCCATTGTAAAGGAAACAAAGCCCCCCCCCCACTAGCTCTGCTAATTGCAGATTCAGTGGAAAATACTGCACTCTGCCCCCATGCCCCATATCAGAAAAGTTAGCTCATCACGCTATGCTAACAGGATGCTTGCAGGATGACCCCTGGGGTTATGTTTGCAAGATAAATCGCTTGGGAAGAATGCTTGCCAAATAACCCCTTGCTAGATAAGCTTTTGTTTACCTACCCAGACTCTGAGAAAGACCACAGAGACATCTGGCGTCCAGGTGTCTGCACTCGGGGTGACCCCACTCCCCTGCCCTGGTAAAACTGCCTCATAAAAGGCCTGTGAGCCTCAAACTCGGGGTCACCAGCTAGTCCTCGCGCTGGTGCCCCACAAGCTCGTGTTAAAGTAAAGCTTCATTTGTGACCCGATATCGGAGTGGAGCTCTCTGTTTTGAATGCCAACCCTAACAGTGGGATGCTTGGATCTCCTTAGGACGGAGAAATAGTATAGATTTCAATGGGTGGACTGGAGGTAGGAATGGGAATATGAGGAATGATTGGCAGAGAATACAGAAAGAGATGACTGGGAAGGGGGTGCATTTTGGAGTGAGGTAGAAACCTAGTCCAAAGGAAACTCCCAGGAATCTATAAGAATGCCCCCACTAAGACTCCTAGCAATAGGTGATATCTGGCCTGAACTGGCCATCTCCCATGACCAGGCAAGACTTCCAGTGGAGGGATTGGGACACAGCCACAGCCACATAATCTTCAACCTACAGTCTGTCCTGCCTACGGGATTTACTGGGATTGGTGCCTAGCCCAACTGACATCAGAGAGCCTTCATCTAGCAACTGATGAAAACAGATGTAGACCCACAGCCAAGCATTAGACAGAGTTTGGAGAATCCTGTGAAAAGGGGGGAGGAAGGATTGTAGGAACCAGAGGGGTCAAGGATGCCACAAGAAAACTCACAGAATCAACTAACCTGAGCTCATAGGGTCTCACAGAGACTGAACTGACAACTAGGGGGCCTGCATGAGGCTGACCTAGGTCTTCTGCATATATGTTACAGTTGTGTAGCTTGGTCTTCTTGTGGGACTCTAACAGTGGGAGCAGAGGCTGTCTCTGACTCTTGCCAGCTTTTGGAACCCTACTGCTCATACTGAGTTGCCTTGTCCAGCCTTAATATGAGGGGATTGTAGAGCCCAAATTACTCAGGGTCAGAGAATTTGAGCTTGCTTTACCTAGCAGGGCTGCATAAGGAGATGATTTGACCACAGTCGTGGTTACCAGGTGTTTGGAAGGGTCTACACTTGGCTGTGCAGTGTGCTTTGGTCTAGCAAGGGGGAGGTCTTTTGCCCCACCCCTTGGCATTGTTATAAAAAGTCTTTTTGAATAAATGGAAAAGGCTGTTGGGTTTTGATCCAGGTCCTCCTGAAGCTATCCTGTGTTTCTTTCTCCTCTTTGCTATCTTTCTATCTTATCCCTCTCTCCTCATAGGAACCCTGGGAAAAGCTGGACTCCCGCAGATGACACCAGAACGTGGGACTTGGGTGCAGAGGAAAAACAGTGAGAGTAGGGAGCACCGCAGGAGCAGTTGGGCACATCTGGTTATGAATTAAGGTTTAGGCGGTGGTATTTTATTCTTCTGGAGCAAAAACTGTGTATAGAAAAAGCAAAGTTAGGCCACAGCAAGAATCTCGGTGTCTTCTTTCTCTCTATGTATTTATTTAGTAAGTTAGATTTAAAGTTGTAAAAAAGTTTTGGTGAAGGTCGAGAATATAGGCTTTAGGTCGAGGAATATGGTAAAGGTTTAATATAAAGTAATTTAGGGTAGCATAGCCCTTCCCTGTGGCCCACCCCCACCCCCCAGCACAGTGGTACCTGGGATGCACAAAGCAGCATCCAGGACCTAGCAGCCACTGCGAACCTAGCAGTCTCAGAGGCTTCAGAAGCTTCAGACAGGAATGGGCAGCTGAGACCGGTCATTGTTTCCCAAGCAGCAGACAAGAGACAGCGTGAGCAGCAGGGTTCTGCACGTTTTTAGCCATGGCAGAGCCTGCTCGCTAGGTGGAGAGCGCAGTCAGCCAGAGTACTTGTAAGAGCTACTGACCATAGCTTGAGGCTATGCTCAACCTTGATAAGCTGAGCAGCAAAGACACCTTACCTCACCTTGAGAGAGGCAAATGGCAGGCAGTGGCTTGCACAGTGCAGCAGAGACTTTGGACCCCAACCCCCAGCTGCCAGAGCTGAGAGAGGGATGCTCAGTAGAGCAAGCATAGAGAGCCAAGCAGGAAGCTGGACAGCTAGAGCACAGGGTGCTGTAGCAGCTGTTTGAGAGAAAGCCTCTAAAGAGAGGAATGCCTGCAGGACACACACCAGGAGGGCCAAAGAGCAGACGCCTAGGGAGACTGAGTGAATTCTGGGACACTGATGTATCTGCAGAAGCAGAGCAGCATTCCTCAAGGGCAGAACTTGGAGGTAGAGCTGCAGAAACAGGGAAGACTGCTAGTTGACAGAATGCCCGGGTGGGACGTGCCTGGGACGTGGAGAGAGCAGTAGAGATTTTGAAATTGTCCCTGCAGTGAAATGTACAGGGTCTGAATTCCTAGCAACAGCATGCAGCAGGCAGAATGGCTGAGACTCCATGAAACTCAGGCCAGTATGAGCTCCCAGCAACAGAGTAAGGTGGGGCTGCCCTGAGGGCACCGGCAGAGCAGGTAATGGTGTTGAGGAAGCTGCAGTTCTTGCTGGCTGGGTTTCCTTCCTTGAGCTCCTGCGACAGAGGTGGTTGAGAGTCCCTGGGCCTCAGGCCTGGGATTGTAAAAGCCTGAACACAGCTAGCAGCTAAAGCAGTGTAGTTTCTGTTTGCTGGCTATAAGAAAGTCTTTTTTGAAAGGACTCTGCACCACCCAGTTATTGTGGAACTAATAGCTTTTATCCTGGAGAAAAATTTCCTTAGGGGCAGCCTACAGACTGCAAAGCACAGTCAGAGTTGAGAGCAAAAGTTTCAGAGATACTTGCTTGAACTGAAATAAGTTTTCGTTATGGGATTCCTCATAGTTGGAGCTGTTTACTTCAGAGTTATTACAACTCTGATAGCTATACAAAGACTTCAGGGCAGCTGATGAGCCAGGCCCTGATTTCAAGTGTTCAATGGGACTTTAAGACTAGTATCAGAAAGCTTTCAATGGAACATTAAGACTGCTATCAGAATTGCCTTTTTGAACTTTTCAGACATAAGAAATGAGATGGACAGGAGTGATTCAATTGTAGTGGGACAATTTTGATTTTACTTATGCACATAGACTATCAATTGTGATGACTAATGAATTGTTTTGTGTATGCATATATGCTTTATTAACTGTGGTGACTTATGAAACTTTTGTGTAAAAATGGAACTGTTTGGTGTAGGTATAGAGAATTTTGGTTTACCCAGGCATAAGATACAGCTTAGAAAATTATAAAGAAAAGGGGGAGTTAATATTACTCAGTCTATTTAATTTAAAAAATATTTTCTTGCTCTTTGTATGGATAATGTTAACTTGTGTTAATGTACCCTGTGTTTTGTTAGCAAGAAATGCAAAGGGTTCTATTAAGAAATTGCTTTTGGATGTTTGCTAAAGTTTGTAAAGTGTAAATAGTTTTACTAAGAGACTGCATTTGGATATAAGTTGTAAGAATTGTAAATAGGTATGGTCCTATTCATGCTAGAATTATGCTAAACCTGTTGATATTAATGAACCATCATTTGGTGAAGCTAAGGGAGTCCTTAGGTTTGATGCAGTTGCATAAGGAGTTTACTGATTTATTTGATGAAGTTGCATCAAGAGTTTATTAATTTAAAAAAGGGTTTGGTGCAGCTAAGGCTGCTATAGACATCTTAGACCCATTAAGAAAGGACATTCCATCTTTATTATCCTCTACTCCTTTACTGGGGTGTGTGGCAGTCATAGGGATTGCTGTGGTTATTCAAACTACTTGCAAGCTCTTAGTGGAAAGCTGACTCAGAGCTGAATAGAGTTAAGTTCTGTACCCTCACTTTATATTATTATTAAGAAGGGAGAATTTGTGGAGGCCCAAATTACTTAGAGTCAGAGAATCTAAGCTTGCTTTACCCAGCAGGGCTACATAAGGAGATGATTTGACCACAGTCATGGTTATCATGTGTTTGGAAGGGTCTGCACTTGGCTGTGCAGTGTGCTTTGGTCTAGCAATGGGGAGGTCTTTTGCCCCACCCCTTGGCATTGTTATAAAAAGTCCTTTTGAATAAATGGAAAAGGCTGTTGGGTTTTGATCCAGGTCCTCCTGAAACTATCCTGTGTTTCTTTCTCCTCTTTGCTATCTTTCTATCTAAGTCTCTTATCCCTCTCTCCTCCTCATAGGAACCCTGGGAAAAGTGGAAGCTGGTCTCCCACAGGGGATGTGGCTAGTTTTACTGTAACTTGTTATGCCATGTTTTGTCAATATCCATGGGAGGCCTTCCCTTTTCTGAATAGAAATGGAGGAGTAAATGGGGGGGGGCAGAGAGAAGGTGGGGGACAGGGAGAAGAGGAGGGTGGGGAAACTGCAGTTGGGAAGTAAAAAAATAAATTTAATTTATTAACAAAATTAATGTGAGAGACCAGGACATAGGGAGTGATGGTATCATCTGAATTGGCCCCATATTTTCAAGTCATAATTCAGGTACCTCAGATGAGGCCATATGTGAAGATAATGTCTTTAAGTGAAGTTTCTTTATGGTCTTCAGGGTGGGACCTAACCCAATATTGTAGAAGAGGAAGTTTGGACAAAGACATGCAAGAACACACACAGGGGAAGCAGCCAGTGGCAACTCAAGAGAGGCCTCAGAAGAAATGACACATGTTAACGGCTCGATCCCAGGCTGTTGATGTCATATTTAGGGTTTCTGTTGCTGTGACAAAATATGCACACTGTGCATATTTTAATAATGTGGAAGTTTTAATGAGGCTCATATATTTGAATGCTTGGTCACCACTTAGTGAAACTGTTTGTGAAGGGTTAGGAGATGTTCAAGTAGTTGTGGCCTTTTTAAAGGGGGTGTCTCACTGGGGTGAGCTTTAAAGTTTCAAAAGCCCATTCCAGATCTAGTGTCTCTAATTGCTGATTTCAGATTAGGATGAAAAGCTCTCAGTTATTGCTCTGTTACCATGCCTGTCTGCTTCCCACCATGATGATAATGGACTAACCCTCATTGTATGCAAGCCCTCATTAAATGCTTTCTTTTATAAAATTTACAATTGTAGTCTATCACTGAGGGGAATTGGTGTGGAACAATCTCTGTACACTGCAAATACATATTACTCATTGGTTAATAAAGACCTGACTGGCCTATAGCTGGGCAGGAAGAGATTGGGTAGACGATCCAGACTAAGGGGATACTGGGAAGAAGAAGGGTGGAGTCATCTGAGTCTAGGGTAGGTGAGAAGAAAGATGAGCATGTCATGGCAGAGTGAAGTTAAGAAATATGTTTCAATTTAAAGTGTAAGAGTTAGTTAGTAACAAGCTTGAGTTATTGGCTGAGCATTTATAATGAACAAGTCTCTACATGGCTATTTGGGAGTGGCTTCTGGGACACAGAGAAACTGCTCACAGCAAATCAGGCTAGGAACTCAAGCAGGGCAGGAACCTTGGGGCAGGAAGTGAAGCAGGGACTATAGAGAAATGTTGATTACTGACTTGTTCCTCATGACTTGCTAAGTCTGCTTTCTTAAACCACTTAGGACCACTGGCTGAGGTGGCATCACTCACAATGGGCTGGGTATCTCCACATTAATCTTTAAGTGGATGCCCCCATAGGCACACCTACAGGCCAGTCTGATGGAGACATTTCCTTAATTGTAGTTCCCTCTTCTCAGTAACTCTAGCTTGTGTCAAGTTGAAAACAAATACAACAAAAAATAATCATAATTCTCTAGGATAGCCAGGGTCTATGTGATAAGTCTTTTCAGCTTGAAGTCCCCATCTGCAGTGCTTTGTTAAGGCATCTCAGGATCCTAAGCCAGGCACATTGGAGCTGTTTCCTGGGGTTCTGGATTCTAGGCAAAGGAACTGAGGCTAGATTCTGATCAGGATGGAGGTGGTTCTCTGTGCTGTGACACAGCTCCATAACTTGATATTGCCGCTGACTCATATCAGTGGGATGTCTGAGTGGCCCAAGGTGTCAGTTTGCGGCATCCATTGATTAAATGGTAACCTTGCTCACTCCATGCTCATCTTGTGATGCCTCATAGGAGCTGCAGCAAATAACTAAGCTTTTGGAGTTTTGTTTTTGTGATGACAGAATATACACAAAGGTTCAGGTCACCTCACACATCTTTTCAGTGCTGTTGTCTTCTCAGGATCACATCATTACTGCTCTAGCACATAACTGATGCATTATGAAGAAACCTGCCATTACTGAAAAGTGTTTGCTTTTAAGTAATCTCTGAGCTATTAGTGAAATGGTTAGCAGAGGTCTTCTTATCCTAATGGCAAACAAGCATGCGAATCTGATCTGGTGTCTTAATATTCTATTAATGTGAAGAGATACCATGACTATGGCAACTCTTATAAAAGAAAACATTTAATTGGAGCTGGCTTACAGTTACAGAGGTTTAGCCCATTATCATCATGGAGGGAAACACGGTAGCACACAGGCAGGCGTGGTACTTGAGAGTTTTACATTGGATTAGAAGGCAACAGGAAGAGAAAGACACTGGGCCTGGCTTCAGCATTTGAAACCGCAAAGCCCATCCCCAGTGGCACATTTACTCCAACAAGGACATACTTCCTAACCCCTGTCAAGTAGCTCCACTTCTCAATGATCAACTATTCAAATACATGAGCCTATGAGGGCCATTCCTATTCAAACCACCACACCCCATTTCTGTGGCTAAGAAGCCTACATCCCAATTACCTGTCATCTCAGCAGTGCTTGTACAAAATGTCAGTAACAAGATGGTGCTTTCCACACCTCCCCAGATATACATGTATCCACACAAAAACATCTCACCTTTTGTTTTTTTTTTTAATTTACTTTTACTTTATTTCATTGGTGCATTACCTGCACGTACGTCTATGTGAGGGTGTCAGATCTTGGAGTTATAGACAGCTGTTAGCTGCCATGTGGGTGCTGGGAATTGAACCCAGGTCCTCTGGCAGAGCCGTCAGTGTTCTTAACCGCTGGGCCATCTCTCCAGCCCCCATCTCACCTTTTATACTTGCTTATTTTGTGTAGTTTGAAGTATGAAATAATTCTAGGTATTTTATTTTTCTTTTTAAAAAGGTTCTTATTTTTTTGACAGAGAAAGCTTGTTTCCTAGCTTGTGTGTTTAACAGTTGTAGCTTTTTCGGCAGTGAGTTTAATAAAAACTAAGAAAGAGCTCTTTGAAGCTGTGTGGCGACTGCTGCATGGCACCAGCTGGGCCTGGTGAGAACTGGTGTGGTACAAGAATGGAGGACCAGTGCCCCGAGAGCGAAGCTAGAAGTTGCCCCCAGGAACACAGGAAATTCTTCATGCTTGGATATTACTGAGACCTTTGAAAGTGCAATGTCTATTGATTTGGACTCAGAGTCAGTCTCTGAGTGTCTTAGGGTTTTTATTGCTGTGAAGAGACACCATGACCATGGCAATTCTTATAAAGGAAAACATTTAATTGAGGTGGCAGCTTATACTTTCAGAGGTTTAGTCCATTATCAACATGGTGGGGAGCATGAAGGCCGGGAATATGGCAGCAGGAGTGCAGGCCGACATGGTGCTGGCTACATCTTGGTGAGAAAACAACAGGAAATGGACGGAGACACTAGGCCATACCTTGAGCATAGGAAACCTCAAAGCTCACTCCCATTGTGACTCACTTCCTCCAACAAGACCACACCTATTCCAACAAAGCCACACCTCCTAATAGTGCCACTCTCTGTGAGCTTATGAGGGCCAATTACTACCACACTGAGCATCTACTGTTTGGCCAGATGATGTTACCTACGTGGGACATCACTGTATATTGCTTTTGGGCTGGTGTACCTAGTGTCTAAGTTTAGGAAGAAGTGCTCCAAGTATGAATAGAGACAACTGGATTGCTTTCTTTAGTAGTGCTGAAGAATCCAGCTCAGAGCCCTGCACATGCTGGTCACGCACACTGACACTAGCTACTCCCTATCCCATGCACTTCCAGTTTTAATATGGCGTACCTCTGAGAATAATGAAACAGCCAATAGTCTTGAGTTGTTTTTAATTTTTAATCTGATTAGTTACAAGTAACACTGACTGAGGCCCAACTAAGACAGTAGACAACAGCTACAGGGGAGAATAGTCATGCAAAACCATCTTACAGCTCTTAGATATTGTATATACCATACAGTACAGTCTCTGGTGCTTTGTGGTGTGCTGGGGATCAGGCCCAGTCTTTTTCTTTTTAATGTATTTTATAGTAGTTTTATAACTCCTTCTTCCTTTTTCCTTCTCCCTTCTTTCTTCCTTCTCTCTCTCTCTCTCTCTCTCTCTCTCTCTCTCTCTCTCTCTCTCTCTCTCTGTGTGTGTGTGTGTGTGTGTGTGTGTGTCTGGTTTTTCAAGACAGGGTTTTGTCGGGTGTTCCATGTTGCAGGGGCCATTCAAAGAAGGAGAGGCACTCCAGAATGTAATTTTAGGCTCTCTGGCAGCAGCTAGGAAGTTTCTGTGAACTGAACCTCAAACTTCCGTTTAGAATCCATTTAGATTGTGTTTGAAGCACAACAGTTCCTCATACCAAAGGCCCTTTGATCTATTCTATATGTTTTCTGAAGGAAACCATCATACTCCTACAGCTTTAGTCCGTTTGCAACACAAAACCAGTTCCAAAAGTAATTCCATTTTTACATAAACAGTTCCATAAAACAATTCATGAATCACCAGCATATATGCATACACAAAATTGCATCTTGACTCTAGGTAGAAACAATAAATTTCTTCATTTAAACAGTTTCATTTTTAACACAAATAACTCTAGAAAACAGCTCCTAGGTCATTACCATAAGTAAATTCAATTATCCAACTGCAATGAAATCACTATTGTTAATTTCCTTTCTTAAGTCCCAAAATTCAAATGATAAATTCTGGTATTAGCCTTCCAAATATAAAGAAATCCATAACCAAAATCTTATTTGTACATCTACTTATTTGTACTCCTTAAGGAAACTATAGAACTACTTTAGCAAATATATTTTTATTACTTCTTATATACTTCTTATATTCACTCCATCTTCTTATTTCTTATTTAAACTTACATTTACAACTAGCATCTTTACTTCTTACAAGCTTATTACTACATGTCTTAAGGCTACCTTAGATAATTTGTGCAAGCTTCTAGGGCTACCATTAGCATATATTTAACTTAGCAAACACCTAAAGATTTCTTAACACAGATCTAACAAAACAGAATAATTTCTACAAACTCACACATCTTATTTTCATCTTTTTCTACTTCTTACTCTTACTTATCACGATCTCTATTAGAAATATTCTCTTAACTAGACAGGAAGTATGTACATCATTTCTAAAGTTTAGAGTTTATAGTCAGCTTTGCTATACAACACTGAGATTTAGTGAGTGTTGTCGTTAGAGAGTTGTGATACTTGTTGCTAGGGGACTGTAACATTCTCGGGAAGACACCATGCCCCAAAGCAGCTTTCAGAACTGGCAGAGATGCACTGTCAGTGGTAAACAGTTTTTAACTACAGGCTGTCCCTTCACCTAAATTCATAATAGCTCCCCTAAGTGCTTCAATTCAGACAAATGTTTCTATTACAGCAGTACTTTTGGTTTGTTCTACCAAAAAACTTCACTTCACACTGAGGGTGAAATTACCGTATTTAGCGGCTCTAAAGGTCTTCGCAAAATACTGCAGCACTATTAGGTGATATAAAGTATTTTTCTAAAGGAGCTAGTAAAGACAAAAGTGGCACAGCTCCGCACTTTATTTCCTCACTGTTTGCATGAACCAGTGACAAAAACGTCATTGGAGCTGACCTTCCTTAGTTCCACGCTCCTTACCAAATGCTCCGGTAACCACCAAGCTTCATTCTCCTCTTGTGAAAAAACACAAGCATGTCCTTGACCTCATATTAACACAAGATCAGGACCCTTCCATAATCTCAAGCAGGGATCTTTCCATTTCAACTGAGCAAAAGCCACTTGGGTGCCACTGTGCCAAAATCTATCTGTGGCAGACTGCTCACAGACATCCATATTCAAAAAGTTCAGAACAAAAAGAATGATTTAATGCATTATGTGGTAACTGAGGGTAAATTTCTTCCTTTTCTATTTTATTTTTTGAAGTTGTATTTTAAGACTGCTTTGAGCTCTTTCCATAATACCTTGTCCCTGAGGATTTTAAGGAATACCTATTTTATATATGATTTCCCATTGGGTACAAAATTGTTGAAATGTCTTACTACTATATCCAGAACCATTATCAGTTTTAATAATTTTTGGTATACCCATATACGAAAAACACTTCAAGCAGTACATAATTACATGTTTTGTAGCTTCCCCAGGTTGTGCACTAGCCATTAAAAATGCTGAATAAGTGTCAATGGTCACATGTTCATATTTTAATTTACCAAATTCTGCAATATGAGTGACATCCATTTGCCATAGATGGTTAGGAAGACTTAGAGGGTTTACCCCTAAGTGAGGGACAGGAAAATATTTTGGACATATCTCACATCGTTTAACTATTTGACGAGCTGCTTCTTTGGTAAGATTGAATTGCTTTCTTAAGCTTTTGCTATTTTGATGATGAAGAGCATGTGACTGTTGAGCTTGGGATAATGCTGCTATCTTTGTAAACTTATCAGCCATTGCATTACCCTCAGCTAAAGGACCAGGAAGACTGGAGTGAGCTCTAATATGGCCCACAAAGCATGGCAGCTTTCTTTTGTGAATAGCGTCTTGAATTTGTTGAAACATTTTCCTTCATTAGCTTACCCTGAGAATAAGCATTTTCAGGATTTAGTATTTTCACTTTATTAGCTTTAACTCCTGATATTAGCAGTGTGATATTTAGCATTGATTTCTTATAAGGAACTTTCAGGTAAAGCAACTCTTTTGTAAAACAGCTCGATTTTCTGAAGTTTTTTTTTCCCCCATCTATAAAGCAGTCATTTCTTTTTTGAATGTCTGTTTCCTTTGTCTCCCTTATTAGATTTGCAAAGGAATCACTCATTGCAGGCTGTTTGTTCAAGACGTAAATAATTTTTAGTTTCACATAAGTTTCTTCATATCTAAGACAACGCTCAGTGTATATATAAACTGCTTTCCTTTGTTTTAAGGATTTTAAAGTGGCTTGTTTGCTCTTATAGGTAACTTTTTGTCTGATCTGAGTTCTCAAGAGGTAAGATTAAGCTTCCTAGCATTGCTTTGAGAAGAAACTTCATTCTGAGCTGAAAAGTTTTCTGACAGTATCACCATCTTTAGCTGAAAAACTACATTTCCCAGAATGCATTTCTTCTCTTATATCAGCTCACCTTACGAGCTAGCTTTTGGACTTCATTTCCCATAGTTCTTTTTGGGTCTGGGAGTCAACTTCAAGTACTTTTTACTGGACTTGCTTACAAATTCTTGCCTGGGAGGTTTGAACCAAGTTTTTTGCTTTTGCAATGGGAGATTTGGACAAGCATTTTACATTTTCAACTATGGGACATTGGGAGATTTCTATTCTCTCCTCAGCTGGCTTTAACAGGTGTTTCTCCTTCATCAGACATTGGCCCCAAATTAGAACTGCATCTGCCTTGTTAGCAGGCATTGAGGCTGGCATTTCTCCCATGGCTCCTTTGGGGAGATTTTCTCCCACTGATTTTATTCTCATTTTGCTTGTGTTAGGGTCGGCGTCCAAAACAGAGAGCTTCACTCCAATATCGGGTCACAAAAGAAGCTTTTATTCAGCACGAGCTCGTGGGTCACCAGCACGAGAAGAAGCTGGCGACCCTGAGTTTAAGGCTCGCAGGCCTTTTATGAGGCAGTTCTACCAGGGCGGGGGAGCGGGGTCATCCAGAGTACAGGCCAGATGTCTCTGCGGTTTTTCTCAGAATCTGGGTGGGTAAACGAATTCCGAGCTTACCTCGCAAGCGGTTATCTTGCAAGCATTCTCACAAGCAATCATCCTGCTAGCACAGCGTGACAGGCTAACTTCCCGATATAGGGCGTGGGGGCAGAGTGCAGTATTTTCCACTGAATCTACAATTAGCAGAGCTGGTGGGGGGGGGTCTTCTTATTTCTCTTACAATGGTCTTTCATTCCCCCCTTTTTCTTGTGCCGACCTTTAATCCTAAAGGTCACTGCCAGATATCGGCTGGTATCATTATCTCAGGACCATCATCTTAACCCCATTTACCTGGGATTGTACAAAAGCCGTGATTCGATTGAGGATACACGGTCCAATCATGAGGACAAGAAATAATACAATAAGTGGTCCTGTGAGGGCTGACAATAATGTAGTTAGCCATGGGGATTGATTATACCATCCCTTAAACCAGCTTTGAGAGCCTCATAAGTTCTTTTCTCTGGCATCTATTCTTTCTCTAAGTTTTGTCATTGATTCCCTTACTACACCCGTATGATCCGTGTAGAAGCAACAGTTTTCCTTTAGGGCAGCGCACAGACCACCTTCTTTTAAAAACAGTAAGTCCAGTCCTCGTCTATTTTGCAGGACTACCTCCGATAGTGAGGTTAAAGACTTTTCCGGGACTGTAACAGAGTTCTCGATTGCTCGCAGTTCTTGTTGGACTGCCGCTTCTAGAATCCCCAATTGTCTAGGGCCTTCAATTAGTGCTGCTGCTCTGGTCCCTACCCTGCGATTCAAGGTTCCCAGGGGGACAGGAATTGTGGGGGCCAAAAGGGCTGCTGGCTGGTTCAGGATGAGTGATATTTCGGCCTACCCGGATCCAATCCCAACTAGAGCTAGGTTTCCAGTATGTGGTTCCAGTGGTTTCGCACCCCCAAGCCTTACAGTATAGGGATTCTGGTCCCCCACACCTATGAATCCCCCCTCTTTTTCTACCATCTCGGGGGCATACATAGAAAGGTAAATAGTTAAGGAGACACCTCCTCAGGAAGGTGGCGCATCCCTGGATCCTTCCCCTGGTCAGCAAATCATTAAACATTCCCCCTCTAATTGTTAAGGGGAAGGACGCTACCAGGTTCCTGTTCCGGTAGGTCCCAGGTGTCTAGTCCGGCTGCCAATTGGGAGATATCTGGCTGGAGAGTTGGCCACCATGTTCCTAACGGGTGGCTTGAGCTAGACACTGTCCACACCACATCTCCCGTCCCAGATATCACTTGCTAAGTTTGTGGTTGTGGCCGGTGGGGATTTGTCTGGCCGGCTTCTGCGCCTAATGCAGAGCTTGAGGGGATGCTCAGTCCCTCCACAGTCCAGTCCAGATCAGCATCCAGGTCAGGGACAGGGGCAGGTTTGAGATGGGAGCCATGAATCCAGGCAGCAATCCCGTCCACCTTGACTGCCGTCGGGGTGGTCAGCAGGACTTGGTATGGTCCCTTCCACCAGGGCTCCAAAGTCTGATGCTGGTGTCTGCGGATGTATACAAAGTCCCCCACGTGGAACTGATAGGCAGTGCTGTCCCCGCTGGGTTGGTATGCAGCGGACAGTTGCTTCCACAGTGTATGCTGGACAGATGCTAAGGTTTGCAGCCTGTCAGACAGAGGGGAAGGCATGATTTCTCCTTGGTGGAGGGTTAGGTTTTTAACTGGGGGTGCACACCCAAGGAGCAGTTCAAAGGCAGTAAGACCCATGAAGGAAGGGGTATTTCTAGCTCTAAAGAGGGCATATGGTAGGAGCATCGTCCAATCTCTAGAGCCAGTCTCCATGGTCAATTTGGTTAAGGTCTCTTTAATTGTTCTATTCCTGAGCTCTGGGGTCTATAGGCACAATGCAACTTCCAATCAATCCCCAGTACCTTTGCAAGTCCCTGACTTACCTGGGCCACAAAAGCTGGTCCATTATCTGACCCTATTACCTGCGGTAACCCGAACCGAGGGAAGATGTCTTCCAAGATCTTTTTGGCAACCACGATCGCTGTCTCTCTCTTGGTAGGGAAGGCCTCTACCCATCCTGTAAAGGTATCTACAAACACTAGCAGGTACTTCAGGCCATACTTAGCTGGCTTTACCTCGGTGAAGTCTATTTCCCAATGCTGGCTAGGGCGGGTTCCTCGTAGCCTTTTTCCGGGGGCCAGTCTCCCTGGATATGCATTTACCTGCTGGCAGGCCCGGCAAGCAGCTACTACTTCCTCTGCCATTTGTTTCTTCTCAGATGGGGAGAGGGTCTTGTCTTCTGTAGTCAGCTGGATCAATTTTCTGCTGCCCAGATGGGTTAATTTGTGGATCCTTTCCAGAGTGTCTTTCAGAAGTTCCGGGGGTGGAGCCTCTTCAGGAGCTGGATCCTCCGGAGTTGAGGCGTGAATGGTCAGGCTCCTTGGATCCCGGAGGGCAGCCTCCTTTGCCTCTTGATTGGCCTTCCTGTTTCCCGCTGCAACTGGGGAGTCCTCTTTTTGGTGCCCAGGGCAATGTACGATGGCCAGCTCTCGGGGCAACATTACAGCCTCCAATAGGGCTTTAATCTCTTTTTTTTTTTTTTTTTTTTGATTTCTTTTCCAGCCGATGTTAGTAGCCCTCTCTCTCGATATATTGCCCCATGCACATGCGCTGTTGCGAACGCATACCGGCTGTCAGTATAGATTGTGGCCCACTTTCCTACAGCCATGGTGAGAGCTTGCGTGAGTGCGATCAGTTCTGCTTTTTGGGCTGAAGTTCTTTCCGGGAGGCTACTAGACCAAATTACCTGATTTTTGTCTACTACGGCTGCTCCCGCTTTTCTCTGCCCCCCACTCAGGAAGCTGCTGCCATCCGTATACCATATCAGATCAGAGTGGGCTAGAGGCTGGTCTGTTAGGTCCTTTCGGAAGGACCCCGGTCTCTTCGGCTAGGATGGCCTCACAGTTATGGACTAGTTCACTCTCACCAAAGTAGCCGCTGCTGCCACTGCCCGGAGGCAAGTGGGCCACCCTCTAGCCACTGGGTCAAGTCGTTTGGATAAGTAGGCGACGGGCCTTTTCCAGGGTCCGAGAGCTTGCGCTAGTACACCAACCGCCACCCCCTTTTTCTCATGGAGGTACAGGGTGAAGGGCTTACTCACATCAGGAAGGGTGAGGGCAGGTGCCGACAGGAGTGCCTTCTTCAGCGTCTTGAATGCTGTCTGGTGTTCCTCTTGCCAGACAAAGGGGTTCTTTTCCCGAGCCGGAACTGCTGTGGGTTTTAAGGTGACCACAACGGGTGGCTGTTCTACTGCCAGACCAGGTCCCCCCATCTCTGCCCAAGCCTCCGGGAACCTGCGGGTCCATTCTTCATTTCCCAGTCCTGTGGGGACCATAGTCAGTTGGGCCGCGGGGATGGTGGTCCCATACAGCCGATATTTCTCTGTTGCTGGGAGTTCTTTCCCTAAGTTGACTGTTCTCTGAGTGGTCCAGGGTCTCTCTCTACTCCCGTTGGCCCCTTGGACTAGAGACTTGCGGGAAGATAGTGGCCCAAGTGGTTGTTGTATTGCTGAAAAGACTGCCTCCTCATCTACTTTAAAGTCGACTGGGGTCCCCTCCATTTCAAAGGTTACCTGGAGCTCGGGGAAGGGTTCCGAACCCTGATTTCCTCAGTCATCAAGGGCCAAGACTGACCGGCTTCGTCCTCTTTGTTTTTTTTTTTTTTTAACCTAGCTTTTGTTTTTTTCTGCAGTTTCTCTTTTATAATAAACTTTCTGCTTCCTTGACTAAATCTCTCAAACTCAGTCCCTGCAAACCATCTAATCTCTGTAACTTGCATCTTATGTCTGCAGCTGACTGTCCTATAAAGGCCATCGCTACCGCCCCCTTCTGTTCTTCAGACTGTGGATCGAAAGGCGTATACCTCCTGTATGCTTCTATGAGCCTTTCAAGGAAGGCAGAGGGGGTTTCGTCAGGCCCTTGAAGAACCTCACCTACCTTAGCCAAATTAGTGGGCCTTCTGGCCGCCACACAGAGACCCACCATTAGAGTCTGGCGATAGAGGGACAGATGCTCCCTACCTTCCGGGGTATTTGGGTCCCAGGTTGGTCGTCTTAATGGGAAGCGCTCATCAATCAGGGTGTGGAGTTGAGTCGGTCGCCCATCTGGCCTGGGGACTAGTTTCCTGGCTTCCAGGAGAATGTACTCTCTCTCTTCCGTAGTGAAGAGGATCCCCAGGAGCTGCTGGCAATCGTCCCAAGTAGGTTGGTGGGAATACATGATGGAATCTAAGAGACCTGTTAATCTGGAGGGGTCCTCAGAAAATGGAGAGTTATTATTTTTCCAGTTATACAAGTCAGAGGAGGAAAAGGGCCAGTATTGGAGAGCAGGCATGTCACCCCCGGCTCCATCATTGACCGTTCCCCCAATCGGGCGCAAAGGCAGTGTGATAGCCGGGGGTGCCTCATCTGGGGGCCTTGCTCTCCTCTGGTGGGTTCCCTGTGCTGGACCCGACTGGGAGACCAAGACAGACTCGGGCCCAGTCTCTGCCGGACGTTGTGGTTCAGGCGGATAGGGAGGCGGCCGTGGCGGTGGCGGGAAGTCTAAGGCAAATGAAATGAGGTCATTCTGAGATTCAGGTAAGGGGGGTTGAGGAGGGGATAGAGTCGGTAATGGAGTCGATTGGGAAGGTTTGGTCACAAGAATCGGAGCAGAAGTTAGTGAAGGTGCTGTAGGAGCAGTCAGGAAGGGTCGGACCCACTTAGAAGGGTCAGTCACCAGATCCTCCCATACCCAAATGTAGGCCTGCTGGTCTGGGTGTCCGTGCGAACCTGGAATGAAAATCTTTTGTTTGACTGCCCTAATTATATTAAGATCAAAAGTACCATCTACTGGCCACCCGACTCCGAAGGTGGGCCATTCAGACGAACAGAAAGTCTGCCACTTTCCCTTCCTCACCCGAACTGCCAGGTTCAACACGCGGTCCGTCACTGCCGACCAGTGAGAGAGGGTTAGGGACAAAGGGGTGGAGGCAGACTGTCCCATTCCAAACAAGTAGAAACAGACACAGAAGGACACAAAAATCGAGACACAACACACAAACAAGACAAGCCGGCAAAATGGTAGGGTAAATGAAACCAAAAGATTGTCTATTGGCCCGGGCCATCTGAAAAATCTCCTAGACAAAAGGGAATCAGACTGGGCCCCTGTCTCAGGGTCCCCACACTCCAGAGCGTCCTCCAGAGCTGCAGCCTGTGGGTTCAGGACACGTCTGTCCCCCACGGTCCAAGGGTCCTCACGGGCCGCTTGAACAGCTGCTTCCCTGCCGACTCACCACCGTCCTTACCAATCTCGGTGGGACCTCCAAATGTTAGGGTCAGCGTCCAAAACAGAGAGCTTCACTCCAATATCGGGTCACAAAAGAAGCTTTTATTCAGCACGAGCTCGTGGGTCACCAGCACGAGAAGAAGCTGGCGACCCTGAGTTTAAGGCTCGCAGGCCTTTTATGAGGCAGTTCTACCAGGGCGGGGGAGTGGGGTCATCCAGAGTACAGGCCAGATGTCTCTGCGGTTTTTCTCGGAATCTGGGTGGGTAAACGAATTCCGAGCTTATCTCGCAAGCGGTTATCTTGCAAGCATTCTCGCAAGCAATCATCCTGCTAGCACAGCGTGACAGGCTAACTTCCCGATATAGGGCGTGGGGGCAGAATGCAGTATTTTCCACTGAATCTACAATTAGCAGAGCTGGTGGGGTAGGGTCTCCTTATTTCTCTTACAATGGTCTTTCACTTGTTCCTTCCCCCGAGATGCAGAGCTTCAGATATCTCAGGCTGCTCTGTTCCTCTGCTAGCTGCCTTTGGAGGTAGGGCCCCTCCCACCCCCCCCCCCCCAATCTGCCTCAAACTCTTAGCAGCTTTCACAGGTCATGCATTTTCTGGGGAGGAATCTGTCCCTTCTGTTTCTTCAGACTTTCTCCCTGACAGTTCCCAGTTTGGTCTCAATTTATGCCGTCTGCCCCAGAAACAGTTTCCGGCACTGCAGTGACAGCTTTCCCTGCTAACTGAAGGTAGGGGCTTTTTGTCCATTTCTGTTTTCAGGGTCTGGCTTGCGTACAGACTAAAAATCTAACGAGATGTTTTTGCCATCTCTAAACTCCCTTTAGGATAGGTGTTTTGCCTCTTCAGGCCTTCACCTGGCCCAGTCACCCAGTGGGTTGTTTGTTTGTTTGTTCTTGCTCAAGGACAGAGCTTATGCCAGAGGCAATCACCCCTCAGGGCTACACTCCCTCATCTCACTGGGAGTCAGTGGAAACAAAGCTTTTCTCAAAGAGATGCTTTCTCTGACAGAAAAGAAAGCTTTTCTCCTGGATAGTTCTGTTCTGCCCTGGCCGGGCTCTTTTCCCAGACAGCTTCTAACTCAGCAGCACAACTGCTTCAGACACAGTTCAGCTTTACTGTTTTCCCAGAAAGGTCCTTTCTCTGGTAGGAAAGCCTTTCTCAGATTCCTTTGTGCAGCTGTGGACCTATCAACCCCAGACTTGTAGGAAAGCAGACAATTGTGCCATTCCCACCAGCTTTAGCTTTGTTTGTTCATTAGCAATCTTCCCCTGGGTCCTGCACCTTCCTGCCTCAGCTCTGAGCTCCAGGAAGTTTGCAACTGCAGGAACCCTAGTATCCCTGAAATGCACTCCAACTCAGATGCTGGCCAGTCACCTCTGGGTTTTGGTCAGAAGGAAGGATACCATGCTAACAGAGTTTGTATCACTTCAGGGGGTCTTTGCCTCAGGAGGATTAGGAGCACCTTTTCATTCTGAAAAGCTCACTCAGAAACAAAACCCTTGATGCCTCAGCTCGGCTGTAACTGAAAAGCTTGGCTTTTTTGCTTAGGTAAAATTTCTGCCCTTTTGGGCTCCCTATAAGCTCTTCATCCCTACTCTCCCAAGTGTTTCCCTCAGGGTACTCTGACCCACTGTCCTTTACTAGATTGAAGAGAGCACTTAGAAGAGGTTTTTAGGAACTCCATCCCTGCCTCCTGCATTGCAGGGAGGATTTTTAAAGCTTGCAAGAACTTAGTGAGATTTTGCTGTCTTAACAGGTTGGTTGTTTCCCCTTAGAACTAATCACAGGTGATTCTAATTTTTTGTCCTAAGTTCTGAAAGGCTTTAGTTTTTAAGTTTAAGAGAGCTTTTAGTTTGAGAAAGATTAAGGCTTTTTAGAGTTTTTCCCAAATTTTTCAAGAAAAGCTTTAAGATTTTTTTCCCAAGAGAGAAAGACCAACTTTTCCCAAAGCTTCCTAACTTTAAACTTTTTGACTTTTTATACCCACATTTTTGCCTCAGGGAGAAATCACTTTCTCCTGCTGCTTGGATTTAGCATTTCAGCTGTCCCCATGTCAAAAGCTTCCATAGGAAACTTTTTCTTCCTCATAAGCTCAAAGAAGAGCCTTTTTACTCCCCGTTAGGCTCAAAGAAAGATTTTTCCCAGTTTGCATTCATAGCTCCCAAAGTTAGAAAATTGAAGGGTTTTTCTGTCTAGTTGCTTTTAGTTATCTTAAATTTTTCTACACGATCTTATATTCCTAAGTTTTTCCTACACTATATTACTACACTATGCCTTATACTTATTTTTTCACAGATAGAAATTGAGAAAGGGATAGAAGATAGAAAATTTTGACAGAAGAGAATTTTGCGCTGCAGCATCAGACATCCTTCCAGTCCATTTTTCCTTTTCTCTCGAGGATAAAACCCCTGCCCCATATATGTATGTCTTGTTTCATGTTTTGATAATTAGCTGGGGTGGCAGAGTGCTTACTGAACATTAGGAAGCCCTAGGTCCGATCCCCTGCATAGTGTGAAGCCAAGTGTAGGTGTGGTGATGCATGCCTGTAACACTGGAGTTGGAGGCAGGAGCATCAGAAATTCAAGGCCATCTTCAGTCACATAGTGAGTTCAAGGCCAGCCTGGACTAAAAATAATTATAAAAGGTTTAAATGTGTGCTTTCATGTATTTAACACAGTATGAAGTTAATTTGAAGTTCACCAAATTGGTTCATTAAAAGAAGGCACTACTCCAGTGACACATCAAGAGACAGCTGAGCTGAAGTTAAGAACAATCTGTTTTCTCATCATCTTCTGCTTTGTCAAAAACATCTAAGCACTGCTTCCCAGCATTACTTTCAAGCTGTCTTCTTTGCTCTCATTGTGAATGTAACAGCTCTGATAGAAAGGTCTCCTAGCAGTCAGAAGCCAACGAATACCTACAGCTCGGAAAGGAAAGGTATCCTGGCAGAAGTGTTACAGCTCTGTTCCAGGGGAACAGTTTCCCCAGCAAAGTGTTACAGTCCTTGCTCAGGAAAGATTTCCCTAATGCACGTGTGACAACTCTGCTCAGCTCTAGCTCAGCTCTGGAGAAGTGTTACAGCTCTGCTCAGCTCCCCTGGAGTGTAACAATTCTGCTCCAGTAAGGGAAAGTTTCAGCAAAGTGTTACAGATTTGCTCTGTGTCCAGCTCCGCTCTGTTCCAGCTCCACTCTGCTCTGCTCTGGGGAAGGTCGTTACAGCTCCTCTCTCTAAGGGAAAGTTTCCCCAGTCAGTGTCCAGCTCCACTCTGTTCCAGCTCCGCTCTGTGTCCAGCTCTGCTCCTGTGTCCAGCTCCGCGCTCTGTGTCCAGCTCCGCTGTGTGTCCATCTCCGCTCCGCTCTGTTCTGGGGAAGGTCGTAACAGCTCCTCTCTCTAAGGGAAAGTTTCCTCCAGGAAGTGTAGCAGTGCTGCTCCACTCTGAGGAGAGCCATTACAGCTCTGCTCTGTTCTGCTCTGGCGAAAGAAAAGTTATGACAACAAACCTCACTCAAGAGATTTATTGGGAAGGAGGAATTCAGGACAGTGACTGACTCTGCCGGGGCAGAAAAAGGCAGCCTCAAACTGAACACGTATAGGGTTTATATAGGGTTTCTTAGTGCAGAGCTTTCCAGGGTGAAGATTTTCAGGGTGGGGATTGGTAGGATTTCAGGTCCTGAGCTTGGGATAAGCTTAGAGATTTGTTGGATTTTGTGCTCAAGGATTGGTTGGATTTCAAGCCCTGAGTTGGTTAGGGGCAGGGTGTGGCTCTGGCCTCATTGCCCCTTTTTACCCTACACTCAGACTTTGGATTCCTCTGGGTTATGTGCAGCAAGCTCAGGAAGCCATCATCAGCCCTGCTGAACAGTTCTGACTTCTGTTTCACTCTGGACTAGCGCGAGACATATTTGATTCTGAAAGACCCCCCGGCACCCCTATAGGAATGCTATGTTTGCAAGGCTTATAAGGGAACAAAAGACAGTTCCAGGAAATAGAATGGCCCCACCGCAGCCCAGATAGCCGATAAGCATTGCCCTGTTGTGCAAACCCCCTAGCTTGTGAGGCACGTAGGGGAACAAAGGAATTCAGCTAGAAGGCAACCAGAGTAGCTGGAATTCTAGATAGGGGTTGAGTCGACACACATATCTGGTTACCAAGGAAACCCACAAACCGCCCTGAGCCTGAATCCACGCCCCATTTGATTTATGCTTATATATTCGCGCCTCACTTGAATTGTCCAATCAGAACCATTTGCGCCTTGTTTAAACTATCCAATCAGAACCCTTTGACTATTCGCGCCTCACTTGAATTGTCCAATCAGAGCTTTGTAACCATTCGCGCCTTGTTTAAACTATCCAATCAGAGCCCTTTGACTAATGCTTTCCCGCGCTTCTTGCTATAAAAACCCATCCCACCAACCCAGAGGCGCGCTGGTCTTCCGAGAGGCTTTGTTGCCCCAGGTACCTGTGTTTGAATAAACCTCGTGCTGTTGCATCTGATCGGTGGTCGCTGCGTGCTCATTGAGCCGGGGGTCTCTCCTGAAGGGAGACCTCTCCGGGGGTCTTTCATTTGGCGAGCCAGCCAGGAGGCAGAGACCCTCTACTCACGGACCACCAATCCACTATCAGGAGGTAAGCCGGCCGGCCTCGGTATTTATGTTTAAGCTCGAGCCGTCCTGTGTCCGTTTTGTCTCTGTGCTGCCTGTTTCTATGTTTGAGCTCTGTTCCTGCGCAGCGTCCGGAGGGACTAGGAAAGGAGGCGGGCAAGGTCTTCCGTGAGGCCGGGCCGCCTGATTGTAGTGCCGGGAGAGGAGGCAGGCAGACTTGCCGTGAGGCCGGGCCGCCTGAGTCCCGCACTAGGGTATCTCCCCTAGTGTTCTGTATCGGGGTGAGGCTGAAGGGGCCGACGAGCCCGGACTTTGCTCACCAACCCTGGAAGACGTTCCACGGGAGTCTGAAGTCCCCTTTGGGGCACGGTTTTTCGGGGCCTCCCAGGTATCCGAGGGATACGTGGTGTTGGCAGGGGACGGAGGGCGCAAACCCTCCCAATCCCCGATCGAGTTCTTGCTTTCGGTTTTGCGCCGAAGCCGCGCAGCGCGATTTGTTGTAACGTCTGTTGTTTGTCTGTTTCTTGTTTGCTGCCTAATTCTTCTTTATCTAGACACCAGAATGGGACAAACCGTCGCTACGCCCCTGAGCCTCACTCTCGACCGCTGGTCGGACATAAAAGGCCGTGGCAACAATGAAGGAGTCATCATCAAAAAGAATAAATGGACCACTCTCTGCGAGGCCGAATGGGTTATGATGGGTGTCGGCTGGCCCCGAGAGGGCTCCTTTAACCTCTCTTTGATTTCACAGGTTGAAGGGAAGATTTTTGCCCCCAAACCCCACGGGCATCCGGACCAGGTCCCCTACATAGCCATCTGGAGATCCCTGGTAGAAAACCCATTTCCATGGGTCAAGCCCTTCCTCCTAGGTCCCTCTACAACCCCTTTGGCTTCTCCCCCGCCCTCCGCACCTCCTGCGATTTCTTCCTCCTCTTTATACCCTATACTTCCCCGCAAAGAGGCTCTCAAGCCTTCTGTCCTCCCCCACGACCTAGACTCTCCCCTCATTGACCTCCTAACGGCTGAGCTGCCACCTTATCGCGCAGCACCGGCCGCGCCAGCCGCGGGACCGGAAACAGGGGCGCCGGCCATCGGAGGGACAGCAGCCCCTGAGAGGATGGCAACTGGTGGGGACACAGGGGGGACCCTGGTTCCCTCACCCATCGCCGGTCGCCTTCGGGCCCGCCGGGATGACACCCCCCTGGGATCCAAGGCCTTTCCCCTCAGAGAAGGGCCTGGCCGCCATCTCCAGTACTGGCCATTCTCGGCCTCTGATCTCTATAACTGGAAACAATTTAACCCCCCGTTTTCCAAAGATCCCGTGGCGTTAACCAACTTGATTGAGTCTATTCTAGTGACCCATCGGCCAACCTGGGATGACTGCCAACAGCTTTTGCAGACCCTCCTGACTGTGGAGGAGAAGCAGCGGGTGTTCCTGGAAGCACGGAAGCAGGTCCCCGGCGAAGATGGGAGACCTACCCAGCTCCCCAATCTCATTGACATAACCTTCCCCCTCGCGCGCCCGAATTGGGATTATACCACTGATGAAGGTAGGGGACACCTACGTCTCTATCGCCAGTTGCTCTTAGCGGGTCTCCGTGCCGCTGCTAGGCGGCCTACTAATTTGGCCCAGGTAAGAAGCACCATCCAGGGAAAGGAGGAGACGCCGGCCGCATTCTTAGAAAGGCTAAAAGAGGCTTATAGAATGTACACCCCCTATGATCCAGAGGACCCAGGGCAGGCGCCAGGAGTTATCCTGTCATTTATCTACCAGTCGAGCCCAGATATCAGGACTAAGTTACAGAGGTTAGAAGGACTGTCGACACTGAATCTTTCGGATCTGCTGAAGGAGGCAGAGAAAGTATTTAACAAGAGGGAAACCCCGGAGGAAAGGGAGGAGAGGATGTGGCAGAAGCAGGATGAGAGGGACAAGAGACGACACAAGGAGATCAAGACACTGGCCGCCGTAGTGTTGCAGGGCCAGGACAGAGAGGAAGTTAGGATGGGAGAACGAAGGCGACCCCCCTTGGAGAAGGACCAGTGTGCATACTGCAAGGGAAAAGGACATTGGGCTCGGGAATGCCCACAGAGACAACAGGGACCCCGACGACCCAGACCTAAGGCTGTGGACCTCCTTAATCTGGAAGACTAGGGGGGTCCAGGCCAGGAGCCCCCCCCGAGACTCGGATAACCCTCAAGATCGGGGGGCAACCCATAACCTTCCTAGTTGATATGGGGGCCCAACATTCGGTCCTGACCCATACTGGAGGCCCCCTCAGTGACCGTTCCGCTTTGGTCCAGGGGGCCACCGGTAGTAGGAGATACCGGTGGACGACTGAAAGAAAAGTCCAGTTGGCGTCAGGGCAAGTAACCCATTCCTTCCTACATATACCCGACTGCCCTCACCTGTTGCTGGGCCGGGACCTACTGACCAAATTAAAAGCACAGATTTACTTTGATGAAAGAGGACCCACAGTCACGGGGCCTGGAGGAACCCCTTTACAAGTCCTCGCCCTAAATCTGGAAGAAGAATACCGCCTTTTCGAGCCTGAGCCCCCAAAAGAACCACCGGGTGAGATGCAGGACTGGCTAGACAGGTTTCCACAGGCATGGGCAGAAACAGGAGGCTTGGGGCTCGCGCATGACCAGCCGCCCCTCGTCATTTCATTGAAGGCCTCCGCAGCCCCAATCTTAATCAGACAGTACCCCATGTCTCGGGAAGCGCAGGAGGGGATTAAACCCCACATCCGGCGGCTAATAGACCAGGGAGTGCTCAAACCCTGCCGATCTCCCTGGAATACTCCCCTCTTACCCATCAAGAAACCAGGCACGGGGGAATTCAGACTGGTCCAGGACTTAAGGGAGGTCAATAAGCGGGTAGAAGACATACACCCCACAGTACCTAACCCTTACAACCTCCTCAGCACCCTCCCACCGACCCATACGTGGTATACGGTGCTGGATCTAAAAGATGCTTTCTTTTGCTTGAGACTGCATCCTCAGAGCCAGCTACTGTTTGCTTTTGAATGGAGGGACCCAGAAATCGGGCTTTCAGGACAGCTGACCTGGACCCGGCTCCCTCAAGGGTTCAAGAATAGCCCAACACTCTTTGATGAGGCCCTCCATGCAGATCTAGCTGGATTCTGGGTAGAGCACCCAACCTTGACTCTGCTTCAGTACGTAGATGACCTCCTCTTGGCCGCCAGGAGCTGGACCGAATGCTGGGAAGGAACTCAGGCTCTGCTGACCAGGCTTGGGGAGAAGGGCTACAGGGCCTCGGCCAAAAAGGCCCAGATATGCCAAAACAAAGTTATCTATTTGGGCTACACCCTGGAGGGAGGGCGAAGATGGCTGACCGAGGCCAGAAAAGAGGCAATTGTCTCAATCCCCCCTCCCAAGGGCCCTCGGCAAGTCCAAGAATTTTTGGGCACGGCCGGCTACTGCCGCCTCTGGATTCCTGGGTTTGCTGAACTGGCTGCCCCCCTGTATCCTCTCACTAAGCCGGGAATTATGTTCCGATGGGAGAAAAAACATCAACAGGCCTTCCAACAAATTAAGAGAGCATTGCTCGAGTCACCAGCCCTGGGCCTACCAGATCTAACTAAGCCCTTAGAACTATTCATGGATGAGAACTCAGGTTTTGCTAAAGGGGTATTAGTGCAAAAACTGGGGCCCTGGAGGAGGCCGGTGGCCTATCTATCCAAGAAATTGGACCCGGTAGCCACTGGATGGCCCCCTTGCTTACACATGGTGGCCGCTATTGCAGTCCTGCTCAAGGATGCGGGTAAACTGACTCTGGGCCAGCCAATGACTGTGCTATCCTCCCATGCGGTGGAAGCCTTAGTCCGGCAGCCCCCAGACAGATGGCTCTCCAACTCCAGAATGACTCATTATCAGACCTTGCTGCTAGATACCGACCGAGTGACCTTTGGCCCCACAGTCTCCCTCAATCCGGCCACCCTACTACCCCTGCCTGCCTCCTCGGGGGAGCATGATTGCCTCCAGATCCTGGCGGAAGCGCACGGCACCCGTCCAGACCTGACCGATCAACCATTAAAGGACTCAGACTATGTCTGGTTCACGGACAGGAGCAGCTTCCTCGAGGAAGGGACGAGAAGAGCAGGAGCAGCTGTCACCACTGAGTCAGAGGTGGTCTGGGCCTCGCCGTTGCCGGATGGAACATCGGCCCAGAGAGCGGAGCTGATCGCACTCGCCCAGGCCCTCCGGATGGCAGAAGGTAAGAGCCTCACAGTCTATACTGACAGCAGATATGCCTTCGCCACTGCTCATGTGCATGGAGAAATCTACAGACGGAGGGGCCTCCTGACTTCAGAAGGTAAAGAAATCAAAAATAAAAAGGAGATTCTGGATCTCCTACAAGCACTATTCCTCCCACGGCAGCTCAGTATAATGCACTGTCCAGGGCATCAAAAGGGGAACACAGCAATGGCTTGGGGAAACAGGCTGGCTGACCTAACCGCCCGAGCCGCAGCCTCCCAACCACCCAAGGAAGGGCAGCTGATGCTCCTGCAGGGTCACCCGCCGCCTAGCAGAGGCCCTATGCCCTACAGCCCTGAGGACCATGAGCTAGCAAAGAAAATGGGGGCGGAATGGGACTCTGAGAAGCAGGCTTATACAAAAGAAGACAAACTAGTCATGCCTACTTCCCATACCCAATACATGCTCAAGTTCCTTCATGCACTGACCCATCTAAGCAAGGGCAAAATGAAGGCCCTACTGGCCGACGAGACTTCTGGGGCTATACTACTGAACCAGGACCAAATACTCCAGCAAGTGACCTCTAGCTGTCCAGCATGCACCCAAGTGAACCCCGGAAAGGCCCACTTAGGCAAGGGAACCCACCTAAGGGGCCATTGCCCTGGGACTCATTGGGAAATAGATTTCACAGAGGTAAAGCCCGGACTCTATGGCTACCGTTACCTCCTGGTTTTTGTGGACACCTTTTCTGGATGGATGGAAGCATTCCCCACCAAGAAGGAAACAGCCAACGTCGTGGCCAAAAAGCTGTTGGAGGACATTTTTCCCAGATATGGGATGCCCCAGGTAATGGGGTCCGATAATGGGCCTGCCTTCGTCTCCCAGGTAAGTCAGAGGGTGGCCAGATTGCTGGGGATTGATTGGAAGCTTCATTGTGCATACCGGCCCCAGAGCTCAGGACAGGTAGAACGAGCTAATAGAACCATTAAGGAGACTTTAACCAAATTAACGCTTGCAACTGGCTCTAGAGACTGGGTGCTCCTACTCCCCTTAGCCCTTTACCGGGCCCGGAATACCCCCGGACCCCTTGGTTTGACTCCCTTTGAAATTATATATGGGGCCCCCCCACCTATTGTGAATTTCCTTCATCCTGACATTTCGTCCTTCGCTACCAGCCCTACCTTAGAGGCACACCTCCAGGCCCTCCAGCTGGTACAGAAGGAAGTTTGGAAACATCTGGCAGCAGCCTACCAAGAGCAACTGGACCACCCAATAGTCCCTCATCCCTTCCAGATCGGGGACTCCGTCTGGGTTCGGCGACACCAGACCAAGAATTTGGAACCACGGTGGAAGGGACCATACACCGTCCTGCTGACCACACCAACCGCTCTCAAGGTCGACGGGATTGCTGCCTGGGTCCACGCCTCCCACGTGAAGGCTGCTAAGGAGATTGACCCGACCAGCGCCAAGGAGTCCACATGGAAGGTACAGCGCACTCAAAATCCACTGAAGATAAGACTCTCTTGTACCTGATTCTCCTCCTTACTCTTACCCCTCTCCCAACCCTGGGGTCAGGGCCCCCTCACCAGGTTAAAAAGCTCATTTGGCAAGTTATATCCCAAACCGGGGAGACCATATGGTCAACCACAGCTAACCATGCCCCCCACACCTGGTGGCCACCTCTAACTCCCGATATTTGTCAGCTGGTAGCGGGCCTGGACGCTTGGGACATTGCTCATTTGAGTCACTCAGACTTCCCGGTTCGCACGGCCCGGTCAATCAGACCTGGGGGAGGACGAGGCCATCTCCCACAGAGGGGACCTGGATGTATCAATGCAGACACCCATTGTTCCTTGTCCACTTATGACTTTTATGTCTGTCCCCGTGATGGCCGCAACCGGAATGAGGCCCGTAGATGTGGGGGATATGAGGAATTCTTCTGCAAACAATGGGGATGTGAGACCACCGGCGGGGCCTATTGGAAGCCCAGCTCTAGTTGGGACTTGATAACGGTGTCCAAAAATTATTCCAGCCCCGACAAATGTATGGTCAGCACTGAGGGAACTGTCCCCTTACCCATTGTTATCTCTTTCACTGAAAAGGGCAAGGAGGATAGAGGATGGCAGTCCGGGCATACTTGGGGACTCAGGTTTTATATGACAGGGTTTAACAAAGGCCTGACCTTCAAAATTCAGCTCAAGGCAGAAACCACCCCCCTGTCAGTTGGCCCCAACTCGGTCCTCTCAGATCAGAAACCCCCGTCCCAGACGGGACAGGGTAAGCAACTCCCCACTCCCACTATGTCACCCAATATGAATGTTCCCAACATAACTGCAGCCCCAACAACTGCGGCCCCCGCCAGGACCCGCCTAGGAACAGGGGATCGACTCCTTGGTCTACTGCAAGGAGCCTATTCCACCCTAAATGCCACCCAGCCTAACCGAACTCAGGAATGTTGGCTATGTTTACTCTCTCTCCCTCCCTATTATGAAGGGGTAGCAGTACAGGGCCCGCACTCCCAGCTGGACACTGCTGGGATGCCTGGGAGAGACCCAACATAAGCTGACTCTGTCAGAAGTATCTGGACAGGGATTATGCCTGGGGAATCCTCCCCCCATCCCATCGTGGCCTCTGTAATACCACTGTGACCTCGGGAACCGGATATTCCATTGGTCCTAATGGAACTTACTGGGCATGCGACACGGGACTCACCCACTGTGCATCTTGGTCAATACTACAAGGCAATGAATCCAGCTTTTGTGTATTAATAGAACTGTTTCCCAGGATAACCTATCATGAGCCTGAAGATATTTATGCTCAATTTGAGATGGGACCCGCCCGAACCAAGAGGGAACCTGTGTCCCTGACCTTAGCCCTTATGTTAGGAGGTCTCACTATGGGGGGAGTTGCGGCTGGGATAGGAACAGGAACAACTGCCCTAGTTGAAACTCAACACGTCCTACAGCTCCAAGCCGCCATGAACCAGGATATACAGGCTCTGGAGGAATCTATAAGTGCCTTAGAAAAGTCCCTAACCTCTCTCTCTGAGGTAGTACTCCAGAATCGTAGGGGACTGGACATCCTGTTTCTGCAGGAGGGGGGACTATGTGCCGCTCTAAAGGAAGAATGCTGTTTCTATGCTGATCATACAGGTTTGGTCAGAGATAGCATGGCGAAACTCAGAGAGCGGTTGAAGCAGAGACAGAGATATTTTGAGGAACAACAAGGATGGTTCGAGGGATGGTTCCGCAGGTCCCCATGGCTCACCACCCTCATATCGACCATCATGGGCCCCCTACTGATCCTTGTGCTTATTTTGATGTTTGGCCCTTGCATTTTAAACAGGCTCATTCAATTTATTAATGAGAGAATTTCGATGGTTCAGACTCTGGTACTAACTCAACAATATCAACGACTCCATCAGTCAGAGACTGAGCCACCACCCCTGGCCCCTCACCTTTATGCACCTCAGTAAATGAAAGATTCCATTTAGTTAAAAAGAAAATGGGGGAATGAAAGACCCCCCGGCACCCCTATAGGAATGCTATGTTTGCAAGGCTTATAAGGGAACAAAAGACAGTTCCAGGAAATAGAATGGCCCCACCGCAGCCCAGATAGCCGATAAGCATTGCCCTGTTGTGCAAACCCCCTAGCTTGTGAGGCACGTAGGGGAACAAAGGAATTCAGCTAGAAGGCAACCAGAGTAGCTGGAATTCTAGATAGGGGTTGAGTCGACACACATATCTGGTTACCAAGGAAACCCACAAACCGCCCTGAGCCTGAATCCACGCCCCATTTGATTTATGCTTATATATTCGCGCCTCACTTGAATTGTCCAATCAGAACCATTTGCGCCTTGTTTAAACTATCCAATCAGAACCCTTTGACTATTCGCGCCTCACTTGAATTGTCCAATCAGAGCTTTGTAACCATTCGCGCCTTGTTTAAACTATCCAATCAGAGCCCTTTGACTAATGCTTTCCCGCGCTTCTTGCTATAAAAACCCATCCCACCAACCCAGAGGCGCGCTGGTCTTCCGAGAGGCTTTGTTGCCCCAGGTACCTGTGTTTGAATAAACCTCGTGCTGTTGCATCTGATCGGTGGTCGCTGCGTGCTCATTGAGCCGGGGGTCTCTCCTGAAGGGAGACCTCTCCGGGGGTCTTTCAATTCTTCTTCAGCCCTAAGAGGTATTATATTCCAGGGTATATTCTCTTACATTCATGGGAGATGTTGCAGGTACTATTGGTAATGAATATCAATATGTAAATCCATCAAACTTGTAAATGAATTGCTAGGCATTTAAATGGTAATGGTTTAAATACACTACTGTATATTATAAACTAAAAATAATGTCTCTTCAATATTTCATTCTTGGGGGGGGGTAGCAGGGCAGGGTCTCACTATGTGTAGCCCTGGCTAGCCTGGAACTCACTATGTAGACTAGGCTAACTTCAAACTCATAGAAATCTACCTGCCTCTGCTGCTTGAATTCTGGGACTAAAAGTGTGCCATCACACCGCGCTTGGAATCACAGTCCCTTATAACTCACCAGCTTTCTTTAGTTAAACATGAAAACATGGACTGGAAATAGAACTATTTTGGGGTGCTGATCTGCAGTGAGCACTTGTGATCATGGGGACCACAGCACATAGCACACAGCACTCAGGCAGGTTGTGTTAGGTGTCACATGCGTTATCTGGGAAGTAAGCAAACCCTCCCAGGGGGTCATTTGGCAGTAAACGTGCTTAATCTAGTGTAATCAGGCACATAACCCCAGTTACAGTTACTAGCTCGACCAGCCAAAGCAATGAATAAACTTGGCTATGCCCCAATAAAACAGCTTAAGTTTACTGACATATATCACAGCATTCTTAAGAAGTTTTTGAGCCACTTAAAATGTAATGATATACATAGTGGCACACACCTATAACTCCAGCACTTGGGAGGCAGAGGCAGGAGGATTACACAGTGAAATCTTGTTTCGAAAACCCCAAACTCAAGCCATAATTGTTAGCTCATAGCATAGTGTCAGGTGAAGAGGAAAGTGTTATCTCACTAGCTGCATTTCCTAATTCTATGACAGGTTAATTTCTGCCATCTTGCTGGCACTGAGATGGATGGGGTTTTATTCAGCCTTCCTAAGGTCATGAGTAGCCCCTATGTGCCTTAGACCCTCGACACTTTGAGCACTGCTATTAGTTGCAAAGATACTTGCAATCTTAAACTTTGAGCATTCGAATGGCACAAGTTTGGTCATTTTTATAGATCAAGCTCTTGGTAAAGCCTGAAGAAGCAGAGGAACAAATTGTTGCAGTAATCTGGGGAAGAAAAGATAGTATTCTGGACAACACTGGTAGAAACAGAGATTAAGAAAAATAGACACAGATTGGGGATATTTTTAGAACTGGGTGCGTCCTTGAATGATGCTCCATTTTTGCTTGGTGAATGGCTTTCACAGAATGAAAGAAACTGATGTCATGATTTTTTTAAATACTATCTGAATCTAACTGGAATAATATATCATCTCTTATTATAGATAGCCATTTTTTTAAAAAATGCTGGAGTCTATTATATCTGATTTGCTGATTACTTCAAAGTGTAGCACACTTTTACTTTTCAAGTATAAAAGTTCGTTGATTTTTTTTCTGATTAAAAATAATCCGAACTCATCATAATCCGATGCCAGGGATCCTTCCCTACACAGTAACTTTAACTCATCTCCAGACTCCGGGCAGACATCGGCCTTTTTCCGCCTGAGTTCCCATTGGCTCCTGGGGCCAGCCACTCTCTAGGACCAGCTCGGTTGCTGGTCCAGCCTGGCTTAGCAACTCCCAATACCTTATTGGATCACCCTTGAAACCCCGCCCATTCCCCACGGAGTTCCTCCCAGTTGCCCGCCCACCTGAAAATCCCCTCCCACTCTCTTCGCGCGCGAAGCACAGTTCACACCCTCCAGCCGCTCTCCTGTTTGTGGAGGCCCCGCCCATTCCACGGCTCGCTCACGAGGCCACGCCCACTTCACCCGCCCACAAAACTCCACCCCCTCTTGCCCGTATCCCAACTCCTTCCCTTCTTCCGTCGCTTCTACCTCTCCCCGCCCCCACACCTACCTTTCATTGGCTAAAAAGGCTAAACCGCGCGGGTAGGCAGCAGAACCGCATTCTGATTGGTTAAAGCCTAAGCCGGGCGCCTTGTCATTGGCTGATACGAGAAACCAGCAAGAGTGGCTGTGCAGCGGGCGTGCGGCCGCTGCTTTGTTGCCGGAGGGGGCGGCGTTGGAAGTTGCAGGCTTGTGGGGCCAGCGTTCTCGAGACGTGGAGTTGCGGCCGCTGCTATCTCCCCCCCAAGTAGTCTTCAGCCAGTCCCCGTCCGACAGCAGCCATGAGCGGCGGCGTGTACGGCGGAGGTGAGTGAGCGCGGCGGCGCCTCGGGGCGTGCGGGCCCGGAACGACCAGCCCGGTCTCTGGCCGCTTTCGTTTCCCTCCGGTCCCCGGCGGGCCCTTCCGGTCTTTGGCCAGTTCTTCCGGTCCCCGAACGGGCCTCGGCCTCTGCGCCCCTTCGGACCCGGAGCCCGCGCGCTTTGGGCTCCCGGAGATGGCCTCGAGGGAGGGCCTTGCCGCAGCGTCTTGCATCTGGGGCTCTGGGACCAGCGGGATTCTGACGGCACTCACCTGGCACGCCGGGTCCCATGCCTTACCGGTTCCGCCGCGCGTTTGTCCCCGGCAGTTCGCGGAGGTTCCGGACTCTCGGGGTGGGCACTGGGTGCGAATCGCACCCGGTGTTGCAGCTGCTGCTCCCGATCCTGCAGCAACTGCTGCAGACTAGACATCGCTCCTGGTGTGTCCGGTCCCTAGATGAGCGGAGCGCTGAGGTACACGCTACTGAGGTTCCCGTCCAGCTGGGCAGGAGCCTTTTGTAGGTGGGCGATTACGAAACCAAGGCTCCCAAGTACTTGTTTTCTCACGTGTAACCAGTTAAGGACTCTTCTCTGGGTAGATACTGGCGGGAGATGGGGCTGCTATCCCCCCGCGTTAATGAAGAAAGTATCGGGAAAGTTAAACAACCAGCCAAAAATTATAAGACTTTTGTAAGTTGGGAGCAAATAGTTTCTGGGATGAGGAAAAGGCATTTCAGAAAGGCCATTTCTTTCTCTGCCGTGTACCGATGCATGCACCCAGTAGTGTCACACGCTACAAATTTGTATTTGTGTTGAGTCAGTAGATCAATGCCCACTCTTTTTAGCTGCTGTGTAGGCTTTTGTATGAATGAATTGTAGCTGTGTCTCTAGAAACTGTTAAGTTTATCTTTTCCCTGCGTGACGGTAATAATTACAGTTAGCTGCTATTTATTGTGCTTACTGTCAGCACTATTCGAAGTGCTTTTATACGTTAAAACATTTAGTTACCATAGTATCCTATGAGCCAGGAAATACTAAGTACATTTTACAAAGTAGGACACTGAGGCAGAGAAGTTAGTAAATAACCCAGTTCACATAGTGTATTGGACACTCTTATGTTGCTGTGATTTAAACAAAACAAAACCCCCATAACCAAGGCAACTTCTAGAAGGAAGAAATTGCTTTAGCTTATGATTCCAGACGGAGTATAGTCCATCATGGCAGGGAGGCATGGGAGGCGGGGCAGGCATGTTGGTAGAAGCAGGAATCTGGGAGCTCATAGGCTCACACACTCACACTCAGGCATGAATAACTACATCAAGGCCCACACCCGAATCTCCCCAAATAGCACCATCAACTGGGAACCAGAGGTCCGAATATCAGAGCCGATAGGAGACATTTTCATTCAAACAGTTGCATGTGTGTTGCCTTTTAAACTATGAATTACTCTAAACTGGATGTCTAAGTTAAATAGCGGTGTGATTTCTCTTTGGGTGCCTCTTTGTAGCTAGTACTAAACAGCACATAGTGGCTGGTGTGATTTATAGCTTTAGCTAGTGTTATAGAAGAGCTTCTCTTAAGGCCTTAGCAATTGAATGACGGTAAGTAGGATTAGTTTTTTAAACGTTGGGGGAAAAATCCTTTGACAAATCAGCACTGAGAAACCAGTGTATTATTCTAGGATGCCTGCTGTTTGGGGTGAAGGACATGGAAAATATAAATGAAGGCTTTTCTCTGAAGTAGACTGAAAAATTTTGCTAGCTTTCTTACTCAGCACTAAACTATCTCCTAATCTCTATCATGTGTAACTTTAATGAGACTTTGATTTAATGCTTTTTATTTGGCCTGTATAATTACACTCTTAAGCTCAGATTCCCCAGCTCTCTGGTTTTCATGTATTGCTAAGTTTCTTGATTGCATGTAACATAATTTTTTATAATTGATTAAATGGTACTATGATGTACTAGGTGGTTTGTTGTTGTTCTGTTTTTTTTTTTTTGTTGTTTTTTTTCCCCCAGAGCTGAGGACTGAACCCAGGGCCTTGCACTTGCTAGGCAAGCACCCTGCCACTGAGCTAAATCCCCAACCCTCCTTTGCACCCTTTCTGTGCTGTACAGATGGCCTCAGTGGCTGTCTCAGCCTCTGGTTTCAGCTTTCATTTGGTGATAGTCGGGTAACCGTACTTCCTGCTTGTGCTTTTGTTCTAGTGTTATCATTAAAAAACTGGTTACCCCACCGCCCACCCCCAAGTTAAAAGTGTTCCAGTTTGGATGCTGGATTAGTGTCTCCCTGGAGTTTGGAGTCTGTGAGCTTGGTCCTCCCTCTCTGAGTAGGCAACGTAGCTCACTGGAATGTCACAGCTCCCACCTTCCCTCCCCAAACGAAATCTTTTCTCTGAGGTTCTGGTAACAATTCCTTCTTGTTTCTTCAGTCTGAAGGATTAACCAGGCACTGGGCTGTCCCTTCTGTTTGTCCTTTTATGCTGTGACTGTAGATGTTTATCAACAGCCCCTTTAGTAAGGGAACTTTTATTTCCTGCTGTCAGTGTACCATGTCTTTCCTGATTAAACCTCTACTGATAAACAATGTATGGCTTGCCATATTTTAATTAAATAAATCTTGGAGGTATATTTAAAACTTGGTTCCAGCTCGACATGGTGATGCATGCCTTTAATCTCAGCACTTGGGAGTCAGAGACAGGTGGATATTGGTGAGTTCCAGGACAATTAAGATCACATAGACCCTCTTTCAAACAACAATGATAAAAACTAGGTTCTAGCTGATGGAATATGAACATAATGAATTTTTTTGCAAAGTTTTAAGTAGTCTCATTTTATACACATAAAATAGTGTCCTTAACTTTCATAGGACACTTAGAAGTTGCTGGTGTTTCTCCCCCCCCCCCCATTTTTTTTTTTTTTTGTTTGTTTGCTTTGTTGAGACAGAGTATCTCCATGTAGCTCTGGCTCCCTGGAACTAGTTCTGTAGACCACTTTGGCTGGTTTGGAACTCAGAGCTCCATCTGCCTTTACTTCTGCCTCCTGAGTGCTGGGTAAAGGCATGTGTAATTGTCTTTTAATCTCTTCAGTAATTGTCTTTTAATCTCTTCAGATGAAGTTGGCGCCCTTGTTTTCGACATTGGATCATACACAGTGAGGGCTGGCTATGCTGGTGAGGACTGCCCCAAGGTAAGAACAGTGACAGGAACTACTTAGGTAGGCACGAGTCATCTGTGCAAAATTAAATTCAAGCAGAAACTCAAAGCGGACTGGCAACACCCCGGTGAAAGCAGTGATCTGGATGCCCTGCTCCCTCCCAGGTTGATTTCCCCACGGCCATTGGTGTGGTGCTGGAGAGAGATGACGGCAGCTCCATGATGGAGGTAGATGGCGACAAAGGCAAACAGGGCGGGCCCACCTATTACATAGACACCAATGCCCTCCGAGTACCCAGGGAGAACATGGAGGCCATCTCACCGCTCAAGAATGGAATGGGTATGGATTGATTATAGAGTAGTCCTTTGAGATGTAAAACAGTAAGTGATGGGGAGCAGGGGGGTGTGTTGGAATTCCACAAAGTAACATTTTGGGTGCCGAGAATACAAAGATGTGTGAGAAGTGTTCTTTTCCTGAAGCTTGGTCAAGAGAGTTTGGTGCATGCCCAGAAAACTGTATACTGGGTAAGAGCTGTGAAGGTGTGGTCAGGAAACAGTGGTATCAGAGAGGAGACAGAGTTCCTGCTGGTTTTCACAAAGGAGGCAGCCTGCTGAATCAGGACCAGTGAGGAAGAATTCGACTGCCCACAGCCTGAAAAAAGCAGAAGACCCCTACTTGTGTGAAGGAAACACATTTCAAATGTGTTACAGATATGGCTGCCTTCTTGTGTGTTAGGGTCACTTGAGAAAGGACAGGCAGAGAACAGTATCTTCCTTTGGACACACTGAGACAGTCCCTGAAAGCTGTCCTAGGGAAATGAAAAGGCGCAGTGTGCTCATATTTGCCGCCCGGAAAGACTTGCTGATATGTGGGGCCTGCTGGAGGGGAAGCCTGGAGACAGGATAATGACTGGAGAGGAGGAAGTTTCTGGCAGACATGAGGGTTTAAACCACTGATGACAGATCCTGAACCGGCTTTTAGGTGTCCAGGCGATAGATGTCACTAAGAGACTGAAGAGGAGGCAGAAAGGAGAGGAGAATTGAGAAGGTGTCCTAGAATTTTAGTTGAGGTAATGAATAAATGGTACCATTCACTAAGATAAGAATTATAGAAGGAGGAGGAAGTGTTATAGTCTTGGGATAAAACTCTGAGGTAAGACTCAGGGACCACACTGAAAAGACATGTGAGGAAGTCACTCCAGGAAGAAGGGAAAGGGGGTGAAATCCAGAGGAGACCAAATCTTCTTACTGTGGATGTGCTTCCTGCCTCAGCTGCACAATATGATGGCATGTGTATTGTCCCCCAAGGAGGTCAGCAGAGACCCTGTGAAAGGCTTTGAAGGCCGGTCATGTAGGACCACCTCTGCCTGTCATGTGCCAAAGCTAGAACAGGAGGGAAGCAGTGTTCAACATGAGTCACTTCGTACAAATAGGATGGACACAGTGGCCTACTCTTAGCATACAGGGAAAGTTTTATGTCCAAGGAACTGTTGACTAGTGAGTGCCCAGACAGCAGTGGAGGGTCAGGTTTGCTGTAGTCTTCCACAGCAAGTGAATGGCCTGCCTTCAGAGTGTATGGACATTGGTAATGATCCAGTAAGCAAGTCAGTGAAAAGTCATGGGGAAACATTGAAGATGTGGAATTGCACTGTATGACCCAGAAAGGACATGGAACTGGTAAGAGTTAAGAATGGGCTTTCTGTTGAAAACTTGTTTAGTATTTAACCAGTAGAGATGAATGCCCAGGAAGGAGAACGAACAGTCTCAAGTTGGGGGTTAGGGAAAATTCAAGAGAGGTTTAAGACTCAGAGAGTCTAGTGGTAGTCAGTTTTCTCAGAGGTGGGCTGAGATTATACTAAGAGAGACATAGGTTCCAGCTAGTGGTGAAGTCCACAGAGTTTTAAAAAAAGCTGTGTTTGTGGGAGAAAAAGTTTGTAAATCATTGTGATCAGTAGTGCCAAGTAGTGCCAAAAGGTCACATGCAATTGAAAATGCTGATTGTCCAGTGGAATTGTACTAGTTATCGGGGAACTCAGGAGCAGTTGGAGGGGATGTCAGATTGAAGACATCTCCTGGCTGGTGTTGAACCTGCCTACCTCTTCTTCCCCAGTGCTCTGCACTGGGATTAAAGGCGTGCACTGCCATGTCTGGCTGCTCTCTGGATTTTTAAATCCTGTAAATCTCGTTTTCCTAATAGATAGTAAATTTTGCTTGTTTGCCCTGCTCCGGTGTAGCTGGTCTGAGCTGGGAGCAGCTTTCCTTTGTCCTCTTTCTCTGATCACCACCTGACCTCTAGCGAGAATTGTTACATGTCTGTCAAGCAGCCCACTTATACTTGGGGCAGATCTGAGGCCCACCTGGAAGAACCAAAGAGGTTTTATATGTGGAAAATGATAGTGGCCTCATTTGTAAAGGGCTGTATTATCAAGTAGATTCCGTAGTTAAGACATTAATTTATAAGTAACAGAAACAGTCCCTGCACCTTGGAAGATGCTAAGGTTTGTTTCAGGCTGTGACTCTTACGTTCTAGTTGAAGACTGGGATAGTTTCCAGGCCATTTTGGATCATACTTACAAGATGCATGTCAAGTCTGAAGCCAGCCTGCACCCTGTCCTCATGTCGGAAGCACCGGTGAGACCCACTGTCCTTTTTCTTCTTTACTTCCCACTCACTTGAAGATTTTCTGTTTCTTTCTTTTTAAAAATTGATTCATTTATTAGTTTATCGTGTGTGTGTGTTTACACATACATAGGTGCTCATGTGCCAGGCACACATGGAGAAATCACAACAACTTGAGGCATAGTTCTCTCCACCATGTGGATTCCAGGGATCATCTAACTAGGCTTATCTGGCTTGGTGGCCCTCTAACTAGGGTTATCACTAGGCTTGGTGGCTCTCTAGCTAGGGTTATCACTAGGCTTGGTGGCCCTCTAACTAGGGTTATCACTAGGCTTGGTGGCTCTCTAACTAGGGTTATCTGGCTTGGTGGCCCTCCAACTAGGGTTATCACTAGGCTTGGTGGCCCTTCTTTTAATGAGTCATTGAAATTCACATTTTGAGTTTGGAAATTTGGGGAAAGCTTAATTTTTATTATTGTTAAGACATTTCAGCAAATGAAATAATTGGCTTTGTTTGTGAATACTAGTTACAAGAGAGGTAATTGGGTATTTTAAAATTCCTATTTAGGATTTTGGTTACCAGATTTAATATCTAATAATACTTTTGTTTTTAGCATCTTGATTTTCCCTGTGATTTGAAAAGTCTTTATTTTAGAACTCCTAATAGCTGGCAGTTTTACCTGTTTAATAATAGCCTTTGCTTTATGATTTATTAAAAAAGGCAGTCCTTAATGTTGTTTTGCCAGTATAGCTCTGTACTGTAGCATGAAATAGTGCTTTAGTTACAACGCTGTGAATACCCTGGTCCTTCCTCCTTCCGCAGTGGAATACCAGGGCCAAGAGAGAGAAGCTGACGGAGCTGATGTTTGAGCACTACAGCATCCCTGCCTTCTTCCTTTGCAAAACCGCGGTTCTGACGGCGTATCCTTCCACACTGCGGCGGCTTTTCTCTGCATGGAAGATAGACTGGAGTGTTTTCCTTCTTTCTAGCATTTTACCTGTCCTTAAGTATTTTTTAAGCTTTTTTCCTGGTATATAGTCATTGTACGTAGTGTTGGGTTTCGTAAATACAATCTCCTTCAGATATATCATGTACCTGGACCATATTCACCTGCTTCATCTCCTTAGACTCCCCTGCCTGCTTTGGTAGTCTTTCTTTTCCTCTATATGTGTGTGTCTATGTGCATGTGCGTGTGAGTGTGCAAATATGGAATACCCAGGGTCCCGGGAATTTCACTATGTCCAGCATGGGATATCTGAGGGGAAAAAATACCTATGTACACTATGCTCTTATGTCTGTTAACTTTATTCCTCTAGGACAAAATTCTATCAGTACAGCTACAGCTCTGTCAGGCCTTCAGGGCAGGATTAACTCTAGATGCACCAGCTCCTTACCCATCTGCTTCATTTCTCTGGGACGAAATCCTGTCTCCGTAGCTTCAGTTCATCTGGTTCCCTCATAGTCCTGCTAGCGACTAAGCTCTTCTGCTTCGGGCTCGTCTTCGTCGTGTTTCCTCATTCTCCATCTCTACTACTCTCCTGGCTCAAGAGTTCTGTCTTACCATCTACTTTCCCTCTGTGTTCTTCTCCCTGGTCATGCCATTCTGTTTTATAGAAAAATGCCTGTCTGGCCTTTCCCTGGCCTCGTGGTTCTCTGCCTCCTCAGGAATGTTGCTCACCCTACCTTCCACCTTGATATGTAAAAACATCTTTTGTTCTCAGTCAATTGCTCTGGAGCCACTAGGCCTCAAAGCTAGGGTATGGTCAGAGCTTCATTAGCACAAGAAACAAATCTAAGCATCTCCCTCCAGCTTGTGGCCTTATCCAAGTACTGGCTGCAGCAGGGAAGTAGTTACCTGGAAGTTCAGCAGGTCTGAGCAGCTAAACTGTTTGCCTATTGGTCTGGGCACACAAGAATTTCAGAAGACAGCTGAAATATTAAAGGCTGGATAACACCAAATATTCATAATAAATGGCTTGCATTTTGACAGACCCATGGCTGGTCAAAGTATAGCTTTAATACACAACTGAATCTCTATAATATATTCTTGTTGCTCGCCACATGCAAATGCATGTGTTTTTAATGTATGTGTGAAGAATTCTTGGATTTGCAAACAACATTGTACATGTAGTATCTGTTTGCTTTGTCTCACATAATTTGATCACTAGTTTTTGAGCAAGCTAGATTATTTCATTCCTGTGGCTAAGCAAAGCTCCAGTGTGTGTGTGCACCACCTTCTCTTCATGTTGATGGGTACCTAGGCTGACTGTGTGACTTGACCATTGCAAGTGCATGTGTGTGTCTATGCTATGTTGACTTAGTTCTTTCGGCATGGGTTTAACTTTTGATTTTTATTTATTTATTTATTTTTTTGGTTTTTCAAGACAGGGTTTCTCTGTGTAACAGTCCTGGCTGTCCTGGGACTCACTTTGTAGACCAGGCTGGCCTCAAACTCAGAGTTTCGCCTGCCTCTGCCTCCCAAGTGCTGGGATTAAAGTTGTGTGCCACCACCGCCCGTTAATTTTTTTTTAAAAAAGATTTATTTATTTACCATGTATATCGTATGCCTGTACACCAGAAGAAGGCACCAGATCTCATTACAGATGGTTGTGAGCCATCATATGGGTGCTGGGAATTGAACTCAGGACCTCTGGAAGAGCAGCCAGTGCTCTTAACCCCTGAGCCATCTCTCCAGCCCCCAACTTTTTAATTTTTTAAGGACCCTCTTTACTGATTTTCATAGTGGCTGGACTAATTTTACGTTACTACTAGCTATTAAGATCAATCCACGTGAGTCTATTAAGGATTTATTAAGATATAAATTGAGGAATACACTCAGGAATACCGAACTGAGTAGATAGCTGAAGTCGTCCTCTGATCCGACTGGGAACCAATCCACCAGGCAGTTCGATCCACCAGGAAGCAGGCAACAGGGAGAAGGGTCATGAGCCCTTTCTCCCTTTCCTTTTAAGAGGTTGTGTACTGTGGCAAGAAGTACCACCTCCTTCAGGCTCTATAGCCCAAGGTCATGGGCGGAGCAAATACCACTACTACTAGCCATGAGTTCTCCTTTCTCACATCCTCCTGGGCTGGTGTCTGTTCTTTTGCTGATAGCCATTCTGATTAGGGTGAGATAAACTCCCATTGTGGTTTTAATTTATATTTTCGTGGTAGTTTTAAGGGAATTGAGCAGTTTCTGTTATATTGGCCATTGGTAATTCATCTTTTGAGAGCTATGTATTTAGTCATTTAATTAGGCCATTATTGATTAGGTTGCTTGTCTTTGGTCTAGTGTTAAGTCTAATGTTGAGTTAGGTATGTATTCTAGACAGCAATCCTTTGTCTGAAGTGTGCCAGCAGATTCTCTGCCCTTTCTGTAGGCTACTATGCACTTCTGGAATCCTTCTAAAATCATCCTGTGTGAAGTCAGGATGGTTTTCTGTGTTCCTTCTCTGCTTTGAGGCTGTGTTGAACTTCTATAGTTCTGCACCTACTGTGTCCTCTTGCCTCTGTATTTCTACTTGCTCCTACTCCATCCATATTCTCCCCCAGGTTATTGTTAAAGTCCCAGGAATAGGTTGGGTGGTCTCTTCTTTATCTTTCCAGGATACCCCAAGCTTTTCTTTTTGCAGATAAACTGACTTCTGCTGTACTAAACAAGATACCCTTTAGGGCAGAGATGGCTCAGCATTAGTTTTGTGTGTCTTCTGCCTTTAAGAAGCGTTAGTGGCAGCCTTGTTTGTGCCCTCCACCCCTAACCCATTCTCCATCGTTTATCTCCTCTGAAATGTTATCAGGCACCGTCATAGATGTTCACAGTAAGTACTTAGTGAAAGGTCCAGCTCTTAAACCTGCATATAGTGAGGGAAATGGAATCTGCCTTTTCCCCAGCTCTTTGAGTCCATCTGGAATTGCTTGTTGGGCTGCCTGGGGAAGAGCACTGAAGAATCACTGCAGTGATGAAAAAGGCTTCTGCATAGAAGCTCTCTGGGAGGCCTGCCTGTGGACGTTTGTTTTCAAGATGGACTAATTCCTTACCCCAGCCTCCTCCCTAGATAGGCTTTTTACACAATGTATGTATGTTTAAAGAACCGGCCTAAACATTACAAGAGCCAGCCTTTCATAATCAGCACTATCCTTGGAGCCTTGATACTTTCTTTTCCTTAATGCTTAAAACTAGATTTGCTAATGGTCGTTCTACTGGGCTGATTTTGGACAGTGGAGCCACCCACACCACTGCAATTCCAGTCCATGATGGTTATGTCCTTCAACAAGGTAACTGCTTAATGAGGGCACAGGATGACTTTCCCTGTGCTGGGGACACAGATAATGAAGACAGACCAGGAATTCTATTGGAGCCTGTTCATTCCTGAGTAATATGTTTTAAATGAATACATGGTTTTATTCTTTGAAAGGATAGTTTGGTTAATTCTACTCAAAGAAACCTACTCATATGTAAACATATTCACAGTCCCAAGGAAATCAGACTTTTGGCATCTTGATCCTTGTTTGATTTGATTCTCAGGCATTGTGAAATCCCCTCTTGCTGGAGACTTCATAACCATGCAGTGCAGAGAACTCTTCCAGGAAATGAATATAGAACTCATTCCTCCATATATGATTGCTTCCAAAGTAAGCAGCATGTGATGGTTCGTGTTGACCTTCCTTCCGCGTCTTCTCCCCTGTGGTGCAGTCTCTTCATTAGCGTGTGCTCTTGGTGTTCACAGGAGGCTGTTCGGGAAGGCTCTCCAGCAAACTGGAAAAGAAAGGAGAAACTGCCCCAGGTTACAAGGTCTTGGCACAATTACATGTGCAATGTAAGTAACCCTTACTGTCTTTATAAATAAAGTGTTGACTCTAAGTTATATGCTTTTACTGTGTAACAAAATTAATACTAAGTGTGGGGAGCACTTTCCATATTATTGAAACAGTCTCTACAAACATGATTGCATAGCAGCTTGAAGACATGGAAGAGGTTTGGGTTTTAGGGTAGAAGCAAGCACACTATTTTATACTGTTGTTAAGATGCTTTTAGCTGAGCGGTGGTGGCACACGCCTCAAATTCCAGCACTTAGGCAGAGGCAGGTGGATCTCTCTGAGTTCCAGGCCAACCTGGTCTACAGAGTGAGTTCTAGGACAGCCACAGCTACACAGGAAGATGCTGTCTCTGAAAACAAGAAAGAAAAGAAAAGAAAAAAAAGAAGATGCTTTTAGTTCGTCTAGAACTTGTGTTGCTTAGGTAGGATTTCTTCTCCAACGGTAATCAGACATGCAGAAGTATGTCTCACTGCTTCAACATTGAGCCAATGAGACTTTTTACTGAAAACCTGTCTGAATGTGTAGATGTATGTGGATGAGAGGTTTGTACATTTGCTGTTCCATAGATACATAATAATTTCTAGTAGTAAAAGGCTATGAAAGACATAATTGACTGAGAGTATTCTGAGAGCATGTTGCACCCAAAGTTGTATGTGTTCCGTGTGTACTAATGATTCTGTGTAGACAACAGACAAGGTTTTCCCATAGCAGCCTGTAGGCCATGTTCATTTCACAACAGTCACTATAAATTTCCATGAGATGTGATGTGTCTGCCTGTCACATACTCAGGTGATAAAATCTTGCTTTTAAAATCAAGGAATTTTTAAGGAAAAGAATGATGTTCTGAAACTGGTTTAGTTTGGTGGGACAGTGGTGCAGTTTCCTGGTTGTTTTTTATTTTTCTTTATTCCATAAATATCGTAATTGAAATGTACTTAAATTATATAATTATAACTATAGGTAAAAATGAATTTAATTTGTGCTATAAATGGTAACTCTCAGTAACTGTAGAATTGGGTATGCTGATGCTCAGCCTTTGGTGGAGTTACACTCTTCAAATGACTCTCCATGTTGAACTGGTCTGATGTCACATGCAGAGCAGGTTACAAAGGAGATTTCAACCTTGTTTCTTCTCTTTGTCCATAGTGCGTCATCCAGGATTTTCAAGCTTCAGTTCTTCAGGTGTCAGACTCCACCTACGATGAACAGTATGTTGTCTGTGTGACCGTACTTTAGGAATAAGGGCTTTTGTTGGTTTAAACATAAAGAATTGTAGAGTGTATTTAGCCGAAAAGTACTCTCGTAGGTGTACTTCTGACTTCTCACAGATTAGTACCTCCTTATAGGTGGTTCTTGAACAGGGTTGTTTTGCTTTCTGTGAAACACTGTTTGCTGTTTGCAGAGTGGCCGCACAGATGCCGACTGTCCACTACGAATTCCCCAACGGCTACAACTGTGATTTTGGTGCAGAGCGGCTGAAAATTCCTGAAGGATTATTTGACCCTTCCAATGTAAAGGTGTGAAGCCAATTTCAAAAAAGTCAATTTCATATGACTTTCATAAAGTCATATAAGTATATACATACTTATGACCCTTTCATAAAAGGTGTGGCTTTTCCTGTGTAGAGAATTTACGGGATTATAAGGCCTAAATTAAACTAAATTTGGCAATGGGGATTTTCCATGTGAACACTTGCATTCTTGTTCTAGGGATTATCTGGGAACACAATGCTGGGAGTTAGTCATGTGGTCACTACAAGTGTTGGAATGTGTGACATTGACATCAGACCGGTAAGTGCCAGTCTCCTGTCACTGTCTCTTACGGCAGTGACATGCTTGGGGTTGAGCCTGCAGCTGAGGCCACTGGCTTTGAGGGCTGTTGATAACCATGAGTAAAGAGATGGACACCAGGAGAGGGTCTGGTACCCAGTGCTGCAGACCACTCAGCTCAGCTTCTGAATTGCACTAAGCTTTCTGGGAACATGGTTTGTGGCCGCTGTACTGGACAGGGCAGATTCCTAGAACATTTCCATCCTTACAAAATTTCCTTGGACCATGTTGCTCTCGATTTCCTAAAATGTGGTACACAGAAATTGGTGACTTTTCTTGACATCTGCTTGTACTTTTCAGAAAGGTGTGGTTTAAAGTATGCAGCTTTTACATGCATTTTATTAGATGATTTTTGTATTTGTTCTGTTCTGTCAAGTGTTAAACTGCTGATATATTGACTTGATTATATACTGTACTCAGATGACTTGATTATGTACTATTACTCATTTAGATTAGTTAAAATTTACTAAGGTATTGACTTATTTCATAATCCACTTAGTTTACAACCCACATAGTACATTGGTTTTCTTCAAGTTAATTTACTTAAAGTATGGTATGAATAGATGTGAATGTATAAACAACATTCACAAAAGGCTATTAAGTGACCATGAAAATAATTTCTTTCAAGTGACCTAGCACACTATACCCTTCCAGGACAGTGGAAATGTTAGTCTAAAATTTAAAAAACAAAACAAAACAAAACATTTTTTGTGTGTTATGTATGGAGAGCATCAGTTTTGGGAATGCCACATGGGTTCCAGGAATTAAACTCATGTGTCCAAATGTGCACAGCTGGTACCCGTAACCCACTGAGCTATTTTTCTGCTCTAAGTTTTGAATTTTTTTTTGTGCAAGGTCACTTCAGGGCAGGGAATTAAATATTAAATACATTTGCAAGAATGGAACTGTTTGAACTGATATTGTTTTCTGTTTATTTAATGCTGTTAGCGGATGGGGCCCAATTTTTGCATTTTCTGTTTCAAAATTTAGATGATTTAGATGCTTGGAGTAGATTTTAAAACTAAGAACATAGCCAGTTAAAAGAGAAGGCTGGCATTTACATTTTGGTAAATACATGCAAATTAGGAGTAACTATATTCCTATGAATATGAAGTTTTATTTGGGAGGTTCAGCCTGTGTTCTAAAACAGTTGTAGCATTCCTGCAGAAGAGAAAGAACAGAGTATCATCATTATCTGTCTAACTTAAAATACCATGCCTTCCAGATGAACAAAGATGAATACCATTATAAAATGGACCTCTAATATTAGTAGCTGTCTGCCAGTAAGATTACAAATTTAAGAGTACTTACTTTAAGTTAGTGACTCTGGGCTGGCAAGCTGGCTCAGTGTGTAAAGGTGCTTGCCACCAAAACCTGATGACCTGAAATTGATCCTCATACTGGAAAAAGAACCACTTCCCACAAGTGTCCTCTAATGTCCACACATGGCGCTCTCTCTCTCTCTCTCTCTCTCTCTCTCTCTCTCTCTCTCACACACACACACACACACACACACACACACACACACACAATGGGAAAACAATGAAATTGGTAGCTGGGTCCACCTCCCAGCACCAAACGATACCATCGTAGGGTTGCTGGAAACATTTGGAAATGCTATGTTCCTCTTCTAGGGTCTCTACGGCAGTGTGATCGTAGCAGGAGGAAACACGCTAATACAGAGTTTCACTGACAGGTTAAACAGAGAGCTTTCTCAGAAGACTCCCCCAGTAAGTTTTTTTTCTTTGTGTTACTTAGTTGTGTGCATTCTCACTGAGTGGAATTTAATAGATAATTGTGTGCCTTTACAGTTCGAGTAATGTCTGTTATTAATCAAGATGTCCTACACAACACCTATTTGTTCCTCTTCTATTACTTGAATCTCTTTAATATTTGTGTGTGCTGTGTACATATGTGTGGGTACATTCACCCTTCATGTCTGTCTGGAGGCCAGAGGTCAAATTAGGTATCTTCTATCTCTACCTTATTTACACACACACTCATACACATACACATTCACATATAAGTGTGCACACATTCACTCACAGGGCACATGGTGGTAATTTTCAAAGGAGAGGAGAATCTGGAGAGGTAATTTATATGCACATTAATAATAGCCAGGTATAATATGCTTAAAGAGTGTTACGTGTCTGTAGAAATTGTCTGTTTTGGCTTTCATGTTTTACATGTGCTGTATGTTTATAGTTAGAAGTGCTGTTGGGGTTTTGATACACTTCCATGGTTGACATCTGCCATTGGCATACTGCATTGTTGGAGATGTTGTTCTAGAGCAGTGGTTCTCAAGCTTCTTAATGCTGTGACCCTTTAATACAGTTCCTCATGTTGTGGTGACCCCCAACCGTAGAATTACTTCATTGCTAATTCATGACTAATTTTGCTACGTTATAAATTGTAATGTAAATATCTGATATGCAGGATATCTGATATGTGACCCTTGTAAAAGAGTCATTTGACCCAGAGGGGTCTTGACCAGATGGAACCACTGGTCTAGGGAATCTGTAGTAGTAGCCCTGACCATTGGATTTCATAGAAAACCCACAAATACATTGTAGGCATGAATGGTCCAAGGTCCCCCGAGGAGTAATTTAGGGGCTGCAGTATGGCTCAGCCTTAGCTGCATAAACTGTTTTTACAGAGGACGCAAGTTCCCAGAACCTAGGTTGGGCAGGCCATACCTCCTGTAACTCCAGTTCCAGGTGATCCAGTGCCCTCTTTGGCCTCTCTAGGCACCTGCACTCACACACACATAATTAAAATAATAAAATGAAAATTTTTTTCCCCTTTGAAGAGTAATTTACAAACTCATCCTTTAGGGAGTAAAGTCAACGAAAATGTCAGGGAAAGTTTCATTCTGGAATAGACACCCATACTAGCACCTTCCCTGGTCCCATGCTCAACTCCACCACACTGTGGGGCCTTTACCCACCACCCCACAGTTCCCCAGAGTTTTCTTGAGTGCGAGCAGCAGGAAATATTAGATAGAAGGATTTAGAGTGTGGAGATAAACAGATAGAAAATAAAGGATAGCCTCAAGAGGGCCTGGAACCTATTCCAATAAGCCTTGACTGTCTCTGTCCCAGGGTATTTATAGCGATGCCAAGGGGTGGAGCAAAAGACCTCCCCCAGCACAGCCAAGTGCAGACCATCTCAGGCACCTGCACTCAGGCCCATGGTCCTAATCATCCTACATGCGGACCTGCTGAGTAAAGTCATGAGGAACCTGAAAACGGGCTCCCACACCACATGTTTATTTCACTGTGAAAGTACTCCCCATATGTGTTTTATGTGTCTGGTATGGATGCATTGAAAATTATCCCCAGAGGCAGATTCCTTGGGATAAGGGAAAAGTCCCTTATTACAGGAAGTGAGATAAATTCAGTATTAAACCAGGCCTGGTAGTGCAGCTACTGGGAGGCTGAGGCAGGAAGATCATGAGTTCAAGGCCAGCTTGGACTATACCATGTTCAGAACAGAAGCATGAAGTTTTTAGTGTTTTGAGATGGGGCATATGTTGAAGTCCTATTGTAAGCAGGTAGCAGAACTCAGCACTCTGTCTCCCTCAGCGGCTTGTCAACGGGGGCCACCTGTGGGAGCGAATGACAGGACGGGACACAAGAGACGGACAGCAAGACAGTATTCTGATCAAGCCGCCAAACTTTATTTTCCTCCACATGGCTTATATAGCATAAGAGGGGGAGGGGAAGGGGAAGGGACGTGGAAGGCATGCATGCAGTACGTGGGAGGCGTGCAGGTTGTGCAACTGCAGGAAGTCTGCTAAGGTGACTGGTCAGGGGCCATTTATTCTGTTGCTAGGCTACCTGACCATGGAATGCTCTTTACATTCGGTTGCCATGTCACCTGACTCCGGAATGTTCTTACCTTTGGGAGCCTCTGGTTAGCAAACAGGAGTTACTGCCCTGGGGGAGAGGGGAAGGTGGTGGGTTTATGACTTATTCTCTGGCTTAGCTAGTACTTTCCATGGTTCATGTTTGGTTCCTGAAATCTTGGTCCCTAACATGAATGCTGGGGTTGCAGATGTGAGTCACCCTGCTGGGCAGAAGCAGGGATTTGGAAGACAAGCAGTATGAATCAAAAGTTATTTGAGATCTGGCGTTTTGATTGGGAAGAGTTGAGATACAGGGCATCTGGGGTAGGGTGGGAAACTAGTGAAAGTGAGTGAAACACCTAGTGTGGTACCTTTAGAAGTATATCTATGAATTTTAAGTGCTGTCCTTGTACTGTGCACTTTTCAAAGTTTCTGTTTTTATTGCTTTGTCAGTTTGTTATATTTAACAGTTAAGGGGTTATATACACATATGAACTAAACACATTCTGTCTTTACACCTCTATGAGATTACAAAGTAACAGTGTCTGTGTTTAAAGGAGCATCCTAAAACATTTTTGGTAGAGCTGCTTAAGGGAAGAAAGAGTTCAAGCTCTACATAGTCTCTTCCTTTATTGCTGCAGAAATGAAAATTCACAGCAGATTATCATGCTGAGGGTATTCAGACACCTTTCGGCCAGCCAAAGTTAGAGCTCAGGTTTCAGTTTTTACAGTCCAGTGTGTTTTCTTACCTGGTGAGATGTTGCCTGCCTGTATTTGCCCAGTTCTGAGTTACAGTTTTTCTTACCCCATTTGTTAAGACCTTTTTATGAAGTTTCCTAGCTTGTGCCAACTATTAGCATATCTTACTTGACACCATGTAAAATTACTTGTTTTCCCTTTTTGTTTGTTTGTGTGGGGGGGGGGGGGAGGAAGGAAGAGGGGTCGGATGGGTGGGTGGACGTGCAATATGGATGCTGTCTAGCCCTGGCTGTAGACCAGACTGGCCTGAAACCCAGAAATCTTCCTGTCTCTTTGTCCCAAGTATGCTAGCATTAAGTATGTGTTGGCCCTCAGGCTTCTCAGCACTGAATCCCCAGGTTGGCTGTTGTGGCTTTGCTAATATCCTAAGGCTGCTTCTGTTGCAGAGCATGCGGTTGAAATTGATTGCAAATAACACGACGGTGGAACGGAGGTTCAGCTCATGGATTGGAGGCTCCATCCTAGCATCTTTGGTTAGTAGATGAGCTGCGCTATAAGAATAAAGATCTGAGGGGATCTGTGAGAATGGGGTTGGTGTGCGGCAGTTTATGGAGAGTTTTATCATCTGACAACACACCATCTTTTTCTCCGAATAATTATTACATCTTTCCTGGTTCTTACTTTTTGTTGGGGCTTAAGCATACTTTTAATATTTATTCTGTACTGATAAAAATCTGTCTTGGTACTATTAGTAACCCTTCTTGATTCACATTTTTTTCCTAGAACAGTACTGTGGTTTTTCTGGTATTGATTGTTTATTTATTACAATATTATAATAGTATTTTGTAATAATAGTATTTGTAATAATACAAATTTTCAATATAAGCAGAAATTTTCTTTTAAAAAATGATTCTTTGGCTAAAATACACCATTAAATACTAAGTTTAATAGGAAATACTCAGAATGATTTCAGTGCTTCATTTAAAAACTGACAGATGAGTGGAGGACCTGGTAGGAATATTTGCTTAAAAACATTTACGTGACATCCCTATCCTCTAGCTACCTCAGGCTAGCCTCTGTCCTGCAGTTTTCTTCCTCAGCCTCCAGAGTGCTGGGACTAAAGCTCATGTACCGTCGTCACGCTTGGCTCTATACTGGGGTACAACAGCACACCTTACCAGTAGACATTTGTTAGCCTACACTGACTTTCCCTTTGCAGTGAGAGCTGCTGAGCCTCTGCTTTGAATACCTCTACTTTGAATACCTCTGATTGAATACCTCTTTGGGTATTGGGCAGGCCTAGTATAGTGTGCACTTAGTTCTAGTCAGTCCCTTGGAAGTTGTTCCCAATTCCTGATGAGGCTGTCAGGAGTTGACTCTGTGGACCAGTGAGATCAAGGGTCCAATTTGAATTAGATTGTGTCTCAGGAGGCTAGAGGTAGAGCATTTCCTTTTTCTCCTAAGAGCTGAAATAACTGGCATAGGCCTAATGATAGGTTCCTTACTGCCTTAGGATGCAGTGACTTTCTATTCACTGTAACAGGTGTAGAGGGTTAGTGTTCTCAGACCAAAAAGGCTAGGTGAGGTTAACAATATCTCTGGCCTGTCTTGGAGGAGGGCAGAAGGAATAGGGGACAGTACTATTTTGGAGGAGGGATTTTAATAGTTTAGCAGTTGTTAAAGACATTTCTAAGTAAAAAGCACTACCTTCTAATAAAAGATGAGGCATAATTATGGAATATTTCTTTCTATCTTTCAGGGTACCTTTCAACAGATGTGGATTTCCAAACAAGAATATGAAGAAGGAGGGAAGCAGTGTGTAGAAAGAAAATGCCCTTGAAGGCTCCCACCCTGCCTGCCCGTCACCTCACGTCTGTAGCTTTAGTATACTCAGGAAAAGATGACCATCTTTTGTAGAATGTTTATACATGTTTGCATATTTCAATGTCCACTTAAATTTTTTAAGGCTTTAACTGGCTGTAAATTAAAATGAGTTTGTGCTTTCCTTGAAATGCACTTATTCTTATTACAGGCATTTTATAATTTTGTATGAATGTCTATTTTCTCTAAATATTTTGCTTTCAGTGAGTACTTTCCGGCTCTCCTGTGGGTTGGTGGAGTTACTTTTTATTGACTAGTAAAAGTAATTGCCTATGCTTTTTATCTTAGGCTTACAAAACTAAATAAAACCACTACCCGTCCTAGAAGGGTTTTGGATTCTTGTCTCTGTTGTGACTTGCTACTGACAGTACTACTGCTTTTACCCTTATTTTGAGAGTAGGAAGCAATCAGCTGTTTCATTCACAGTATCCACGCCCCCTTCAGTATGGATGGGGATTTCATCTGCAGGTAGCTCTGCACCACAGTCTCCTGCTTGTGTCGAGGAGCCAGAAACCTTTTTTTTTTTTTTTGTACTAGCAAAGGCTTAGCAAAGGCTAAAGTCCACCATGCAGTGTACGCTTGCAAACGCCTCATTCCTGTCATACTGCTGGTCAAATGCACAGGCCAGGAACCCACCAACTTGAGAGAGACAATTAGGAAATCCTGCCCCATGTTCTGGCGCCATTTGCAGCTGGAGTTCTCTCCAGGTCCTGCCAAGCCCTCTCAGTCCCGCAGTCCACTTATAAAATAATCACTCAGACGCTTATATTACGTATAAACTGTATGGCTGTGGCAGGCTTCTTTTATCTTAAATTAACCTATTTCTATTAATCTATACTTTGCCACATGGCTCGTGGCTTACTGGTACCTTACATCTTCCTTGTCATGGTGGCGGCTGGCATTGTCTCTCTGCCTCAGCCTTCCTGTTCCCAGAATTCTCTTTTGTTTGTCCCGCCTATACTTCCTGACTACTGGCCAATCAGTATTTTATTTATTAACCAATCAGAGCAACACATTTAACATACAGAACATCCCACAGCATGTGGGTTCCCCTACAACTGGAGTTTGAGATGGTTGTAAGCCTCCATGTTTGTGCTGGGAATCAAATCTGGGTCCTCTGGAAGAGCAACTAATGCTCTTAACCATTAAGGCATCTTTCCAGCCCCCCACCCCCCCAACAGTAATGGTGAAAACAGCATCCACAAACTGACTTCGGTGCTAGCATTACTGGCAGCTAGCATCAGATTTGTGCAAAGATGCCAGGTGGTATTAAGCCTGCTTAGATGTCAGGACCTGTTCGGTGGAAACTGAACCTGAACTCTGCCTGTTTTTATTAGAAGCAGCAGCACTTCCAGAGTTAATTAACATGCTATGTTATCCCCAAGAACAACTCATGTCATTTGAATAGGAGCATTTCTTTATCACTGCTTGACATAGTCATGTCAGGACACAGACTGCCGTAAGAACAACTGGACTTCTGGATCTCATCTTAGACAGTACTTGACTTCTGGTCTTGAGAGAGATGTGGGAACTTGGCCTGAAGAAATTTTTCTTTCTTTTTCTGTAAACTTTTCTTTCTTGCTTCAATTCGGGCATGTTTCTCAAGTCTCAATCTAGAATTAAAACATAACAGCAACTTAGACAAAACCATCCCTGTTTCTCAAAGCACGTCCAAGCCAACTATATAAACGTAGTCACGTCAGCAGTACTTGCTATGTATAAATTAAGGATGTGGAGGTTAAACCATCTTAGTTCTGTGCCTACAGAAACTGAGGAGAAGCCATGTAGCAGATTTCTTCAACCACTTGGCATCCTCATTAGGTCTTAAGTGTAGACAGGTTTCAAAGCTTAGGATCAACACCAGGGGGTGGGAATGGGCAAGATGTTAGGGAACCGCAGTGCTCACCTAACTAGAGTGGGTGGTACAGGATGTGACTAGTTGAGACATGGAGCTAGTGTACAGCTTGAAACTGTAATAAAAGCCTTGAAAATCATGAAGCAAAGTGCAGAGTAAGGCTACTCGGCAAGGGGTGAGATCAGTGTAGACACTGGAAGAAGGCACAGATGTACTATGGCAAAAAATGCAGTTTGGTGAGCACGCTTTTAATCCCAGCAGGTGGACTTCTGCCCTAGGCCTGGTATGGCAGGTGCCAGGGCTACATAGACCTAATCAAAAAACAAAAGGAACAGAGAGATTGTTGAAAGAGGAAGATGAACAGTTTGAATTGATTCTGAAGTACATTAAACATTTGAATGCTCAGTCTAAAATGGCTGGTGATAGGGATCAGCAGAGAGGCACTGCACTGGACGGCAGGAGAGAACTGTAAGCTGTGCTCTAACTTGTACACACATCATCCATGCTAGCATAACATGCACATGTGCACACACATGGGCAAACAATTAGTTTCTTTTCTCTGGATTAAGTTTGGGGTAGAAACATCAGTTTGTGAAGAACTTTGCTGAGCAGAAAGTATCCCTCGAAGATTGTTTATTTGCAACAAGATTAACCAGTGGTCTTGTGCCCAGTCCTGCCACAGCCTCCGCAGTGCTGGGGTCACAGGTGTACCCAGCTAAAGGGTGCTCCGGACTGTGGGCATGTCACTTCACTCTGACAGGCATCTTGCATCTCCCCGCCCCACTTCTAACTGCGGTTTGGGGATCAAACTGTCTTTCAGCTTGTCTGCCAAGAACACTGCCTAGTTTCTTAAGTGTCAGCTGGTGGTTCTTGGGCAACTACAGTCCTCTATTAGAAGCACCATGTTCTCCCTGTCTCATGTAAACTAATGCAGAATCTGCTACTGGAAATGCCTGAGGTTACAGCCTGCAGCATGGCACAATCTCAGACCGTCCCATTTCCATGAGCCTTAGAACTGGAGCTTACACTCCACACAGTGCAGTAGGATTTCACTCTTATTTTCAGACACAAGTCATACAGCTTTGCAAGGGATACACACTATTGATACAGTGACTTTATGAAGGGTTAGATTTCAGATATATGGCTTCAATTTTTGTTTTTAACCTAGTGCTTTTTTTTTTAAGGTAATGAAAATGTGTTAATTATGTAATAGAAATCCAAGTATAAAGAAAGTTGAGGACATAAGACATGGAATAAGGAGGCAGCTTCATCATGAGGACATTGTGCTTACCTGACAAAGTGATCCACATAAGGCATTGCAAAGAAGCGTTTCCTGTTGTATCTTTTATTTAGGTACCAAGGTAGAGGCCACTGCTTGAATTTGTGCCTGCCAAAAAAGTAAAGTTATTGCTTTATACAGAATATTTCACAAATTTTTACTTTTCATTGTTTCCTAATTGGCCTCAAATAAATTAATCCAAATTAAAAACATTATTAGAAAATGGGGCCAGGAGACAGCAAAGTAGGAAGGTACTTGCCACCTGAGTGCAATCCTTAGGACGAGTGTGTGAACAGGAGCAGAAAACTGACTCCTGCAAGTTCCCTTTGACCTCTACACATGTGCCACAGCACATACAAGCACACATACAAACAGGTAAAGTAATGAATGTTCTTTTTAGTTATTAGAAAATACAATTAAAAATTACATTCTGGAGATTTTTCAAACAGAGCTATATCCCTAAATCCTTGAATTTTTTTTCATACACACACACATATTTTGAGACAGTTTTTCTGTGTAGTCCTGGCTGTAGACTAAGCTGGTCTTGAACTCTGAGGTCCGCCTGCCTCTGCCTCAAGTGCTGCCATTAAAGGCGTGCACCACCACAGCCCAGCTCCTTGGAAGAGCTTTAGAGTGAGAGGCTTTGGCAATTTCTCTTTCTGCGTTGGATTAGATTGTTCCATCAAGTGGGAAGGTGCTGTTTTTAAGGCTTTAGGTTCGGAGAATGTCCAGACACCTCAAGCCTCGACACTTAACTGACTCACATTTAAGATACATGTCGGGGTTGGGGATTTAGCTCAGTGGTAGAGCGCTTGCCTAGCAAGCGCAAGGCCCTGGGTTCGGTCCTCAGCTCCAGGAAAAAAAAAAGATATTACATGTTCATGAGTTAGTTTATCTTGGCTCCTCTGGGGTGAGTGACATCCAGGTCCTTCCCTGAAGAAGGTAAGCTGTTCATTACTTGGCTCAGGGCTTATCCTGATGCCTGTGAAATAAGCAAACTGACCTTGATACTCAGGAACTTTCAAGTCCCAGGTTCTTAGTGGGCAAGGTGGGCAGAGGAGTATCTGAAATTAGCTCCTGGAGTTTTAGAATCTGGAATTACATGTGTATAGGCAGATTTTTCTGTCAGAAGTAGCTAACTTTCATGAAATCCTTGAAAGGACCCATGATCCACACAAGACAAGAACCCACAGGGATGAGTTGTATGGAATTGGTTTTACCAGACAAAGCAAGCTTGGTGCATATTTTGTGCTCTTGGAGATGGATGGGGGCCTCTCTTTACCTAAGATCTCTAATATGTCCAAGGGGAGGAGTTTTAAAGGTATTGAGAGGGGTAGCAAGGCAAGTGATCTCCACTCTTAGGAAGTCACAGTGTAATCATGTACCAGATAATTCGTCCGAAGATGTCCCTTCTCCAAGCACCAGGTCTTGCTTTTTCTTGACCAGTCTGAAGAAGCCTTAGCGCATCTTCCCTCTCCTGGACAACTTTATCTAAGGCATCCATGGAGTCAACAACCTGAGGTGACGACAAAGAGCCTCACCTCAGCCGCGGTCCACAGAACTCAAGGTTACGAAGCAGGGAATGATGACATTTTTATGCTGGGGGATGTTCTGTATGTCAAATGTGTTGTTCTGATTGGTTAAAATAAAGTGCTGATTGGCCAGTAGCCAGGCAGGAAGGATAGAGTAGGCAGGACGAGGAGGAGAATTGTGGGAAGTGGAAGGCTAGGTAGAGAGATACTGCCAGCCGCTGCCATGACAAGAAAGAGATAAGGTAAGGGTAAGCCACGAGCCACGTGGCAAAGTATAGATGAATAGAAATGGGCTAAATATAAAAGTAAGAGCTAGACAATGGTAGGCCTGAGCTAATGGTCAAGCAGTTTAAATAATATAAATGTCTGTGTGTTTATTTTACAAATGGGTTGTTGGACTAACAAAGCATGGTGGCACCTGGAGAGAAGCTCTCCAACTACATTTTTATTTAGAAACCGCTCTTTCCAGTACTTCCTAGGAAGCCCTTTCGACACAGGTGTGTGTCCACAGGTGTCTTCAGTACGACTTTCTGTAACTTATTTGAAGTTTTATTATTTCATTTCTTAATCATTGGTTTCCATGTATTGTAGCAGGCCTTTTCACTGGGCCACCAGCTCACAAATGGCATGGAGACTTATTAATTATGAAACCTTGGCCTTACCTTAGGCCTGTTCCTAACTAGTTCTTAAATCTTAAATTAACCCATATTATTTTTTTAAAGATTTATTTATTTATTTTGTATATAGTGTTCTGCCTGCAGGCCAGAAGAGGGCACCAGATCTCATTACAGATGGTTGTGAGCCACCGTGTGGTTGCTGGGAATTGAACTCAGTACCTCTGGAAGAGCAGTCAGTGCTCTTAACCTCTGAGCCATCTCTCCAGCCCAAATTAACCTATATTTTTAATCTACATTCTTTTACTTGGCTCGGTTTCCTTCGTACTGCCTACCCTGCTTCTTCCACATCTGGCTGGCACTCCACCTTTTTTCCTCTGTCCCCAGGAGTCCTGCCTAACCTCTTCCTGTCTAGCTAATGGCCATTCAGCTCTTTGTTAAAAACACATTTTCACACACTGTAAAGGACTATTTCATAACAATGTATCAGTTCTGTTTGGAGTGGACACAGCTCTAATAACATGTGAAAACACGGTAAGTCAACCATACATAACTGCGGCTGCCTTTGTCAGAGCAAAACAAGCTTCCGGCTTGCCTGGAATTGGACCAGCAGGATGCAAGAAAGGCGACTGCTAAACTTTGCCAAGACAAGGTAGGACAGTCCTTCAAAAATCTCGTGCTTCACAGGAAAGTCTGTCAGATATGCTAGGCCTGTAGGCCAGGGCTGGATGCCCTAACGCTGCAGAGAAACTTTGGGTGACTGTCCAGACAACCTGACGTTCCTGTCAATAGGTTCATCCTTTTGGCGGCTTTGATGGAGTTGAAGACTAAATAATTATAATTTTCTTTGTTATAACAAAAAAGTAAATTAGATTAAAAAAACTTCATGAAGATACATAATTATTATTTCTAATTTTGCCAAATGCAAATGGACTGGATATTTTTACTGTAATTCTTAGTAACTGTTTTTGTTGTATATAGTTTTACTGTATTAAGGTTAAAACCTTCCTTTTTAATTAGACAAAAAGGGGGAAATGTTGTGGAACAATCCTTTTCTACACTATGAATACCTATTACTCTCACTGATTAATAAAAAGCCGACAGGCCAGTTGCTGGACAGGAAATTAGGTGGCAAAGCCAAACAGAATGATGGGAAGGAGGGTAGAGCCAGAAGAGATGCCAGCAAGCCACTGAATAAGCAGGATGTATAAAAATGAGGTAACAAGCCATGAGCCACATGGCAAAGCATAAATAGAAATATGGGGTAATTTAAGTGTAAGAGTTAGCTAGTAACAAACCTGAGCTATTGGCTGAGTATTTCTAAGTAATATTAAGCCTCTGAGTTGTTATTTGGTACCGGGCAGTCAGGACAGGGAAACATTCATCTACACAGGGCTGCTTCAGAGAGACTTACTGGATGGCCTGGCAATTTTACTCCCAGGTAGCTACTCAAGGTAAATAAAAATCAATACCCATCTGAAGGCTGGAAGTTGCAACTAAGAATAAGGAGACAGCAGAGGGGCATGACACTTGTTTTGGGAGTTACAAAATGCTCTCAAGTCACAAACTGTTGGAATGGTATATAAAATTCTGCAAACTTAGTAAAAAACCACACAAATAGAAAAAAGGTTTGAAAGAAATATAAGAACAATATACTCATTCCCTTTTAGCTTCTACCCCATCTAGGAGTCTTAGCTCCCACAAGCCTACCTTTTGTAACCGCTCTGGACTTGGCATTGGCAATATCTGTCTCTTGGCCTCCTGCTCTAGAGTTAGAAGCATGTTTCTTTCCTTCAGAAGGACATACCTGTACCAAACATAAAGGCACGGTGCTATTCTATAGTGATTCTTACATCAAAATTAAAAGCCCCCAAAGTCTTGAAGTCATTTGGAAACCTCGCACAGGGCATCATTCCGAAGAGCCGTCCTTCAGTCTAACCAGGTGCTATACCCTGGAGGAGTCCTGGAGGGTTATCATGCCATAGTCCTCCATCCCACAGGGAAGGAAGATGGGTAACATCTACTGGGGAGCTATTTCACACCCAAATGCTAAGCATCCCAATCTCTTCACAACCTTTAAAATAGGGTCTACAGTCCTGGGGGGAGGAGTGGCAGAAGACACTGGTTTTAGCACAGTGAGGGCTAAAACAGTCCTAAATTCACGTTTATTGATAACTCATAATAACAGTGCTTTAACTAAAACTTACTTCTCTAAAATAAGCACAGTATGAGTGGTTTTTGTAAACACCAGGCAATTCTTTAATCTGCCAAGAAAGAGAAGTAATCCTTCAATTGGGATAAAAAATTAAATGTCTACTAGAGTGCCCAGGCAGATAATAGTTATGAAGGAAGTGTGTTGAGTGACAGTGGACAACTGAGGAGCTGTGTAGGCATTGCTGTACACACTGACCAGTGCTACCAAAGAGGCAGAGAGGTCTAATCAGTCAAGAAGCCAAAAGCCTACATACATCATGAAACTTCCCCCAAACAAGTACAGTTTAAACAAAACAGATTGGGTTAAATACTAGAATGTAATATTGTCTTAACCCTCAGACCTCTCGGGGTCACGCACCACATTCTTACCTAACTGGGATAATAGGCTAAAACCCCAGGCCATGAATAAAAGGGAATAAAAAGGAAGGCAGAGGTTGGGAATGATCTGGCTCACAGTAAGACTTTAGTTGAGACATTATCTTCTAAATGCTTTTTTTTTAGAACAGAAGAAAAAACCTGCTTGAAATGGAACATTCTTGTTCTTTTAATATTTCCAGTTTTTAAACAGCCTTCTAAACAAACGGGGTGGGGAAAAGCAAACAAGCGTGTATTTAGGGCAAAAGAACTCTGGATCTGAGCAGGTCCATGTTCCACTTGTTGCAGAGTTTTTTTTAGAGGATTAGGGCCTTCTCTCTCAGTTTTGTCTTCTCTGTGTGCACGCTGTTTATATTAAAGACCTCACATTTGTTGAATGGTTGATACTTTATTGCCTTGGAGACCTGCTCAGCTTCTTGCTGCTCCTAACTAGGGGTTTAAGGCTCCTATGAGTTGCAGATAACAGGGTTCATTTTAACAAGTAGGTGATTCACCTGTTGGACTGTAAATATAAGAAAGTGTGTACAAGGTCTTTATCTGTTGCCAACATTTATATTAAACAATAAATTAACAAGGGAGGACAAAAAAGGAAGGCAGTATAAATGTGACCAACCAGTCCCCCATGTCTTTTCTGAGTTTGTTTCTTGACATTACTGGTTTAATGGCATCAGTCTGACTCTTATAGTACTTACAGCAAAACTTTAAATTTCCTACTGCCTTTGAACTTTGAACATCTGTCTCAATGTAATCCTCTGACATATTTATACAAAGCTCATAATGATCACCCACTGTACCATGAAACAAATCATTTTTCCCACTTCTTTATCACATGGGTGTAGTTTTGACCCTACTATTAAACTGCAACATTGCAATGCAGAACACCCACCAAAGTTTATGTAAGTCTTCATTACTTTTGTTCCTTAGCTGCTGGCAGGTCCATGAAGCTCCTATGGGAATGAGAAATGTGTAACATTAAATGATGCTTCTAGCTCTATGCCCCTGGCTGATTACCCACTCTTGAAATCTGTTTCTGTATCTGCAAAATGTGGAACAGAATTATTATATTCTATATGACTAGAATTCAATTAAGTAACATGAAAGCATCAACATGACTGGCAAGTGCATTTCCATTCCCTAATGTCACTACAAATTATTTTTAATACTAAAAAAAAAAAAAAAAAGGCAACTAAAACAAATCCCAACCTCATGTTAGTTAACACTTTCAAAGTACCCTTTTTTTAGACATCCCACCAACATGCCAAGGAAGTATTCCTTCTGTTATGAGAATGACCTTTAAAACCCACAGCAAATTCTAAAAGGGAACCCTAAACTAGACAATCCTAGAATGATGGAGTTCAAACAATTAATACAGACCATTCTAAATAGCTCACCAGATTTGACCTTTTCTTCCCCCCAATTCTTTGGGTCATCAAAAAATTCTTCTAGTCCTTTCCTTGACAATGTGGTATGAAGTAATTTACACTGGAAAAAAGATGTGACATGTGGTGTGTTCAAACTAAAAGAAAACCTGCAATCAAACACAAATAAGTAAGGGTTAAAGTTTATAATGTTCACATTTTATAAGCAAGAAACATTTCTTTATTACGTCAAAAATTCTACTCAGGATTTTGACCCCAGAGGCAGTAAACTTTAAATGTGTTAGGAAGTACTTTTCATTTTATAGATTGCTACCCTATAGTTTCAGAGACAACATATTTACACAATTACATACATGTATCTTTTTATTTTATTTACTATTAGTGTGTATGTGAGTACACACATTCATGTGCCATGACACACATGTAGAGGTCAGAAGACAATCCCAGTATTCTACCTTGTTGAAGCAGTCTCTAGTTTAATGCTGCTCTGCTGAATACTCCAGGTTAGCAGTTTGAAAGCTTTTGGGTGTTTCTCTTTTTTCTGCTCCTGTCTGGGCATAGGAATGCTGACATCACAGATGTGTGCTACTGCATCCAGCTTCTGCTACATAGGTTCTTGGGGTCACACTGAGGTCAACAGGCATGCCTCCTGAGCCATCTTGCTGAACCCCACAATTATATTTTAGAATAACATTTTTAGGTGCTTCTTCCATTGTAACAAGTAAATCTATGAGCAGATCAAAACCATTCCGAAAGTCAACTTTGCAACATTAGAAAGGCACAATGTTTTCTCCTTTAATCCAGTAATTCTGTAACTAGAGACTTCTGTATGGGAGCTCACAGATCAAGATGTCCACAAAGGAATTAAATGTGTATCAAAGAGTTGTGAATTACATAAATATACAACTAGACAATTGCTAATTACCATACAACTGCAAGAAAATCTTACGTAGTAATTTAGAAATTATATTTCTAAAAATATTTAATGACCTGGTACAATGACCTAAAAACAAAATGTGAAATGTTTCTCAAGTGCTGTCTTCTGAACCAAGAGTATTTGACTTGACTTTTTGCATGTGTTCTGGGGATTGAGCCCAGGGCCTCGGGCATGTTAGATAAGTGCTCTACACTGAGCTACATTTCCTGCTCTTGACTTGAATCTAATTATGATGAAATAATCAAATGGAGGCATATTCTAAAAAAAACTAATCCTACCCAAAATGCCGGTATCACGACAAAAAAGTATGAAAAAAGAACCATTCTGGAATAATGGCAACTGGTGCAATAAATGGTCTTTCATTGGGTCCTGAAGAAAAGAATGGAACCGAACGGAGACAAACAGAAAAAAAAAAGAGTAAAGAAGGGAATTATTAGTGCATTTCTACTGTGGATTGTATGCTGAACAACAGCGGTGTATCCCTGAGGGTGATCGCTGGATCATATTTGGTAAGAAAATGCCCTTGGTTCTAGGTTCAAATTGGACCTCTGTCAAACAGCACAGAAAAAGAAGCATAAACACAGATCTTGAAAATGTGACAAAGTGACAATGACAACGGTGAAGAGCACATGGTTACTGTTTTATTCTAATAACTTTTCTATTGTTCTGGGTAAATGATGGCAAATGAAGTGTGTATATCTGCCAAACTAAAGAAGAAATGGCAATGTGCTATCTGGGGATGCACAACTGCCTTTACCATCTTCAAATACTTTGCCTCTCTTCTGAGTGACTTTATTTAAACACACACACACACACACTAAAATTATTTCACTAAAAAAGTTAAGGTTTATGTCTATGAATGTTTTCCTTGCGTATGTGTGCACCAGACACTGTGGCTAATGGATGTTGGTGAGCCACCACACGGGTGCTAGGAGCCTAACTTGAGTACAAGTTTTCTTAACCACTGATCCCCAAATTATTTTATTTTCTCTCCATCCCCAATTTATTTCATTGTTAGGAAAAATAGATGATGAAAGACGAAATAATTTATTCAAATTTGCCACCTTGATCAAGTTACAACTCTGCAAAATTTTTAAAAGCTAATTTCCGAAGTTAGTGTTAATAATACAGAGCACAGCAGATACACAAGAGCTGCGTGTTCGACCAAACATGGGTTGCTTCCTTCAATTAATCCGAGTTACGCCACTGTTTATAAAATTCGGCTCGTGCGGGCAAACGTCAACCAAGAGTAAGTTGTCTCTTTCTCACACTTGTACAAACACCTTCTGTTGTTCTCATCACTTAGTATCCGCGGACAATCTGTGTCCGAACCTGCCGGTTCAAATCCTCTCTGCCTGACACCTGGCGAAGCCTTCCCTTCGCAGCTCAAGAACGTCTCTCCCAACCCACGCAGCCCAGCACCGGAACCGAGGTAAACAGAGCATCTGAACACCCAGACCATCGGACCCACCGCCGCAGCACCGGAACGCTGGCGAAGAGTGGCGTGCCCCGCCTCGGAGGTGGCCCCCAGCTCCGCACTCTGCAACAAGCACCCAAAGGCGGAGGCAGTCATCCTTTTCTTCATCACTTACCCGGAACCAGCGGGGGCCTTGGGATTTACTAAGGAGCCGGCAGCCTTCAGGAACGCTGAGACTCCTCTACAAATACCCACTACCCTGGTCGCAGCCATGTTTCTAAAGTAGACTCACTGTGCTGAGTCTACAATGTCACTTCCGTTGCTGCGTGCCGACAAGTGAAGCAAACAGGAACAGGTTTTGCCCTTACTGAACACTGCCTCTCTCACGGCTTTCGCCCCAACCCACTATCGGCCATAGAGCGTCTACGGTCTCTCTTCGCGCTCCCCATCGACGATGTCGTCACGTCTGCCCGCGAGCGCCTATATGTGAAGCGAACAGGAGCCAGCCCCTGCCCTTACTCAACATGGCCGCCACAGCGTTCACCTTCACTGGTGGATTGTCCCTCCCGGCTCCCGTTGCTCAGCCCACTTCCTCCCCTGCCCGGAGTAGCCATGGCGGCCATGAGCCTGCTGCAGCGGGCTTCGGTCGCCGCGCTGACAGCGCTGTCTGGCCGCCGTGCTGGCACCAGACTCGGAGTCGGAAGTTTTCTCACACGGAGCTTTCCGAAGACTGTCGGTGGGTGCAGGCCTTGGAGACGCGGGTGAGAGGTGGGAGGGCTGTTTCCAGGTGACCTTGGGGGCCTCCGAGGGAGGGAGCAGGACAGAGTTGGCCTGGGGTTTGTGGAGTAGGCGCCGGCGCTGACTGTGAGGGGCTGCTGCGGAAACCGTTGGCCTTGTTTGTGAGGCTCGTTGTCACTCACCATGCCGGGTGCTGCTTACTTGCGGCCAGGCTAGACCGGCGTGGAGCTGCCGCCCCTGTCTCAAGGGCAACACGGAGGTCCCAACTTGCCACCCTCGGGCCCCAGTGCTGGGATTACAGGCTTGCGCCACCTCGCTGGGGTCACGGCAGAATCTGGACAGGTGGGTCCTGCAGCTGGTTCTAACCCGCAGATAGGAATTTGCTGAGAAGCGCGCTGAATTGAAGGCTGTAACGATGTTCTAGGCACGAGTGTAAAGGCTCCAGCTGACAGCTCCGTTAGGCACAGTAGTAACTGCCTGAGGAGCTCACGACATTTAGAAGCCCACAGAAATGTTTTATGTTTGTTTTTTAAAAGACCAATTGAATGCATGTTCGATAATGAGTTCAGCCCAGATTGTATCTGTTGTGTGTTACTGCAGTCGTAACTATCTTGCAGTGGTTCTTAACCTGTGGGTCACGACCCTTTCACATGAGTCTCCTAAGACCATCAGAAAACACAGATATTTACAGTATGATTCATAACAGTAGCAAAATTAGAATTATGGAGTACCTACAAAAATAATTTTATGGTTGGGGTCACCACAACATGAAGAACTGTATTAAAGGGTCGCAGCAATTGGAAAGTTAAGGACCACTGCTATTTAGAAAAGAGCTCAAGACAGTCATAGTGAGGGTCCAGGAACTTGACCCGGGTCCCTCTGCTTTCTAGATGAGTAAACGTAGCAAAATACTACGTGTTTAGTTTTCGATCTATTTTCTCACTCCAAAGACTCTGGAAAGTAAATGCAATGTTAGTCCCTTATTTTACAAAAGAGGAAATCTACTTAATTAATATCAAAAATAATTCGCCACTCTACTACATTAGCAATAATGGTGGCCCATGTTTATTGAGCATCTGTTAAGTGCCAGGCACCATTTTAAGGGTTAATTCATTTGATCCTCTTGGTCAGAGATATACAGTTTAATTTGCCTTGTGCAATACAGAGAAATGAAAATTTTACCCTAAAACCAAAACCATGCTCTCTGGTCTCTAAATATCTTGTCCTGTTTCCCATGAGTGGCACCATTATGTAATGAGGCGTTATGCATAGGGACCTTCTGGGAAAGATCAGTGCTTTTAAAATTTCTAGCAGGAATTTAAACTTCATGCAAACTCTATGTGCTAACACTACTTAGTAAAATCTTTTCACAAACCATTTTTATTACAAATATCCTCTGATATCCAGGTAGAGATCCCTCGACACCTCCCCCAAAGGGTGCTTGATGGAGTCTAGCTACAGTGGTCAAGATTCCCAGGTTCCTCTTTCTGTACTATTCCCCACTTCTGCAGTTTTGAGAGGACCAGGGGGATGTCTCATGTCCTCTAATGACAACAGGGGACGTCTACTAGCTGCTTGTTCCGACAGTGACTGTCACTATGTCACTGCCTTCACAGGCACACTGTGTCACTAACCCCCTCCCCCATCTTTTCTCTGGTGGTAGACTGTCTAGATTCAAGTCTTGGTTGCAGAATTTAGACTCTATTACCTTGAGTCATCACCTCTCGGAAGCTGAATGCCATAATCTTCATTTCCTCATCTGGAAGATAATCATTGTAGACATCTTACAGAGTAGTTGTGAAGAAGCGCTGAGTAGGAAATGTTTCTAGCACCATGCACTCATGCATTAGTCTTTTCAAAACAAGCTATCAAATACACACAGCATGAAATTGGCCCTTTATTTTATTTGCTTCTTCTTTTTTTTTTTTCCCCGGAGCCGAGGACCAAACCCAGGACCTTGTGCTTGCTAGGCAAGTGCTCTACCACTGAGCTAAATCCCCAACCCCCTGCTTATTTTTTTTTGGTACTGCTGATGAAATACAAACTTTAGCATATGCTAGTCAGCTGAGTTCTTTCCCCTGGGCTGCATCCCTAAACCCTCTTTTCATTTCTGTTTACTTTATAAAAAAATTGAGATAGAGCCTCATTAAGTTGCCCAGGCTGGTCTTGAATACACTCTGCATTACAGGCTGGCTTTGAACTGTTGGTGAACTTTTCTTTCCCACCTGCCAGTTCCCAAATAACTGACACAGAGACTTATTATTAATTGTAAAAGCCTGACCAATAGCTTAGGATTGTTACTAGCCAGCTCTTATAACTTAACCCATTTCTACTTATTTACTTGCTGCCATGTGTCTCATGGCTTGTCCTCATTTTGTGTAAGTCCTGCTTCCTCTACATCTGGCTGGAAACTCTCAGACTCTGTCCTTCCCAGTGTCATACTAGTCTGCCTCTCCCACCCAATCTCCTCCTTCCTAGCTATAGGCCAGGCAGCTCTTTATTAACCAATGAGAGTAATACATATTTACAGTGTACAGAGATTGTTCCACAGCATTGAACCTGTGATGCTCCTGCCCCAATCTTACAAGTAGTTGGATTAAGCATCTGAGAGGTGCAATTCCAATCTAAGGGCTTCCTGTAATTGAAGTTGTGCCCTTGAAGGGAATATTGGGACATCAGCCCCTCCTCTTCCTCTCTGCTTTCCAGCCACTAGAAGATGAACAGTCTGTTCTGCTACATACTCCCCATCATGCTTTGCCACAGGCTCAAACAGCAAGGCTTGCATCTTACGAATGGGAAATACTGAATCCCTTTCCATTATAAGCTAATATATCACAGATATTTTTTTTCAGGTAGAGGAATGCTATATGAACAAAGTACTGTGAACTCAGAGAAGGAATGTACAATGTGTAAAATGAATATAAGAATTGTTTTAACATTCAAAACTGCCAGGAGTAGTGGGTGGGTTTTCTGTTGTCTGGATGTGGGGCTTTTGGAAGACCTAGGTGTTGAGAGAGTGGGGCCGAAGGTGGTCAGGACCTAATTGGGGTGGAGGGGGCTTGGACACAAGGCACAAGTGCCTATACATGTAGAGGTTAGAGGACAACTTGTGGGAATCAGTTCTCCTTCCACTGTGTGGGATCTGGTGAGCAAACTCAAGTTTTCAAGCTTGTCAACAAATGCCCTTCCCTTCCGAGCCACCTCATTAGTCCTTCTTAGTATCGTTCTCAATTTGTCATTGGTAAGTGATGAAAGACTGACAGGTGTAAGGGAGAGGACTTAGATTCTTGGACCAGATAATAAAAATGGTACTTTTAACTGAGAATATAGAGAAAGACAGTGAATGACCAGTTTTTGATGGTTTGAAACAAAGTTGCAACATTTTCTTAATCTTGACATCAATTATAGTCAGCAAACTCTAAATAACATTCCTGCGTGATTTGCATATTTAAAACTGTTTATTGGAGGGGGCTGGAGAGATGGCTTGGTGGTTAATAGCGTTGATCTTCCAGAAGACCTGGGTTCAGTTCCCAGTACCCACATTGCATATCTTACAACAGCCTATATAACTGGCTTCAGAGGGACCCTGTTGGGTGTTCTGTGTTGCATGGGCCATTCAAAGGAGAGTCACCCCAGAATGTAATTTTAGGCTCTCTGGCAGCAGGGAAGAACAGTTTCTGTGAACTGAACCTTGAACCTCTGTTCAGATATTCATATTTATTGATTGTACACAAAGGTTGTTTTGAGGGCACAAGTTCCTCATACCAAAGCCCCTTTGATCTGTATGTTCTCTGAAGAAAATCATCACAGCCCTGTAACTTTGTGTACTGCTTTCAGTACACAATAATTCAATATACTTCAAGTGTGCCTGGATAGTCTTGTGACGAAAGCCATGCAATGGATGGAAAACTTCCTCAGAAAAGCAACACTATAAATCATAGACAACAATCACTGTCTCTACTATAATTTCTTCTAGGTAACTTCACCAAACACTAATACATTCTACCCTAGATACAGTGAGAAACAACTTTTCATTCTAATGTTTACCCTAGATACAATGACTACTAGATTCCCACTACATGACCCCATGTCTCTTACCTCCGTAGGCAACTGCATTCACGTGCATACACCTACACACACCTAAAAAAGAATTAAAAAAAATCATTATTGAAGACTTAGGCTTGTAAGCTGTGCATATTCTATGTTTTCCGAATGTGAGCAGATGGCCCTCCCACATCAGCAAACAGAGACCTCAGTGCTGTGGGAAGTTGACGACTCTGAAGTAGATTTCAGGATAGTTGATGGGAGCAGCAGTTATCAGGCATATTTAACCAAATGTAATTGTTAAACAAGTAGGTAATGATGCTAAGAAAGAGAAAGCAGTTCACTTTGCTAACCTCAGTAATATTCCTCTAATGCAGCCAGTCCAAGCTTTCTTCCATTGTTCTTTTTTGGGGGCATGAAGCATTGATACAGGTCTCACTGGGGGGCCCTGGTTGGCCTCAAACTTAAGACTCTCTCTTCCAGTCTCTGCCTCCCAAATGCCTGTTCATTCTTATGTTTGCTATATAGTTGTAATTGCTGTTCACTAAAGCTGCATATAACTTAGTCCTCCCACTATTCTCCAATTGAAGGAGAAAGGTGGGCACGGGGGAAATCTAGTGTTCTACAGTTAGATAGGCAGGCAGCAAGGAAAAGTGAGATACTGGGCCTGGCTTAGGTTTCTGAAACTCAAAGTCCCTCCCCCCCCCAACACATTTCCTCCAAGGCCACACCTCCTAATGCCCCTCCCTCCCTAAGCATTCAAATATGAGTCTATGGGGGCCATTTTAAAAATAAATATATTTATTTATTAAAATTTTTTTCATTTTACATACCAACCCCAGTTCCCCCTCCCTCCCCTTCTCCGCCTCCTCACCTCCCTCCCACTCTGCCCCCATCCACTCCTCAGAGTGGGTAAGGCCCCCCATGGTAGTCAACAAAGTCTGGCATACCAAGTTGAAGGAGAGCCTAGCCCCTCACCATTGTATCAAGGCTGAGCAAGGTATTCCACCACAGGGAATGGGTTCTGAAAAGCCAGTTCATGCACCTGGGATAAGTCCTGGTCCTACTGCCAGGGACCCCACAAATAGATCAAGCCACATACATAGCTGTCACCCACATTCAGTGGGCCATGCAGGTTCCCAAGCTGTCAATGTAGAGTCAGTGAGCTCCAACTAGCACTGGTCAGCTGTCTCTGTGGGTTTCCCCATCATGATCTTGAACCCTTCTTCTTCTTCTTCTTCTTCTTCTTCTTCTTCTTCTTCTTCTTCTTCTTCTTCTTCCTCTTCTTCCTCTTCCTCCTCTTCTTCCTCTTCCTCCTCTTCCTCCTCTTCTTCCTCTTCTTCTTCTTCCTCTTCCTCCTCTTCTTCCTCTTCTTCCTCTTCTTCTTCTTCTTCTTCTTAATGCTGAATGCCATTTATTGAAGGAGGGAGGTCTTAAATACAGGCTTACAGCACAATGGGAGAACCCCAGTGGGCAGAAGTTCGCTTTTTATTTTTATTTTTTTTCAGAGCTGAGGATCAAACCCTGGGCCTTGCACTTGCTAGGCCAGTGCTCTACCACTGAGCTAAATCCCCAACCCTGCTTCTGATGTTTTACAATCTTGCATCTAAGCTGTTAACACCCAATATGCTGGATACACAGACAAGGAGCATTCAGGAGGGTGGAATCTCGCAGGGAATTAGCATAGGGAGGATATCAAGGTCAAGGTCAGCAAGGAATGCAGCAGTTACCCAAAATGGGGGCCAGGGCCCTACAGGTCCCCCCACCTTTTACTAAAAAATGAACTTCTGACTTAGGTTGCATGGGACATCAGCAGGTCACCTTACCTGTCATGGAGACACCTGTCCAGGCCACACAGGTGTTCTGTCTTAGGTTGGTGAGAGCACCCTAGGAATTACCTGTCTCTGAATACTCAATATCATACAGGCTCAATTGTGTGAGAGCTGTAGAGTTAACTTTTGCCAAAGATCTCTAAGTGGCGCCGGGCTTGTACTCTGTGTGTTTGACACAGAAAAGACCAACAGAAGTCTTCCTTACTGCAAAATGGAGACCTTGTAAGATGGTATCCAGAGAGCAAGTGGAACTTGAGTTTGTAAATATATAGCTTTCAAGGCCAATCGAAATGTATATAACTATTGATTTAAATTTGTCATGCCCAGTAGAATGAAAGATTAATTAACTGTGGTAGCTACTTTTGCTGCCAGGGTCTCCACTGTGCTAGCTGTAGTAACCAGTTATGAAATGGCAGAAACAGTAGCAGCGGTGGTCATCACTGTTATGACAGCAACAACGGCAGCAGTGATGCCATATTCTATTATGGAGCATATGGGTATCCATTGGCATGGACACAACTCCAGGAACACGAACCGCTGAGGCCCATTATTCTTGATCCCAGCATGACCCAAGCTGGCAGCTCTGCAAAAGAACAACTAAGAACCATAAAGAAAAAACAGGCAGCTCACAAGGAATAGAACTAATGGTCTCATAATGGCTACATTCAGACTCACAAATTTTAAGGTATCTTCAAAGGGGGATAAATGAATTTCAGGAGGCAAAAAAATGTTGCACAGAGCCACTCCTGAGAAGTAGATACTACTCCAGCTTGAATAGGATCATGAGAATGAAAATGCTTAGCTGGCATGCTACTGTTAATAAATGGAGGTCAGTGATCTTCAGTGTTATCCTTAATCTCCTAGGTGTCTGGGTGACACATTCTCAAACATACTTGAAAAAGCAGTTACCATATATTACCTTCTGGAGAATCCAACCGCATGGCTGCAGTTCCTAGGCTTACGTTAATGCTTGCCAAAGCTGGCCATATTGGGCTTTCAATCCCCATTGGCATTGGGAGGGGAGTTTTTCACGAAGGCCCAATAGGTCTCTGTGGGGGCCATTCTTATTCAAACCACCACACTGTCTATACCCCACTCAAGGCATTTACAGGAATCTGTAAATTTATAGATTCTGGGGCTTTTGAGAGATCCTTTTGATGGATTGAATGTTTTAGGTTGTGTCTTAATTATGATTTCTGTTGCTATGATGAAGCATCATGACCAAAAGCAAGTTGGAGAGGAAAGGGTTTATTTGGCTTATGTTTCCACACTGTAGTCCATCATGGAAGGAAGCTAGGGCAGAAACTTAGAGGCAGAAGCAGATGCAGAAATTCTGGAGAGGTGCTGTTTACTGGCTTGCTCAGCCTGCTTGCTTAGCCCAGGACCACCAGCCCAGGGATGACACCACCCACAATGAGCTGGGCCCTCTCCCACCAGTCACTAATTAAGAAAGTGCCTCACAGCTGGATCTTATGGAGACATTTTCTCGATTGAGGTTCCCTCCTTTGCAGATAACTTTAGCTTGTCTCAAGTTGACATAAAAATAGCCAGCACAATTGCCATATACACACATCTCTGTTAAGGTATAACTTTTCCTTTCTTGTTCTCTCCCAAGATCACACATTAATATCAACATTACAATATAAACATTCCAAATTTTAAAGGTCACACAGTCTTTAAAAATTCAAACACTTATAAATTCAGTCTTTTTAAAATAGCCAATATCTTTTAAAATCCAAAGTTGTTTAAAATTCAAAGTCTTTTAATTGTGACTTCCTATAAAATCAGAAATAAATTAAATACCTTCTCACTTGAAGAGAGAAGAAGCAGGGTACAGTCACAATCTGAACAAAGCAAAACTGAACTCCAACAGTATAAGTAGCTCAATGTCCAATGTCTGGGATTCACCCGCAGTCTTCTGGGCTTCTCCAAAGGCTTAGGTCTCTTCTCTGGCTCACCCTCTGCAGTGCACACAGCTTGTATTCTAGGCTCCTGCTGCCTCCATTCCTCCATTGTTGCTATTCTTGGTGTTCATCCCATGGTACTAGCATCTCCAAAATGCTGGGGTTCCTTGTTTTACCTGGGTTGCACTTTCACCAATAGCCTCTCCTGAACTCTTGAGCAATTCCAGCCTTGCCTCACAGCATCAGCTTCCTGCAGGATATATGTTCTATGGTCCTGAAAGGGGGGCATTTCTAGACATTAAACATGAATAAAGGGTACCGTTCTTTCTTATGTCTGTTAGTGTCGCCATCTAGGGCTCTCAGTTGGGTTCATTTTTGCATTTTCTTTGCTGTGATGACTGCAGTTTCTTCAGTGGGAATCTGAGCAGCAACATAGGCATCCCTTCTGAATAGCAGTGGTCCTTCTGGGCTTAGCCTGTGGATGGTGAGTCTTGTCAGTTTCCATGGGACAAGAGCAGAGAAGGGATTCAGGAGTCACTTTCCACCTCCACTTACCTCCAGCAAGGCTGAAATCATTCCAAATCTTTGATTTGAGGAGGAGGATATTCTTAGTCAGAAATGATTTACAAATAGATTTTTGTCAAGATGTGAAGGATGGGGTATAGCTTGGTGGTAGAAATGTCTGGCTAGCATATGAAAGGCCTGAGTTTAGCCCAACACCCCCCCCCCCACACACACACACGATAGAATATGTAGTCTATAATAATCAAGTTTCTGCTGGAGATTGGAGTAGATACTGCCAGCCCTGTCCATCTATGTTGCAGCGGCTTCCTGCCTTCCACTTTCTTGTGCTAGGAGGTATTATTCACCTTTGCTTTTTAGGTAGCTTTAGCATGTTTGTTTATTGTAGGGGAAGCAAAGGTGAGCAGCTTGTCAGGAGTATCTGCCTTCCCTCCCTGCTTCTAAGGTACAGTGAAATGATTGCTTGATGCTGCTGCAGGAATTGAAGTGAGCATCACTCTGTAACTGCAGAACACTTACCAGCATGTGTGAAGACTGGGCTTCAACCTGGTTACTACTAAACATTAAAAGAAAATAAAAGCAGCAGCAGCTGTATTTGAGAACAGCCGGTCAGTCTTTGAAATGCATCCTACCCATTCTGATGTGCAAACAAAGCACATGTATTCACGATGTCCCACGGTCTCCTCTGCTCACCCCCTGCATGAGCCCTGCTAAACAGTGTCACATTTCCAGCTCCTGTGCGGCACAGTGGCGACCATGGCAAGAAAATGTTCGTCATCAAAGCTTCTTCGTACTATGAAGATCGCTTTTTGAGGTTATTGGTGAGTTGAAAATGTTCTTAACTACAAAATGTTTGGGTGGGGGTAATTCCCATTTAGGAGATGCCTTTCATTTTAAAATTACTATTTATTTTTCCTCAGGAGATACTAGATTGTGTAGAAGGTCTGATTTGCTACTGAATTTTTCAAGTTAGTTAGAACCCCTTTTTCAAAACCGCAGGTCAGGTACCAGCCATTCCTTCGGGTGAGGGTTATGGGATCTGAAGTCCAATGTGTGTTTCCTCTTCAAGAATAAAAATAAATCTTCAGCATTAGGTGGGCACTGGCTGCTCAATGCATGTCTGCCTCAGGCCCTGTGGTCCATTTCCAGCACCATGAAACACTGAGGCTTTTCAGAATTTAAAAGCTGAGCCAGTCAGCTGGTTATTTGTATCACTAAGACAGTTTTTGAATTAGCAAAAGACGCACTGGAAGACTTCTAGTCTTTATTATATGAAATCTTTATTTTAGGATGTGAGTTTTCTTTTTAATTTATGCTATTTGAATACTGATTTTAAGGTGACATTCTTAATTTAGCAGAAGGGCAAATAATCCTGCTTATTTAGAATGCTACTTGTCCATATCTCATGGTCTAAAAAAATACCAACCAGAGGCTTAAGGATGGAGGGTTGTTTGGACTCTGCCATTGCCCCTGAAATGCTCATCAACAGGACTCTGGCTGCCTGAGACCCCCTCCCCCACTGCTCTCACCGCCTCTTCTTAGCCCTCTTTTAAAAAATTGACACAGATCTGTCTGTTACCCAGACTGGCCTCAAACTTGCTGTGTAGCCAAGGCTGACTTTGAACTCCTGATCCTCCTGCCTCCACCTCCTAATGCTGGATTCCCTGGAGTGTGCTGTCATATCCTGAGTGTCCTCTTTTCTTACCATGACCAACTCCCCTGACATTCAGTATCTGAAATGCTATTGTTTTCATACTTTGTTCCAGTACAGAATTTTCTTTATCACATTGCTTTAACCAAGAAGTCAAAAGTCATTTCAAATATATTATACTGTATACTAAATAGCTGTGTTTAAGAACTAAATCAGAGGAATGTGACAGAAATCGGGGATTCTGATTCCCAAGTTGACATGTTTGTTTAGAAGGATATTCAGGAAATTGAATGAGAATAATTTTGGTGGGAGAAGTAGAAAAGATCATGAGAAACCTTTTTGTTTTTTCTCATAGAAATTCTACATTTTGTTGACTGGGATTCCAGTTGTAATTGGCATAACGCTGGTGAACATATTTGTTGGTAAGTCCCTCATCTAGCCCCTCGGTCCATGAAACAGTAATATTTGTAGTCCCGTATACGAATTGTACAAAGGAGATTGTGAGCATTTCCATTGGTTACTTTTGCATTGCTGTGACGGAACAGCTGACACAGGCAGCGTAAGGAAGGTTCATGTGTCATGGTTCCAGAGAGACATTAGCCTGCCATGAGCTGGATGATAGAGTGGGAGGGGCACCAGGAAGCAGAGGAAGCTGGCTGGAACCAGGGTGGTCTTGACCTTTAAAGGCTTCTTCTAGTCACTAATTCCTCCCTCCAAGTCCCACTGCCTAGAAGTTCTGTGACCTTTAAGATAGCGTGTGAGCCTGTGGGGACATTTCTACAGAGGAGGTGGCTTCCAAAGCCTCATCTTCCTTCTCTCCTGTCCTATCACTGTCCTATCACGGTGAAGAGACACCGTGACCATGACGACTCTTATAAAAGAAGACGTTGAATTGGAGGCTGGCTTACAGTTTTGGAGGGTTAGCCCATTATCACAGTGGGGAGGAGCCTGGCAGCAGCCGTGGTGCTAGAGCTAGTGGCTGAGAGCCTCTTGATCAAAAGGCAGAAAGAGAAGCTGAGCCTGCTGTGGACTTCTGAAACCTCAAAGCCCAGCCCCTGTGACAGACAAACTTCCTCCAGCAAGGCCACACCTCACAATCCTTGTAATCTTTTCAAGCAGTTCTGCTCCCTGGTGACGAAGCATTCAAATATAGGAGCCTGGGGGGCATTCTTACTCCAACCACTACATCTCCTTTTCTAAAATCAGCTTTGACAAGCTGGATCAGGAAAATAGAGTAACGGGGGAAGAGAGTGAAAGACAGACAGATAGACAGACAGACAAACAGGCACTGACAGAGAAAGAGAGAGAGAAAGAGAGGGAGGGAGAGAGAAAGAGAGAAAGAGTATTAAAATTCATCCTGGAGTCTCTAAGCGTTGAATGCATGTAAAAGGTCTTCTGAGCATTATCTTAAAATACTGATTGATTTTGAGTCTTAGAATATTTTGTCTGGTAGATTTACAGAGGCATAGTGATATTTGCTCCGCCCATGACTGTGGGCTATAGGACCCAAAGAAGGCAATGCTTCTTGCCCATAGTATGGGACTTCTTAAAGGAAAGGGAGAGGGGTCACGTGGGTCTGTCTCCTTTGGGCCCTATAGCCCAAAGTCATGGGCGGACCAAATACCACTACACAGGAGAGCAAAAGTAAAAACAAACAGTGTATCCTTTAGTATGTCTTGTTATATAAGAACCAGGTGGGAGGCTCTGCTGAGATGCTGGTGGTCCTGTCGTACACTAGAAGATGGCTAGAACTCCACGAGGGACTCATCTTTCCCCAGTGAGTCTAGCACATTAGAGGAAGCAGCCCTTGGAACCCTGAGGAGCTGGCTGCTGACTGCTATGGAAGAGCTGGTGTGGAGCTGGTGACTCAGCACTAACCGAGCATCATCACCGTTTTCTCTCACTAGGTGAAGCTGAACTTGCAGAAATCCCAGAAGGCTACATCCCAGAACACTGGGAGTATTACAAGGTTTGCACAGCTCTTGGAAATTCTTGTTGGATAGCTTGTTAATGTTGTGGTAAATGTCTTAATTAGACAATTATGATATAGTTTTTCACATCAAGGAGATGATACATTTTAAACTTAAAAATTCTTTTTTAGATTTATTTTATATGACTGGGTGTTTTGCCAAATATATGCGTGCGCTCCACATGTGTGCTTGTTACCTGAGGCAGCTAGAAGAGGGTATTAGATCCCCTGGAACTGAAGTTGCTGATGTTTTTGAGCCACTTGTGGATGCTGGGAATTGAACCCAGATCCTCTGCAAGAGCAATGAGTGATCTAAACTGCTGAAGCATCTTTCTAGCCCACAGTACTGTTTAATTTCTTTTTATAAGTAACGATTCTTGATACTTTTTCATTAAAAAAATTATGTTAAACTTTATAGGCTAAATTAAATAAGCATAGACTATGTTTATTTCTGCACTCTAATGGAAAGGTCTTTGCATTTGGATCAGTAGAATTTGGTTTGCCTCCTGCCGTGCTTGAGCTGTAGTCCTCAGTGCAGTGTGAAGGGAGCACACAGGCTGAGCACATCAGACGGGTCAGATGCTGCACTTCGGTGCTTATCTCAAAAGTGGGGGCTAAAAAGTGTGAAACTAGTGGTTAAAATGATTTAAAACACAGCAGAGTTTTTGGCATGTAGTGTTTTAGTCATTTGAAACAGTAGTCAACCAGAAAAGCAAGCGTCCTCCAGAAGATAATTGATTTTAAACAAATTTTCCCTTAGCATCCAATATCAAGATGGATTGCCCGAACTTTTTATGATTGTCCTGAAAAGAATTATGAAAAAACCCTGGCTATTCTCCAGATTGAAGCTGAAAAGGCCGAGTTAAGGTAGGAGAAAGGTAGGGGGGATTAATAGAGTGGTGTCAACACCTAGATGTCTGTATGAAGCTTGAGCTGGGGAGAGGGCTCGCCTGTGAGGAGGAGGAGGAGGAGAACTGTGTTAGAAAGATGGGTTCTGTTTTCGTATCCATTCTATTAGTCTGTGCCTTTTTATAGGTGAATTAAGTCCATTGATATTAAGGGATATTAATGACCAGTGATTGTTCGTTCCTGTTGTTATTTTTATTTTTTGGTGGTAGTATGTGTGTACTTCTCTTCTTTGGGGTTTACTGCTGTGGTGTTATCTATTGCCTGTGTTTATATGGGTGTATCTGCCTTCCTTAGGTTGGAATTTTCCTTCTAGTGCTTTCTGTAGGGTTGGGTTTGTGGATAAGTATTGTTTCAATCTGGTTTTGTCCTGGAAGGTCTTGTTCACTCCATCTATGATGATTGAAAGTTTAGCTGGGTACATTAGTCTAGGCTGGCATCCATGGTCTCTTAGTGTCTGCATTATATCTCTTCAGGTCCTTCTGGCTTTCAAAGTCTCCATCGAGAAATTGGGTGTTATTCTGATGGGTTTGCCTTTATAAGTCACTTGGCCTTTTTCCTTTGCTGCCCTTAATATTCTTTCTTTATTCTGTACGTTTAGTTGTTTAATTATAATGTGGCGAGAGGACTTTTTTGGGGGGTCTAGTCTGTTTGGTGTTCTATAGGCTTCTTGTATCTTCATAGGCATTTCCTTCTTTAAGTTGGGAAGTTTTCTTCTATGATCTTGTTAAATATATTTTCTGTGCCTTTGAGTTGGTATTCTTTTCCTTCCTCTATCCCTATTATTCGTAGGTTTGGTCTTTTCATGGTGTCCCAAATTTCTTGGACATTTTGGGTCATGACATTGTTGGTTTTAGTGTTTTCTTTGACTGATGAATCTATTTCTTCTACTGTATCTTCAACACCAGAGATCCTCTCTTCCATCTCTTGCATTCTGTTGGTTGTACTTGCATCTGAAGTTCCTATTCGTTTACTCAGATTTTCTATTTCTAGCATTCCTTCTGCTAGTGTCTTCTTCATTTTTTCTATTTCCCTCTTCAGGTGTTGGACTGTTTCCCTTGCCTTTTCATGATTTTCTTTCAGGGATTTATTGTTTTCTTCTGCTTTAATTGTCCTTTCCTCTAGTTCTTTATAGCATTCTTCCCATTTTTTGTTTGTCTGTTCCTCCACTTTATTTTTTATTTCTTCTATATAAGGCTCTGGCCTCTTCATGATGTTACTTATAAGGTTGTTTTCTTCTTCTTCTTCTTCCATTCTGTGATGTTCAGGTCTAGCTGTTGGAGAAGGGCTAGATTCTGGTGATGCTGTATTGCTCTTTATTTTGTTGTATGTACTTCTGCCTTGACATCTGCCCATCTCCTCGTGGGTTTGTTCTTGGTCTTATTAGTGTACTTGGTCCAGACAGAGCTGACAGATTTAGGGAGCCTCTCTCTGGTCCAGATAGATGGAAGCTCTGGGCCAGATGGGAGCTCTGGGCTGGATGAGAGCTCTGGGCCGGATGAGAGTGCTGGCCAGATAGGAGCTGGGGGGCTGGACTCTGAGTCTCAGGAAGTCCCTGGAGTCTCCTTATCTTGTCCAGATGGGAGCTCCTCTTGTCCAGATGGGAGTTCTGGGACAGGATGGAAGCTCTGGTGCAGATGGGAGTTCCAGGGCGGATGGGAGCCGGGGGCTGGTCTCTGAGTCTCAGGAAGTGGCTGGGGTCTCAGGCAAATGGGTGTGGGGGCAGGGTTTGGAGACTGCAGGGTCTGCCTGCCGGGTGTCATGTTCTTAAAATTACTTCCTGCTGTCTGAGGGTGATGGCATCTTTAAGGGACCCTGAAAAAAATTGGGATAATTGTCAAGTCCTGGGAGAGGTAGCTGTGTCATTTGTTGTCCAGTCTCAGCACAATGGGAAAGTGCAGGGCTTGTCTCAAGTCCTGGCTAGAGTAGTCTGTAAGACTGGATGATCTCAGCCAGCCACCTCAAAATTGTCCCGACCAGTTTGTAGTCCAAAGCCAGTCTTTGGGTGGTGTTTGTCAGCTTAGTGGCATTGCCACAATCCAGGTGGACTCATTGTTGTGGGACCTCATCCTCCTTTTGGAGACTTCAGTGGTTGCTTTTAGGCATGGTCATGGTTTACTTCAGAAAATGTTAACATTTTACATGTCATATGTAACAGATCTCAAAGAAGTTAAAGGATCAATATTTGTTATGTACAACCAGAGTACAAAAACTTAATTCCTAGCTACCTGATAGAGACTCTAACCTGAAATCATGTACAGGAAGCTAGATGAAGCCCTTTTCTAGAATTAGTTAGTACTCTATATGACCATTAATATCATGACAAAAAGTTATATATATATATATATATATATATATATATATATATATATATATAAATTTTATAAATTTTGAGATAGTTATACCTTAAGAAAAGTTCTAAAGAATCAAAATAAAGCCAAAGGATTGTGATGTGTGACAATATAATAGTCCTTTAATTTTGGTTTTTCTTTTGTCCCGTATCATATGGTTCTTCTGACATGATACAGAGATTTTGGATTTTCCTTTTAACAGCATGCTTGGGTTTAGAGAAGGAAAGAGTCATGCTTCAACTTCAAAGCCAGCTTTAATTTTTAATTGAACCGGGACTAAAATCAGACCATTTACATTATGTGTCTGTAGAGAAAAGCAGAAACAAAATTTGGGAAGATTTATGAATTTTTATCCTGTTGGAAATGTGATAGATCAATAGGCCAATTTACTCTTTTTCTTAGGACATTTTTTCAGGGTTATTTGTCCCTTTTCTTCACATGTCTCATTTGTCCAGTGGTCCTCAGGTTCCTTAACTGGATGCCTTCATTCTCCTGGAAAGAAAAAAAAAACCTGCCCCAACCCTAACTTTGGGGACTTTCCCTTTTGGCAAGTTATGTCTGATCAAATGAAAAGCATATATTAGTCTTGTAAGTTATTTTAGATTGAATGGTCACACTGGTTGATGAACTATCACCTCTTCTAATCAAGAGGTCTCTCTTGTTAGAATCTAATCTTTATCAATTTTGATGGTATCCATAGCTTTTCTTTTCCTGTACAATGTCATTTATTTGTATTTTTAACTTTGGTCTTTGATCATTTATAAAAGCTTGCCAAAATATTTGCTTTATGGTTCCTCCTGAATTTTTGTTTTATCTTCTAAATCCAGAACAGCATGCTTTTTTTTTTTTTTTTTTTTTTTTAACAATAGGCATTAGGACTTTTAATTGCTCTGGGAAGGAGTTTCACTCATGGTGACAGGTTCTGAACCAAATTGGACATGGGGGCCTGTATGAGCCCCCCCAAGGCGTTTCCCAATGGCAAAAGGTTACTTTGTCCCTTGTTGATCTGCATTCATTGGTTCAATGTCTGCCTTTGCTGCACCTTCTGCATACTCCAGAAGGCAAGGGCCTTCAATTTGGATTAGAAGAAACATTGTTTCTAGGAACACCTTGTCTACAATCCCTTTTTAGGTGACCTTGTTTGCCACAATTAAGATACTTGACATTTTGATTTTTCTTCAAGCCTCTAGAAATCACTTCTCCTATCCAAGCATCATTATGTTTATGAGATTCAATATTGACTGTATCCAGGATCCATTCCTCTATAGGTGCTGATATTGACTTTAAAGGCCTAATTACCCTTTTGCATTGTGCATTAGCATTTTTAAAAGCCAACAATTCAATTATTATTTGTTTAGCTTCTGAATTTGATATGATTCTGTTTACAGCTGAATTCAGTCTTTGTTAAAAAAAAAAAAATCAATGAAGGTTTCTTCTGGGCCCTGTATAACTTTAGTAAATGACTCAGTTATCTTTCTGAATTCTTTAGTTCTGTCCCAAGCATTCAAAGCTGCTGTATGGCATAGAGCCAGGGTGTGGTCAACATACAAAGACTGTCTTTGTACATCAGCATAATCACCCTCATCAAGAAGTTGCTCTTGGTGATTTTAGTACTCTAGCCCTACTTCATTGATCAATGGTCTTAGCCTCATCTTTCCACCAGGTCCTCCACTGTAATTGGGGACTAGGTTCCACTACTGCTGTAACCAAGTCTTTCCAGTCTTATGGGACAGTTCTGTTACTAGTTGACTATGAATTTAATATCTGCTTCACAAAAGGTGAATGCATACCATATGAGACTTGCTTCCTTAAATATTTTCAAATCTAACATCTCCACAGGAATCCAGCCAGCTCTTATATAACCTTGGGAGTATCTGTTATTTGGCAGTTCCTGTAGTTTACTGGATAAATTAAGTTTGGTTGTTTGAAAACACTGGGCTGGTCCTCTAATTTTATAATGATGAGGTTGGCTCTTCTTTAAATTTCTCTGTCTGGGTCTGAATATCTCTATGATCTGTTTTAATAAGTTTTTCTAAGGTCTGTATCATGGGGGTCATATCAACCAACTTTTTTAGAGATAAACCAAGAATTATCAAACTGAGAATAAGGATTACCAAAATGATAATGAACATTTTGTCAATCTGGATTAAGTTGACTATCTCTTCATTTAATTGTTCTATTTTTAAACCACTCATCGTGTGATCTTACAGAGACCTAACTCCCTCCATTGTAATTGTATTTCCCCCTTTTTTTTGGTTTTTCGAGACAGGGTTTCTCTGTGTAGCTTTGCACCTTTTCCTGGAACTCACTTGGTAGCCCAGGCTGGCCTCGAACTCACAGAGATATGCCTGCCTCTGTCTCCCAAGTGCTGGGATTACAGGCATGTGCCACCACTGCCTGGCCCCATTTTTTAACATGAGACAAAACTCTCTCTCTTTTTTTTAAAAAAACTAATTCCCCTCTTTAAGAATTCCCATTGTCTCATCAGATCTGATGGTGATGAAGCATGAGGCTGGCTGCTGCTGTCTAGCATGTTTGAGTGGAGAACACAGGCAGTGAGTGCACAGCTTGACTGAGGACAGCTGCAGCTGCTAGCATATAGCTCTGAGCTAAGGGTGTGTGGCACCTGCAAGAACAGTAGAAGCCCAAGCAGGTGTCAAGGTGGCTAGTGTGGCAGCAGCCCAAGGAGGAGGTTCAGAGGAAGCCCAAAACCCACAGGGAGGGGGGAGAAAGCTGGCTGAAAAATGCACACAGGGGAGTGGAAGAAGCACATGTGTGAGAGCCGCCTGAAGGCAGAGCTGTGAGTGGTGAGGGGCTAACTCCACTGGCATTCAGAGCCCAAGTGCCTGTGGAGATTGCTGTGGAGAGGCTGCAACAGAAAAGTCCCAGACTCACTCGGGGGCCTGGGGAAGAAAGGGAAGCCTAGCCTGTGGGAAGGGGACTCTGGTGGATGCAGGTCTCGTGTGCGGATTCAGTGTGTGAATTTGTGACCCAAAAGGTTAGCTATGTGTCTGGTGTGCTGACCTAGACCCATGAACGGTGTAACTGTGTCCTGTGGTGGTTCTGTTGGTTTTCTGAGGAACCCCTGTGCTGACTGCTGTAGTAGCTCACCTGTGGATGTGCCCATTCTCACACTGTTGTTATTTCCTTTGTTTCAGGTTAAAGGAGCAGGAAGTTCGAAGACTGATGCGTGCCCGGGGTGATGGACCCTGGTTTCAATTTCCAACCCCTGAGAAAGAATTCATTGATCATTCTCCAAAAGCAACTCCTGACAACTGACAATTCATTTCTCTAAGAACAGTGTGTTCTCTCTAGTGGAAAGAAATGAATAAATATTCGGTATTTTTACTCTGATGCACACAAGCTTTCATGGCTGTTTCTTCATATGGTTCAGGTGATGTATTCCACGTGGGCTTTTCAGCTTCATCTGTTGAGATTTACTAGGTAGTGGTAAGAACTAGAGGTCTGGGAATTTGTGAACCCCTAAAGTGACAGTGTTGATAGGCTGTGAGTTCTTTGTCTGGCAGGTGAAAGTGCAGCAGTCCTGTGAAAATGCAGGAACTCTAGTCGTCGGTGTACTGTATTGCAGATGGGGTTATTCGGGACTACCTGGAATTTTAACTTTAAGAAATACTGAACCAATTATACAAAAATGTTAGCACCATAGTAAACAATTTTAGTAACCAGTCTTCAAGTTTATGATGTGAAATCTTGCTTTATATTGGGGGTACATGTCATGCTTTTTAAAACTACAAACAGAGACACACATACACACTTGAGACACAGTTGCTGACCTTTCTTAGAGTGCTGTTTTGTAAACACTGGGAAGTAGGGGTATAAACACGGGTGCTTCCTAAGGCTGTTGTGCCTTTTTACGGGTGCTGGTAGTGGTGTTCAGTAGGCTAAACACACATTCACCTCTGAGCCTTGTCTTCAGTCTCCAGCTGAAGTGTGCTTTTACTTTTAGATCCTTTTAGAAGGCTGATGTAGGCCTGAGGATTTGGGAAAATGGCAGAGTTCTGTCCCAGCACACATGAAGCCCTGGGTTTGGAGAGTACTGCACGAAGTAGGAGTGAAAGCTAAGTCATGGCTGTGGCTATCAAGCCTTTACTGTCTGCCACTAATGGCATCAAAGTCTCTTTCCTAAGTCGCCATATCGAGTCGTCTTCTATTTTACAGATGAGGATTGGAGACTTGACATGTTCAGCCTTCATTCTTTCTTTCCAATGCTTTTGTCTTTAAAGTAGGACAGGCTTCCTTTGCGTGTGTTTTCATTCTTCATGACAGTGGTGTGAACTCACACTGTGGAGATTCAAGCCAGCGGTTTTCCAGGTGCTGTCCTTGGCCAGATAGGAAGGTGTCTCTCTCTCTCTCTCTTTTTTTTTTTTTTTTAGGAAGGTGTCTTTTACTACCCACTTGTCATGCTACCTGCATCCACCAAGGTCTCTGGGTTGCTTGCAGTTCCTTGTTTCCCCAGAAGGGGGTGGCCACACCCCATGACCCCACAGTTTTGTTTGAGGAGTCCCTGTCCACATCTCACAATTCTGCCTACTGGCTGAGAGAAGGACTAAGGTCTCCAGGCCCCTGTTTATGCAAACCAGTTTGTAGGAGGAATAGGATAGAAGAAGTAGGCCTGGCCTGGATGTTTTAGATCTAGAGGCATCATTCATCTTTATGGCTATCATTTTAATTTTTATTTATTATTGTTCTCTCATACAATACATCCCGACCTCCACTCTCCTTGGCCTCCTCAACCTCAGTAGTAGGTTTCACTTTGCCATTCTACTACTATAAGGGAGAGATCATTCCTTATGTTCTACTAATGTAAGGAAGCTTGACACAGAAAGACTTCAATCCTATTAAAAATAGCTGTCATTAAGTCTAATACGTAACAAAATAGGAACTCACCATATTTTATCTAATTCTTTACAACCATGCTTACACAGACACACACACATACACACACACACACACACACACACACACACTACACACACACCATTATTCTCACTCAAATTTAAGATAATGAATGGGTTTTGAAAAGTTGAATAAGTCACATTAGGTTACATAAGATAAAAGTTATTTCCTTTGGAGGGGAGTAAAAAATTGGTCTTTTTGGATGATTTTTTGGTGGTAGTACTGGAGACTAAACCCAGGGCTTCATGTGTGCTGGGACAACACTCTGCTATTTTCCTAAATCCTCAGCCCTACATCAGCCTTCTAAAAGGATCTAAAAGTAAAAGCACACTTCAGCTGGAGACTGAAGACAAGGCTCAGAGATGAGTATGTATTTAGCCTACTGGAAGGCCCTGGGTTCAAACACCAGCACCAGTAAAAAGGCGCGCCAGCCTTAGGAAGCACCTGTCTGCCCCTGGGACATACCTGTCTTGTAAGCTCCTTTCCCTTGGATGACAGACTTTGTTCAATGAGGTCCTTTTCCAACATTTATTTTGCCTTTTATTTCACATCTAAATACTGGCTTACATTTGTAGTGGGCTTGGTGGACTGTATCTGTAATCCCAGCACTGAGAGGCAGAGACAAGAAGATCCTGGTGGCCCACTGGCCAGACAGTCTAGCTTCTAGACAATCATTAAGCTCTAGGTTCAGTGGTAGACTTTGAAAATATAAGATATAGTAAGGCCCTTCGTCTAGTTCTCAGCTCTGCAAAGATAGATGGATGAATGGATACATACATACATACATACATACATACATACATACATACATACAACCTCAGGCCTTATGAACACTCCCAGGCTTGTGGGTGAAGAAAACAAACTCCTGAAAATTGTCCTCTGATCTCTACATGTATGCCATTGACACACACACATACACACACAAATGAAAAAAAATTATTTTAAATCATCCCTGGACTGTCAGAGGGTGAAAAGTGCTTGCTGTCCAATCCTAAGAACCTGTGTTTGAGTCCTGGATCCCTCAGTGGAAGGAGATGACCGAGTCCTGGATCCCTCAGTGGAAGGAGGTGACTTGAGTCCTAGATCCCACAGTGGAAGGAGATGACTGAGTCCTGAGAGTGTTTCTGACATTTATGTGTGTACGATGTCATGCACAGGCTAGTACTCAAACACACATAATAATAAATTTTGAAATCATCCCCCAAGTATTCATATTTACACACACACACACACACACACACACACACACACACACACGGAGAGAGAGAGAGAGAGAGAGAGAGAGAGAGAGAGAGAGAGAGATCTTAAAATTAGGTATATATCAAGAACAGCACATAGTTTATTTTTAGGGCTCCTTCTCAGCATACAAAACAGCACATAAAGATAAAAACAACTCCCACAAACTGACATGGCCCAGTTAAATGGACTGACAGCTCTCTGACAAAGCTAGCTAGTTGGGCCAACTGTCAGCCACAGACATTGGAATGAAAAAGGACTAGACTGCAGTGAGGGGATTTCTTCAGTAAGACAGGAAAGAATGTTTTCTCTCCTGGCTGGCTTGCCAAGCACGTTATCAGGGATCAGGTCTGGGCTGCCTGTGTACAGGTTCTTGGCCTCTTACTCAAAGGGTTCTTGTAAGGGCACACAGAGTTTCAAAAGCAGCAAGCTGACTTCATTCAAAACAAGGTGACAGTTCAGGTCAGATACACTGTTGAGACTCACAGCCTGCTGTATGAGTGAGGACTCTCATAGTGGTTACTTTTTATTGGGTTCAGAGACAGGAGTTCAGTGACTTGGGGTCTGGTTTGGGTGGTTCTCTATTTTGACTGCACACTTGGACCATGTAAGTAACATGATCAATGTTTATGTTCCTTCCTATTATGCATATAATTTTAGTCATGCATATTGTACCAGGCTTTTTCTTTTGGGCCACCAACCAGCTCCCAAATCATGACATGCGACTTGCTGTTAGTTATGAAGGCTTGGTCTAGATTAGGCTCATTTCTGGCTAGCTATTTTAACTTAAATTAACCTGTTTCTCTTTATCTACACTTTGCATCAGGGCTTTTTACCTTTCTTCCTTCTGTATATCTTACTTTCCTGCTTCTTGTGTCTGTCTGACTGGCTGGCGACTGCCTAGCTTCCAGCCCTAGGTGTCCCCCTCATCCTTTTCTCCCTCTTCTTTCTGGCTTCTCTCTGGAGCCTAAATTTCCCCTCCTATTTATTCTCTGTGCCTACTAGCCCTGCCTATCCTTTCTCTGCCTAGCTACTGGCCATTCAGCTCCTTATTAGACCAATCAGGTGCCTTAGGCAGGCAAGGTGAAACAGCAGCACATCTTTGCATAATTAAACAATACTTACATCATTAAACAAATGCAGCATAAACAAATGTAACACACCTCTACACAGAAAAATATTTTACAGCATAGACAAATGTAGCACATCTTTACATAGTTAAAATAATATTCCACAACAGCATATTTAATTATGCATAAGCATGAGATGGCAAATAGTTGATTCTCCCTAAAACCTCACTTAGAGGACAGTTTGCTCTGTTGTAAAGCACCCAAGACCAATTCAGGCTGGATCAACCCTCCTACCCTCTTAGATGAATGTGTAGAATAGAAACCGATGATTGCTAGAGGGAGGAGAAAGTACCCATTGTTTTATCCTACTTGTTTTAAGTAGGTAAGTGAAGCATAATGCAGATGGGGGTTCTGGGTTGCTGACAGGTGGCTAGATGCTTTGTTCAGAAAGAGTGTGTGTACATGGGTGAGAGTCTTAGGTTTTCAAGTACATTGTTAGAAAAGGGCACATAAGATACTGAACAAGAAGAGCCCCCAGTTGCTATGCTATTCCTTATGCTTGCTTGCCTCACTTGGACCTGGACACGCCTCTTCCTTTTCACTTCTCTGTTGCCATAAGGGGAACAACTGCTTTTCTAGTTGCCTGCTTTCCAGGCAATCCCATGATTGATTTACCATCTTGCCACAGGCCCAAAGGCAACAGGACTAATTTTAGGTGGCATGGAAGTCTTTGTGCTTATAGACATGTGCTAGGGGAACCTGGAATGTTAAGCACATTGGGTTGTTCCTTCAAGGGAAGGGATGCAAAAAGCTTTTCTGCTCAGAAGGCTGGAATAGACATGCTTTCTAGCCTGGTGGCCTTTGCATAGTCTATGTAACTGGAGACTTTCTGGTACTGGACACTCTTCCAGACAATGTATAGAACCTCTCTTTATGAAAGATGTCACATATACTTTCCAAAGAGTTTTGATGTAGTCACATTTGATCTGTATTTAGTTTACTCTGTTCCTCAAAGAAATTTAGGTATGCTTTGTTGTGCACATGGGACTGAGATAATCATCATCAGAATAGTTTTCATCAGATTGTGCTGAATTGATATAGGCCTAAAATAAACCACTCAGGGTCAGACTCCTGAAGTTTGAACCAACACTGTCTACTGACCTGTGTTGTGCTGAATTGCCTTCTTGCCTCCTTTGGCTTGTAGCTCTGCTGTGAAGGTTGCAGAAACTCCCACAACTAATCAGTTGTGAAATCTCTTATCATGAGTGAAAATAAACCTCTGTCTTCTTAAATTGATTACCTCAGGTACTTTGTTACCATAATGGAAAACTGGATAACTGTGACCAAAATCAACTTGCATTCAAATCAACATATTGCTTATATAAAGGGAAGGAAGTTAAATAAATAGTAATACAAAGCACTTTCAGTTTTCTACAAAAGCTATGAAATCATAGGGACCAGCCTGGTTTACAAAATGAGTTCCAGAATAGCCAGGACTACACAGAGAAACCCTGTCTCAAAAACAAACAAGCACTTTCTAAATATAACACCAGTAGCACAGACACTGAGAGAAACAATCAATCAATGGGACCTGTTGAAACTGAGAAGCTTTTGTAGAGCAAAGGACACGGTCAATAAGACAAAGAGACAGCATACAGAATGGGAAAAGGTCTTCACCAGCCCCACATCTGACAGAGGACTGATATCCAGAATATATAAAGAACTCAAGAAATTAGACATCAAAATGCCCAACAGTCCCATTAAGAAATGGGCTATAGAACTAGAGAGTTCTCAACAGAGGAAGTTCAAATAGCTAAAAGACATTTAAGGAATTGCTCAACATCCCTAATTATCTGGGAATTGCAAATCAAAATGACTCTGAGATACCACCTTACACCTGTCAGAAAAACACAGAAGACAATTTATGTTGGAGAGGATGTGGAGCAAGGGGAACTCTCCTCCACTGCTGGTGGGAATGCAAGCTTGTATAGCCAATTTGGAAATCAATATGGCGCTTCCTTAGAAAATTGGGAATCAATCTCCCCCAAGACCCAGCAATAGCACTCTTGGGCATATACCCAAAGAATGCTCAATCATACCACAAGGGCATTTGCACAGCTATGTTCATATCAGCATTGTTTGTAATAGCCAGGACCTGAAAACAACCTAGATGCCCTTCAACTGAAGAATGGATAAAGAAAATATGGTACATATACACAATGGAGTACTACTCAGCAGAGAAAAACAATGACATCATGAGGTTTGCAGGCAAATGGATGGATCTAGAAAAAATCATCCTGAATGAGATAACCCAGACTAAGAAGGACAAACATGGTATGATACTCACTCGTAGGAGGATGCTAAGATGTAAAACAAAGATGACTAGACTGCTACACAACTCCAGGGAGGCTACCTAGAAAACGGGACCCTAGGAAAGACACAGGGGATACCCAATCACAGAGAAATGGATGAGATCTACATGAACAACCTGGACGACAGTGGGAGTAATGAAGCGCAAGGTTTGAGGAAAAGAAAGCTTAGGGGAGCAGGAGATCCCAGCTGGATCAAGAACAGAAAGGGAGAACAAGGAATAACAGACCATGATAAATGAAGACCACATGAGAACAGGAATAGGCAGAGTGCTGGAGAGGCCCCCAGAAATCCACAATGATACATCCTCTGTAGACTGCTGGCAATGGTCGGGAAAAAGCCCGATCTGACCTAGTCTGGTGATAAGATGGCCAAACACCCTTACGGTCATGCTGGAACTCTCATCCAATAACTGATGGAAGTGGATTCAGTGATCCTTACCCAGGCCCCAGGTGGAGCTTCAGGTGTCCAATTGTCGAGAAAAAGGAGGGACTGTAAGAGCGTGAATTATTGAAACCAAGATTGGAAAAAGCACAGGCACAAATAGCCAAATGAATGGAAGCACATGAATTATGACCAAAGGATGTAGAGCCCCCAGCTGGATCAGGCCCTCTGGATAAGTGAGACAATTGAATAGCTTGAACTGCTTGGGAGGCATCCAGGCTGTGGGACCAGGACCTGTTCTTAGTGCATGAGCTGGCTGTTTGGAATCTTGGGCTTACACAGGGACACTTTGCTCAGCCTGGAAGGAGGGTACTGGACCTGCATGTACTGAATCCACCAGGTTTAAATGAATCCCCAGGGGAGTCTTGGCCGTGGAGGAGATGGGAATGGAGGGGAGGGCTGGGGGGAAGCTGGGGCGGGGATGGGTGGGGGGAGGACAGGGGAATCCATGGCTGATGTGTGAAATTGGAACACAAGTGTAGTAAATAAAAAAGGGAGAAAACAAAACAAAACAAAACAAAAAACAAAAACCAAAAATTAAAAAGAAAAAAACCAGTGTGTGTGTGTTTGTGTGTGTGTGGGGGGGGAGCTGATCAAAAGTGATGAACATATTTTGAGCTGGCAAATTTAATAATGGGGTTAAATCTATGATAAAAAGATGATTTCAAGGTAATGACTTTCACTCATTGTCCTATTTTTTATTACTGTGAAGAGACATTGTAACCATGGCAACTCTTAAAGAACATATTTAACTAGAATGGCTCACATACTGTTTCAGAGGTCCATTATCATCATGACAGGGAGCATGGAGGCATGCAGGCAGACATGGTTCTGAAGCTAAGACTGCTACATATTAATCAGAAGGCAGCAGGAAGTTGACTGACTCATACTAAGTGAAGCCTGAGAAAAGAGAGCTCAAAGCCCATTCCCACAGTCACACACTTCTTCCAACAAGGCCACACCTCCTAATAGTGCAACTCCCATTGGGGGCCATTTTCTTTCATACCACAACACTCATAAAGGAGACTTGTAGTGGTTAGCCATCCCAGCATTGGCCTGGAAGTTCTAACCCCCACTGAGGCTTCGTTAATGGTCACGCCCACAAGGTGGGGCTGAGGGAGGAAGCTGAAGAACCAGGATGGAGAGGAGAGGTTTCTCTTGGTTCTGGGACCCTGGATGCTGGAGGTAGACCGAGCAGAGTTCTCCAGGGAACACTGCTGGACTGCGCCATACCTTTGCCACACCCTACAATTTATCCCTTCATTTGTAAGTTACCCCACAAAATAAACCTCCCTTTTAACTACATGGTGTGGCCTTAATAATTTCACCAATATCTGGTGCCCAACGTGGGGCAATTCCAAAGGCCTTGGCGGCTCCCACCCTCAGTTTCCTCCCTCCCAATATCTGGCGCCCAACGTGTCTCAAAAAAAAAAAAAAAAAAAAAAAAAAAGGAAGAAATGGAATGGATAGTTATAAGATATTATGGTAGACTATCAATACATTAGTAAACAAATTTAGTAATATAGCAGCCTTAGATAATTTGCACTGTTATGAATTCTTATATGTTGATACAAATATAAACTTTTAATATTCCATTTAAGATAATTTGTATATTGATACAAATACAGAACTATGTTTGTTATATTGTACACATATTTTTACTCTTATTTGAAATATTTGTATATTGATACAAATGTAAATTTATATCTGTCATACTGTATGTATGTTCTACTTCTGTTTAAGATTTCTATATACTGATATATATGTTTAGGATTATTATATTGCATATTGCACTATATATTCCTACCTCTGTTAAAGATATTTTGTGTATTGTCACAATTTAAAGTCATTGTCCTTTTACTGTACATTTGCTTACAGACTGTTTGCCTTATTTATAGGAAGCCTTAGTCCTTAGGTTGTTTAGGTAGATTTATTGTCACCTATGCTTGTCATCTCTATAATTATGTTAGGTTATCCAGATTTATAAATACATAGGTCAGATGGACAGGTAATCTTCAAACACTTCATGGACCTAGACAATATGGCATTTAAATAACTTAGAATTCTGTTGATGTGAGACACAATTGCTCCTGGCAGCACCAATTTGATCCCGAGAGAATGTTGGGCTTCTAAGACATTTCCATTTGGAAGTTTGTCTTCTTGGCACAAAATGGCCTACTAGGCAAAGAACTGCCCTTGCCTCAACTGCTGACAGTACAAATGCTGTCCTTTCTGGACAAGTGGGACACAAGGAAAGTGACCACTATACTTTGCCAAGACAGGGTAAGATGGTCTTTCAGAATTCCTGCTTCTGAAAATGGTCTGTCAGATACTCTAGGCCTGTAGCTAATTTGAATGCACCAACGATGCTGAGAAACATTAGGTGACTCTCTAGGCTTCCAGCTGTCTCTGTCTACTCTTGCAAGACTCCTGAAAGTTGCTTGCATCCTTCTCCCATTTCTCAGGTATTATTATATTCCTTCTCAGGTCTTTGATGAGGTTGAACACTAGCAGTTATAGTTACAACTTAATATATATACATATATAATTTAGATAGAATACATTAAGTATTAGACTCAGGTTCTTTAGGATAGGACACCTTTTGGAATGATCTTTGTAACATGCCACCTACCCATGCTCTAGACTTCCTTGGATTTTAGTATGTGTTTTTTTGCTTGATATGGTTTGCATTTATTGTAATTCCAACTTATCTAGGTCATTATCCCTCATTACTCCTGGACAATATTTGATAACCATTTCTTCGTATATAGTCTTATAGTAGGTTAGAACCTTCTTATTTAGATAAGAGGGGGAGATGTAGTGGTTAGCCATCCCAGCATTGGCCTGGAAGTTCTAACCCCCATTGAGGCTTCATTAATGGTCACGCCCACAAGGCGGGGCTGAGGGAGGAAGCTGAAGAACCAGGATGGAGAGGAGAGGTTTCTCTTAGTTCTGGGACCCTGGACGCTGGAGGTAGACTGAGCAGAGTTCTCCAGAGAACACCGCCGGACTGCACCATTCCTTTACCAGACCCTACAACCTATCCCTTCATTTGTAAGTTACCCCACAAAATAAACCTCCCTTTTAACTATGTGGAGTGACCTTGATGATTTCACCAGTAGAGACTCATATAATCTGCAGCCAGTTACAAAGCCAGATTCCTTTGCTCATGGGGCCTGGTGTGCAGTGGCTGCAGGCAGCAGCCCTCTTGGTGGTACACATAGCCTGCTGTTTCATGAGTTGTTCCTAGGGACCTGAGAGAGCTTTTCAAAGGATAGTAATGCTTTCTGGGAGCTCTCCTACCTGGAACATGACTTCTAGCCTGGGAGCAGATACTGAGTGACACTACCACTGAAGAAGGAGACAACTTCTTCACCTTCTTCAGAGAGACAGACTCTGGCAGGACAACTGTGTTCATAGGCTTGGAGCCGACAGTCATTGGTGAGTCAAGGAGCTCTGGCCTCCGGTCTTCTGTTGTTGTTGTTGTTTTACTCTTTTGGGGGGCCCACCACCCAGCTCCCAAATAAATCACACATGGAGGCTTATTATTAACATTTCCCCCCTCTTTTTATAAATAAAAAGAAATGTTTTTAACTGTAACTATATTTAATAAAACTATACATAACAAAAGCAGTTATCAAGAATTACATTTACAATATTCTGTTCATCTGCAGTTAGTATATTTAGAGAAAGTAGTGTATTATCTATCCTATCTTAATGAATCTAAAGTTTTACATCTAATTTATTTTTTATCATAACTAAGGAAAACTGTAATTGTATCTATCTAGTCTTTAACTCCATCAAAGACCCGGAAGGATGTAATATTATCTAACAACAGAGACATTTGGTTGCCTGGACAGTCACCTGAAGTTACTCTGCAATGGGCATCCATCTTCAGCCTACAGGCCTAGAGTATCAGGCCGACTTCTCAGGAAACAGGAAATTTGAATGACTGTCCTGCCTTGTATTGACAAAGTTTGTCAGTTGTTTTCTTGTGTGTCCTGCAGAATGTCTACCAGGTTCTTTTGTGAAGCAGGAATTTTGAAGGAGTGTCTTGCCTTGCTTTGGCAAAGAATGTCCTGCATGTCCAGTCTGCATAGCACATTGTCAGTAGTCAAAGGCAAGAGCAGTTTCTTTGTCCAGTGACTAGCTTTGTCACAATGAAAGCAAACTCCATAAGGAGTTTCTTCAATATCCATTATCTCTGAAGTAAATTGGTGGTGCCAGGAGCAGATGTGTCTCATTGTCATGAAAAATCTTAGGTTAATAAAACATTTTAAATGCCATATTTTATAGATCTTTGGAGACCATTTATCTATCTAAAATATACCTCTGTATAATCTGGAAAGTATACCTAACATATCTACAAATTTTATTGTTGCTTGCTGTATGGCCGTGTGGTTGTGTGGCTGTATGGCTGGTCCCTAGCATCCTCCTCTCCTTGTTCTCTTGCTCTTCTTCTCCTCCCAGATTTCTCTGTCTATTTATTCTCTCTGCCTGCCTGCCCCACCTATCCTTTCTCCTACTCTGCTATTGGCCATTCAGCTCTTTGTTAGACCATCAAGTGTTTTAGACAGGTAACATAACACAGCTTCACAGAGTCAAACAAATACAACATAGAAAAATACAACACATGTTTGCATCATTAAACAAATGGTCCACAGCATAAACAAATATAACAATTTTAAAATAATATTTTATGTTATTATATACTGAGTGTATCCTTCAAGACTAGGTGAACAGGCATGTATAGCTTGTTACTGGTGGGTGTCTGGCTTTCTTTTCCAGATGAAGTTCTTACTGGTCCCTACCATCAACTCTTCTACTCTCAGGAGATCATCATAAACAATATAGGTGGTGCCAGTTTATGCTGATCAGCACTATACCATTGCAGGGACCTTGTCTTTGACCAAGTTAGAAAGCTGGTAAATGCTATATACTGATACGTGTTTAAATGGGAGACACGTTTGACAGACTGGTCAACTGTTAGTGTTCTTCAGTGCCAGTCAAGATGTGTAACAGGTTGTTCACTGTGCTGATTGGACTTCTATGTTGATAGACTATGGGGCAATTTGTGGTGGATCTCTTGTATCAAGTCTTCATGCTGGCATCAGTTAGATATGGTTTGTGGTTTAACAGAGTCATAAATAGTACTAAATAAGAAAGTGTATTCTGTGATTATTATCTTTTTTTCTCTCATACAGGCTGATAGTGCACAAGTCTTCAGGGCATCTTGATTTTCAGGAGTGTTGGTGGAAGAAATGGCTCTGGGTTCACCTCCCTCTGGTAGAATGTCTGTCATTTGATTATGTCAGGAAATCTACGTTTGTAGTGGGTAGCCATCCCAGGCTTGGCCTGGAAGTTCCAACCCCCATTGAGGCTTTGGTAATGGTCACACCCACAAGGCGGGGCTGAGGGAGGAAGCTGAAGACCCAGGATCGAGAGGAGAGGCCTCTCTTGGTTCCAGGACCCTGGATGCTGGAGGTAGACCAAGCAGAGTTCTCCAGAGAACACCGCTGGACTGTGCCATACCTTTGCCAGACCCTGCAACCTATCCCTTCATTTGTAAGTTACCCCACAAAATAAACCCCCCTTTTAACTACGTGGAATGGCCTTAATAATTTCACCAATGTACATTGGTGTTTTCCATTTGTCCAGCCCCTTGGGTTTCAACAGGTATGATTGAGCCTTACAAGTCAATCCTCCCCATCCATAGTACCATGGAACACTCTATGTATCTTAGTCAGTGTTCTAGAGACATGATGAGGACAACTCTTGTAAATGGAAGCATTTAGTTGGGGCTTTCTCACAGTTTCAGGGGTTTAGTCTATTAGTAGCTGGGTGGGAAGCATGGCAGCATGCAGGCAGACAAGATGTTGGAGATGGAGCTGAGAGTTCTATATCTGGGTCCAAAGTCAGTGGGAAGAGAGAGCACTACACCTGGTTTGAGCCCTTAAAACCTCAAAGCTCACCCCATATTTCCTCTAACAAGGGCCAAACCTATCCCAACAAATACTGTCACCCCTAAACATTCACATTTATCAGCCCATGGGAGCCCTTTTTATTCAAACTACCACACCATGCTTTTAGAAAAGGTAAACAATAAACTTCAATATTAACTGCCCAACCTACACTACTCTAAACTCCTCTGTTTTTTTCTCACATACCAATGAGAGAAGCATACCAAATGACAGGACCAGAAAAGAAACCCCCTATGCCTTAGGGCTTCTATTGTGAAGAGACACCATGACCACGGCCACTCTTATAAAAGAAAACATTTAAATGTGGTGGCTCACCTCACTTATTCAGAGGTTCAGTCCATTATCATCATGGTGGGGAGCATGGTGGCATGCAGGCAGACATGGTGGTGGAAAGGTAGCTGAGAGTCCTATATCTTTTTTTTCCTTTTTCTTTTTGGTTTTTCGAGACAGGGTTTCTCTGTGTAGCTTTCCTGGAACTCACTTGATAGCCAAGGCTGGCCTCAAACTCACAGAGATCTGCCTGGCTCTGCCTCCTGAATGCTGGGATTAAAGGTGTGTGCCACAACTGCCCCACGAGTCGTATGTCTTTCAGGCAATAAGAAGAGGTCTCAGTGTCACACTGAGGGAAGCTTGAGCAAAGGATACCTCAAAACCCACCTCCACAGTGACATACTTCTTTCATCAAGGCCACACCTCTCAGTAGTGCTACTCCCTATGAGCTTATAGGGACCATTACATACAAATTACCATACCCTATAACATATAATTACTAAAACACTAAATGTACAGAACAACAACAACAACAACAACAACAAAACATGAAAAGCTTGCAAGGGGGCTGGGTAGTGTGGCACACACCTTTAATCCCAGCACTTGGGAGGCAGGAGCAGGTGGATTGCTAAATTCAAGGCCACTCTGGCCTCCAGAGTGAGTTCCAGGACAGCCAGGGCTACACAGAGAAGCCACATCTTGAAAATCAAAACAAACAAAAAAGCTGCAAGGGAAGAAGAACTTGTCACATATAAAAGCAGGCCAACTAGAACAATGGCTGACTTTTCATGGGAGACTATGAAAGATGGAAGGCCTAGGACAGATGTTCTACAAGCTTTGAAAGACTGCTGTTGCCAGCCTAGACTACTATACCCCGCAAAAGCATCAATTACAATTGATAGGGAAAGAAAAACATTTCACAATAAGAAATTTAAGCAGTTTCTGTCCACCAATCCAGCTCTACATGAGGTACTAGAAGGAAACTTCAGTCTAAAAAGAAGATTAGCTACACCCAAGAGGATGCAATGAATAAATAATCCTAAGCAAAGAGAGGAAGCTCCACAGCACAACAAAATCACATCAACCATTAAACACTGCTCCTTAATAATCAGTATCAATGGTCTCAATTCCCCAATTAAATGACACAGACTAACAGACTGGATAAGAAAACAGAATCTATCATCTGTGGCATCCAAGAAACATACTTCATCACCAAGGACAGGCATCATCTCTGGGGAAAGTGTGTAAAAAGATATTCTGAGCAAATGGACCCAAGATGCAAGCTGGTATATCTACTTTGATAGATGACAAAATAGACTTTAAACTAAAACTAATCAGAAGAGATAGGAAAGAAGGAAAGTAAAAACAGTTACTTTTCTGTTGCTGTGAAGAGACACCATGACCAAGGCAACAGAAGAAATCATTTAATGGGAATTTACAGTTTCAGAGGGTGAGTCCATGACCATCAGGGTAGGGAGCATGGCAGCAGGCAGGCACTGAAGTATTAGCTGAGAGCTTACATATGATGAGAGAGAAAGAGAGAGAGAGAGAGAGAGAGAGAGAGAGAGAGAGAGAGAGAGAGAGAGAGAGAACTAGAACTAACCGGAAACGTGGGCTTTTGAACCCTTAAATCTCACCCCCAGTGACATACCTCCTTCATCAAGGCCACACCTCCTAATCACTCCCAAACAGTTCCACCAACTGGGGACCAATCATTCAACCACAGGAGCCTGTGGGAGCCATTATCATTCAAACCACCACACACAATTCATAGTGAATGACTTCAATACCTGAAACTAAACAGAGAAATGCTGGAGTTAAATAATGTCATAACTCAATTGGGTCAGTCAGACACATACAGAACATTCCACCCAAACACTAAAGAATATACCTTCTTCTCAGCAACTCAGCAACTTTCTCCAAATTTGACCACATATTAGGACACAAAGCAAATTTCAACAGTTATAAGAAAATTGAAATAATACCCTGCATCCTATCTGAACACCATGGATTAAAGCTGGATATGAACAACAACAAAAAGTACAAAAACTCACAGAAGCCAAACAACTCACTGTTGAATCAAAATTGGGTCAAGAAAGAAATTTAAAACTTTTTAGAACTGAATGGAAATGAAAAAGAAACATACCTAAACCTATGGGATATAATGGAATCAGTTCTAAGAGGCAAGTTTATAGTACTCTATGCCTACATTAAAAAATGGAGAAATCTCATATTAATAACTTAACAAGACACTTGAAAGCTCTAGAAAAACAAGAAGAAATAATGTTCAAAAAATAGATGGGAAGAAACAATCAAACTTGGGGCTGAAATCAATGAAACAGAAACAAACAAAGAACACTACAAGTAATCAATGCAATGAAGAGTTTATTCTTTGAAAAAACTGACAAGATTGGCAAACCTTAAGCCAAATGAACCAAAAAACATAGAGAGAAGATCCAGATTAATAAAATTACAGATTACAAGGGAGACATTACAATGAATACCAAGGGAATTTAGAGAATTTTAAGGACATTCTTAAAAATCTGTATTCCACTAAACTGGAAAACCTAAAATAAATGAATGAATTTCATGATAAATACAATCTACCAAAATTAAATGAGGATGAAATAAATAATTTAAAGAGACCTATAACCTCATATTGAAATAAAAGCAGTAATTAAATGTCTCCCAACACACATATACACACGCACACACACACACCAAAAACAAAACAAACAAAAACAAAAATCCCAGGTCCAGATGGATTCAGTACAGAGTTCTTCCAGACCTTCAAAGAAGAATTAATGCCAATATTCCTCAAATTGTTCCACAAAATAGAAACTGAAGGAACATTGCCTAATTCTTTTAATGAGGCCACAATTGCCCTGATACCAAAACCATACAAGAATCCAACAAAGAAAGAAAATTATAGACCAATTTCCCTTTTGAATATAGATGCAAAATTCTTAAAAAATGCTTGCAAACCAAATCTAAGAACACATCAACAAGATCATCTACCATGATGAAGTAGGTTTCATCCTAGACATGCAGGATTGGTTCAATATATGAAAATCAATAAAAGTGATTCACCTTTCTTAGGGTCTCTATTATTGTGAAGAGACACCATGACCATGGCAACAGTAACTCATATATAAAGGAAAACATTTAATAAGGTGGTTTACAATGTCAGAGGCTTAGTTCACTATCATCATGGTGTGACATGGTGGCATGGAGGCAGACATGGTTCTGGAGAGGGAGCCAAGAATTCTACATCTTGTTTCAAAGGCAACAGGAAGTGAACTGGGACACTAAGCATGGCTTGAGCATATATGAGACCTCAAAGCCCACCCCACAGTGACACACTTCTTCCAACAAGTTCACAACACCTATTGCAACAAAGCCACACCTCCTAATAGTGCCACACCCTATGAGTTTATGAAGGCCTATTACATTTAAGCTATCACACCATTATATAAACAGATTGAAAGACAAGAACCACTTGATCATATCACTAGATTCAGAGAAGATGTTGATAAAATCCAACATCCATTCCTGATAAATATCCTGAAGAGATTAGGGATAGAAGGGGCATATCTCACCATAATAAAGGCAATTTACAGCAAGCCAACAGACATCAACCTGAATGGAGAGAAATGTTTACAGCTGATAAACTTTCTGTAAGGTTGAAGCCTTAAGTAAAATTAACACAAAAAATCAACTTGCTTATATACAAATGACAAACAGACTGGATAGAAATCAGGGAAGCAACACCTTTCACAATAGCCTCACAAAATTAAAATATCTTGCTGTAGAATAATCTCTTGTACAATGTAAAGATTTGTCACTTGAATTGGTTTAATAAAACATTTATTGGCCAGTAGCTAGGCAGAAAGTGTAGGTGGGCAACCAAAATAAAAATGCTGGGAAGAGGAAGGGTGGGGTTAGGAGTCTCCAGCCAGATGCAGAGAAAGCTAGATGAGAATGTTGGATTGAGAAAAGGTACTAAGCCATGTGGCTAAACATAGATAAGAATTATAGGTTAATTTAAGTGTAAGAGCTAGTTAGTAATAAGCCTTAGCTACTGGCCGAGCATTCATAAGTAATATTAAGCTTATGAGTCAATAATTTGGGAAGCAGCTGCTGGATATTTGGGAACAGGCAGGCAGGAGAGAAATGTTCCACCTACACATCTTGGGGCAACTCTAACTAAACAAGTAAAAGACTCATAATAAAAACTTTGAGCTACTGAAGGAACAAATTGAAGAAGACACCAGAAACTAGAAATATCTACCATGCTCATGGATTAAAATAAGAGTTATACTATGAAAATTTCCACCCTATCAAAAGCAATCTATAGATTCAATACAATCCCCATAAAAATTCTAGCATAATTCTTCAGATAAATTGAAGAAATAATTTTCAGCTTCATATGGAAACACAGAAAATTTGTTAGATTTTAGATAATACTGAACAATAAAAGAGCTTCTGGAAATATCATCAATCTCAGGTTTTATTACAAGTTGAATTACAGAGCTATAGTAATAAAAATTGGCATAAAATAGATACATTGCTAATGGAATTGAATTAAGGACCACACCAATATAAGTCCATATACCAATGGACAACTAATTTTTAACAAAGAAGCAAAAGTACACACAGGAGGAAAGACACCATCTTCAACAAATGGTGCTGCATGAAGAAGAATATGCAAATATATCCATGTCTATCATCTTGCACAAAACTCACCCCTAGATAGATCAAGGACCTCAACAAAAGACCTAAGGACCTGAATCTGATAGAACAGAAAGCGAGGAATTAGCTCATTGGCACAGGAAAGAACTTTTTGAATGGAAAACTATTGGCAAAGGTGCTCAGACCAACAATTAATAAACAGAATCTTATGAAGCTAAAAAGCTTCTTCTGTACAGCAAAGAACACCATCATTCAAGCAAAGAAGCAGCCTACAGAATGGGAAAAATGGTTTAGAAATTGTACACCGGATAATGGGTTAGTATCTAGTCTCTCTCTCTCTCTCTCTCTCTCTCTCTCTCTCTCTCTCTCTCTTCATATGTATATATATATATCGTACTACTATTATTCTGTTATAGGGACACAGCAATAAAATGATGCCTAATAAATTGCTATTGTTCAACCCTCATCAGAGAAGCATCCCATTTTAATGGATGGTAATTAACCCAGAGACCCCAACTGCACAGTGTGCAGGGAGTAAAGGACTTTGGAACACCCAGCCCTAAAAAGGATGTCTTTATCAAAACCCTCCCTTCAGTGCTCAGTGATCTTTGTGGAAGAGGAGGCAGAAAGACCCAAGAGCAGAGGTAGTGGATGTCACCAAGGAAACAACATCTTCCAGACACAACTGACTGACACACGGATGAACTCTCTGACACTGAGACAGCACACATAAAGACCCACACAGGTTATGGCCAGACAAAGGCCCAGCCCTAAGAAGGAGAAGTGGGCATGAAGTCCAGCCTTAACCAAGAAGCTATTGCAATTGATGCCTCCTAGGAAAGGAAAAATCGGGTTTCTCCAATGAAATATATATTAATCACACCCCAAAAACAGGCCCCATGCCATGGAGTAGTTGGCCACTACAACACAGACTTGATGTTTATTTGTGAGCTTTTTGCTTCATTTTATTTGGCTATGTTTTTGGCCTTACTGCCTTTTGTTTGTTTGTTCTGATTTTTAACATTTTTTTCTTTGCAGAGTGAGAGCAAGAACTTGGGTGTGTAGGGAACTGGAGAGGACCTGGGAGAAGTTAGGGGAGGAGAAGTGATCAAAATATAATGTGTGAAAAAAGTTTAAACAGAAAGGTTTTGGATGTCAGGGTTACATGACTGCTGCTGTTTGAATTCCATGAGCCCCAGTTTTCACATTTGCTGCTGAGAATGGAAAAGACAGAAGCAGTGCATGTCTGCATAGACGCTTCACAAATGGTGCTGATTGGCAGGATAGAGTGTTAGACATGAAGAGATGAATTTACAGGACACAGTGGACAGTTTTTTAGCTGGACCTTCCTTGACCCTATCTGGGAGGTGTGTGGAGAGTTATGGTTGTTTCCCTTTTTAACCATTCTGGGTGCAGTCACTGCCATGCACCTGACTATTGCACATGGCCATCCCAGCTCTGCTTTCACATGCCCATCAATTAATTGATGGACAATGAAAATGTGGTAATATAGACATTGGAATATTCAGCTGTAAAGAAAAATGAGATTATCTAAATAGCAGCTATCTTGGCTACTTTTTATTGTTGTGATAAAACACCATGTCCAAAGTAACTTAAAAAATAAAGCATTTGATTGGGCTTATGGTTACAGAGGGTTAGATTCTATGATGATGGAGCAAAGGCTTAGCCTCATGAAGACTTGTGTTTGTTTGTTTGTTTTGTTTTAAATCTGTGGCACAGCAGCTGCACCTGGTCCTATTGCTGCCTCAGCTGCTGATTGCACCTCTGCAGCCGAACCCACCGCTGGGGGAGCCTTCACATACTGCAGCCACTGCCTCAGCTACTTCCACACAGGGAGGCAAATGTTGTTTTACCTAAGTCCCTATCTTTTTATTTTACCAATAAAGACTTAGAAGCCTGATGCTGGGGTGAAAACCTGCTAGCTCAGAGAAGCAGAGAAAGCAGCCATCTGAACTTCCTCCTCTACCATCAGAGGGCTCTCTCCTACTCCATTTGACACAAAACTCCTCCAAACTGGATGCCCCTCCCTTCTACTTCCTGTGCCTCCCTCTCTCTGACCTCCCAAGTTCCCCTTACTCTCTATGGTTACTTGCAGCCAACTGGTTGTTTACTCTGCCTCTTGACCTATTGTTGATTTTATTTACATAATAAAATCTCAGGGTTCAGAGTGTGATCAAATATCTGCAACATTCCCCTCTTTTGTCTTAATAAAAAGGGAAGGTTTTAACTCTAACACAGTAAAACTATATACAATAATGAAGTTATTTTTGCCGAGCTTTCTACAGTGTCCAGCTTGGTTGTATTTGATTGTCTTAGGATTAAGTATTTCTGAATTCAAAGTTTTGTAAAATGTTCATGTCAGTCTCCTATGAACTCAGTGATTTGAATGTCCTGAGCAGTTTGTAGTCTGAAGTGGATGTCCTGAGCAGTTTGTAGTTTGAAGCTGATCTTTGTGTGGTGTTTGTCAGCTTAGTGGTGTTACCACAAGTCAGATGCATTTGTCATTGCAGGGCCTAATCATCCTATTGGAGATCTCAAAGGTGTCCACTGTGCAGAACCTGGTGGTAGGAGAGGCTGGAGGTGACAATATCACTTGGCCAATTTAATCTTCTTCCTGGGACATTTTCTCTTGTTGATTTTCCCTTCTTCAGATGTCTCACCTGTCCAGTAGTCTCTAGATTCCTTAGTTGGATGGTTTTATTATCCTGGAAAGACAAAAACAAAACCCTGCCCCAACCCTAAATTTGGGGGCTCCTGTTTTGGTAGGTTCTACCTTTGTTAGGGCAAATATTTTGGCAACAGAAAAAGTATTATCTTTTAATTTTAAAAGGTATTTTTGTGAAAATTTGAAACAAAATATACCTTAGTATTTATGGATAAATATACTAATATTTCCCCCTCTCTATATGTATGTATGTATATATATTATATGTAAAGTTTACATGTATTTATTTTTAGATTACAGAGAACATTCACTGTACATTTCAGCCTATCTTTCTAGTAAACTTTAAAAGGATTCTTCGTTTTATTAATTAATTAATTTATTATGTATACAGTATCTGCCTGCATGTGTCTCTGCAGGCCAGAAGAGGGCACCAGGTCTTGTTATAGGTGGTTGTGAGCCACCATGTGGTTGCTGGGAATTGAACTCAGGACCTCGGGGACAGCAGTCAGTGCTCTTAACCTCTGAGCCATCTCTCCAGCCCCAAGGATTCTTATAATAATATGTAAATATGGTATATGATTTCCCTAATATACAAACATACAAATTAGGATCTGTATCTGAATTTTATGCCTGGATGGTGGGATTAAAGGTATGTGCCGCCACCATCATCACCACCTTGTTCACTATAACTCTAAAATTTAGAAAACAACTAATTTATAGAGATCCACCTGTCTCTGCTGGGATTAAAGGTGTGGCCTATCACCGCCTTGCTCAAATATTTTATTTCAGCTCAAAATCACTCTAACACTTAGAGATTTAGAAAACAAGCTTGAACTGTAGTTATCCTTTGAATTTAAACATTTAAAATCTCTTATCTGTGTTTTTAGTAAAGAAAATTCAAAAGCTGATGTCCAAGATGGCATGGGCTGTTAGAATGTACAGTCTAACATTCTAATGTGGAATTAAGACACATGTTTGAGAAAACCTATTTTTTCTTTAATGTCAGTAAGGAAGTGTGCCTTTGGTAAATTATCATTTGAAAATATTGTTATTTTTTATTTTTTCATAACGGATCAAATGAAGGGCATTGGTCAGTCTTTATAAGTTCAGGAGGTCTTTCCTATTCAACTCTAATCTTTATGAATCTTGGAGGTAGTCACAGCTTTTCTTCTCCTATGGAAACAAAAGCAAAACCTCTTCCCCAACACAACACATATCCTGGTTTCCATTCTGAGGCCAACACATCTTTAAAATAATTCAGCAGTTTTTTTCTACTAGCCAATGGATTTCCACAACCATTGTTCTTATTTCATTAGTATTTTTAAAAAAAATAAAGCTAATAAAGCACTGTGTATTCTGTCTCTGGGGGTCTTTATTATTCCTTTCTGTTTATTAAGCATATGTTTTAAAGTATGATTAGATATTTCTATAACTGCTTGTCCTGTAGGATTGTGTGGTAAACCTGTAATGTGCTTTATGTTGTAATATACAAAAAACTTCGATTTTACTAGTGACATATGCTGGAGCATTGTCAGTCTTGATTGGTAAAGGTATTCACATAATGGCCATAACTTTTAATAAATTTGTAATTATAGACTCAGCCTTTTCAGAGCTCAAAGCAGTTGGCCATTGAAATCCGGAATATGTACCTATGGTATGGTGCACATACTTTAAAGTTCCAAACTCTGCAAAAAGAAACACATCCATTTGCAAAATTTCTTTTCTTTGAGTACCCTTTGGGTTACTACCTGCAAGTAGTGGAGTTTGGTTATACAGAGAACAAGTAGGACATTTTCTTTTAGTTTCCCTGGCTTGTTGTGATATAAAAAAATATTTCTTCAAACCCTTGCTATTAACATGGTGTTTCTTCTGAAATTCTGAGGCTTCTAGCACATTTCCTACCAATAGGTGATCAATTTCATCATTACCTTGTATTTGAGGGCCTCATAGACCCATATGGAATCTGATATGTTTTATTGTAGTATTGTAGGATATTTGATTGCAATGTGACACCCCAAGACTGTGTTAATAAAGTTAACCTTGAATCAGGAGGCAGGACCAGTGACTAGCTAACCATAATTAGCTATAGAGAAGCCAGGAATATGGATAGATAAGATGTACAGGAAGGAATAGGGAGGTACTTAGAGATGTCACAGTCTTTTCCATCTTGTGACATGTGGAGACAGAAGTACTTCCTGGGTCTCTAGTAAAAAGGGGGATGTCAGCTGGTCACTCCTTCTCTGCTTCTTTGATCTATCATGTTTTCACCCCAATATTTGACTCCTGAGACTTTATTGGTAATAGAACAACTTAGATAACATAACACTGCTCTGGTAGATTCTCCACCACAACCCCAAACCATCCCTGCAGGTCACAGGCTTTTCTTTCATGGTGCTCCTGTTTTTGCTCCCCAGGCACACCTGCCACACAACATCCTTTCACACTACAACACCTGCTTGAGTTTGTGCTGCTACTTATCCTCCACACACGCACATGGGACACTCCATTTTTGTACTCTTCTGCAGAGCTGCAGCCACTCACCACTAGCTTTGTCACCTAGGTGGCCCTGAACCCTCTTACATATACATGACCTCGATTCTTGCCAAGCCTCCACCTCCTGCACTGCCAGAGCCCACTGCACCAGCCTTGCTGCACCCCTTGCTGTTCCTGCCTCCATTGCTATCAACAAACTGAAAAGTCAGCAGAATTGGTGAGACACCTGGGAAGTCCTTAAGGATGGAGTTATGTAATACTGCATCTCTCCCATATTAAAAATGGTAATATAAAAATGCAAGTAGTTAGGACTCTGAATAGCAACACTATGGATGGCTTGAAAATGGGAAAAATAAATAAAGGGATAACTGACTTCACTGGGAGTGAAATAATGTTGATTATAGTTACTATCAGTTTGGTAATACATATTTTATCCTTAAAAAGTAGTTTGGCCAGGCCATGCCTTTAATCCCTGCACTTGGGAGGCAGAGCCAGGCAGATCTCTGTGAGTTTGAGGCCAGCCTGGTCTACAGAGTGAGATCCAGGACAGGCACCAAAACTACACAGAGAAACCCTGTCTCAATGCCCCCCCAAAAAAGTAGTTTGATAACTGTGCCAAATATGAAAAATTGATCAATAAGATATAAGCCTTAAATGAATTACTATTGATAAGATATAAGTCTTAGAAAGATCCACTAATGAAAACAAGAAAAATATTCAGATACAGAGGAATTTAGACAAGAACCTACCATACCACTGCATGATGAAACTGAAGAGGGGTGGTACAAAGTTGTTAGAAAACCAACCTTAGTTGATCCAGTTATTATAAAAGAATAGCCAGAAGATGATAGGTACCCCAAGGTTATATAGAAATTGACTAGAATCCTATAGAAATGTCAGATTTGAAGATTCAAGGAAGTGATCATTTCATGTGGTATGTGAATGCACATGGAGACTCTATGTGAAGCAGATATTATTTACAGGCATCTCAGAACAGACTGGAAAGATTTGGAAGCTGGTCCTCAGTTACAGTGGCAAACACGGTGGGAAGAAGTTAGGGCTATGGAGCAATGAAATAGGGCTAGAGGTACTACTATTTCCCAAGGTAAGTTGTAAAGGTCAACATGCTTAATTGCAAATGCAGCTTGAATTTGATGACTACACCTTGGTGCTATGTCATTTAGCAGCTTCAAATGCTTGGGACAAGGTTGAGGAATCAGGAAAGAGTTTTGAGTCACTTACTAAAATTATACAAGGCCCTAAAGAAGCCTTCACTGAATTTTTGCAAAGATTGACTTCAGTTATAAATAGAATAGTACCAGATCCAGAAGTCAGCCAAATATTAATTGAATCTTTGACTTTTGAAAATGCTAATTCAGAGTTCAAAAGGGTGATTATGCCTATAAAGGCAAGATCAGTACCAATAGATGAATGGACTAGAAATACGGCTGATTATGGATCTCCCATTTATGATGCTACTCTGATAGAAGAAGTAATAAAAATAAAAATGTCAGATATTTTAATTATGTTAAGCAAGGGATTGTAGAGAAGGTTTTCCTAGAAACAATGTTTTTTTCTAGAGATAATCCAAACAGAAGGCCCCAGCCTTCTGGATTACACAGAAGGTGTGGCAAAGGCCAACACTGGACTAATAAATGCAGATCAACAAGGGACAGGCAAGATAACACTTTGCCATTGGAAAATACCATGGGGATCCTGCCACAGGCACTGATATCAAATTTGATTCAATCATTCCCTGTCCACATTGGAGAAACTCATCCATAGAGTAATTAAAAGACTTAATGCCTGTTGTTCAAAACAACACTGCTCTCGATGTGATCAAGGACAGAACAGCTTTAGTAGATAAAACAAAAAATTTAGAAGAGGCCAAAAAACAAGTATTTTGGCAAAGTGCTATAAATGATCAGAGATCAAAGCTAAAAATATAAATAAATGACATGGTAATTGAAGGTTTGGTAAACACAGGCACAATTGTAACTATACTTTCACAAAAAATCTTGGCATCTAGATTGGCTTCTTCAAGAGGTAAATATTCAGCATCTAGGGATTAGAACTTTATCTCAGGTAAAATAAAGTACAAGGTTTGGTGGAGTGTATAGGGTGAGAAGGACAGATAGCAAAATTAAAGCCATATGTGGCTAACATGACAATGAATTTATGGGGATGTGATTTGTTGCAGCAATGGAAAACACAGATTGACATTCCTCCAATCTCAGAAACATAAAGAATATTTCTGAGAAAAATATTAAAAAATGTTATCAAGAACAGTCACAAACTGTTCAGGTTGTTCATAAGTATGGCACAACAACTGTTGGTCTTTCAAAGGTACCAATAGCCTTACCTATAAAATGGTTAACTGACAAACCTGTGTGGGGGAAATAATGGCCTTTGACTGTTTTGGGATATTTTGATTGCACTATGACACTCCCAAGACTTCCAATAAAGTTTACTTTGAATCAGAGAATGGAGCTAGCTAGTAGTTGACCAAAATGAGAAGTTTTGGAGGACTGAGAACTTATAGAGAGGCACAGGAAGTAGTAGGGTGGGGCTTAGAAAGATTCTTGGCCTTCTTGGATGAGAGAGAGAGAGAGAGAGAGAGAGAGAGAGAGAGAGAGAATATTTATACAAATTTAAGGGGTTTTTTTTGCTTTAACATACTATATATATGTTTCTATTCTTGTTTAAGGTATTGTACCTATGCAGTTCATTTAAAAAGTAATTTAAATTTCTAGTCCTTGAAGGCTATTGAGGATGATAAAGAAAGATTAATAGTTATTTATAACAATCAAACCTATAGTCATATTTAGTATGTTTTCAAGGTCAGACAGATGTATTTTAAAATATAGATGGACTTCAAACACTTCAGAGACCCACAGAATATGACATTTAAAATGTTTTAATAACATAAGGCTTTTCATGACAGTGAGACATGTCTGCTCCTGGCAACAGCAATTTATTTTAAAAAAGGATGATGGGCATTGAAGAAGCTCCCTATGCAGTTTGCTTTCACTGTGGCAAAATTTAGCCACTGGGAAAGAAACTGCCCTTGCCTCAAATGCTGACAGTATGTGGTCCAAATTATACATTCAGGACACAAAAGAAAGCAACTTCCAAATTTTGTCAAGGCAAGGTAGGACCGTCCTTCAAAATTCTTGCTTCACAGAAAAGTCTGTCATATATTCTAGGCCTGCAGGCCAAAGATAGATGCCCAAACATTCAGAGGAACCTTGGGTGACTGTCCAGGCAGCCAGCTGTTTTGGTCATTTCTATAGTTTTGGAAGTTGTTTGCTCTACACTTCCTGTTTACTCAGGAAATTATTGTGTGATATTTTTAGTGCATTCTGACACTCTCAAGACTGCCACTAAAATTTGTTTTGAATCAGATGGCAGAGATAGCTACTAGCTGACCAAAGTTAACCATAGAGGTTTTGAAGAACTTCAGATAGATAGAGAGATAGGAAGTAGCAGGGTAGGGCTTAGAGAGAGTCTTGGTCCCTTTTGGATTGAGGAACTCTTCTCAAGCCCTCTGAGTGAGTCTGAGATTTTCCTGTTGTAGTCTCTCTACAACAGCTTCCAGCTGCCACCCATTCCTAGCCCCAAACTTCACATGCCCCAAATTCCTCAGGCACATGGGCTCCAAACACTGCTGGAGTTAGCCACCCATTGCAGGATGGTGCTGCCTTTGGATGGCCCCGTGCTCTCACTTCCTGCCCCATGTGCTTCTTCCATACATTCCCCTGTGTCTCTTTTTAGGCAGATGGCTCCCTCTCTCTGTGGGTTGCATGTTTCCCTTGGATCTCCTCCTTAGGCCACGGCCACACCAGGTCAGCTACCTCAACACCTGCTTGGGTTTTTGTTGCTGCTGCATCCATCACACACTCTCAGCCTTCACTATGCATGAGTGGCTGCAGCTGCCCTCAGCCAGGCTGTGCACCACCTGTGTTCTCTGCTCAGCTGTGCTATGCAGTGACAGTCAGCCTCACACGTCACTGTCATCTTCAGCAGATCTTGTGAGACACTTAAGAATTCTTAAAGGGGGAATTAGTTATTTTAAAAGAAAGTTTCCCACACATTAAAAATGTGAAACAGTATTATGATGCAGGGAGTTAGTGTAAGACTTTTGTCCTTAATTACATCATAATCTTGGGACACGGGCCAGCCTAAAAAGTGGGCAGACCCTCTCTGTGCCCCTTCCTCCCTTCCCCCTTCTCTCTCCCCTCTTCCCTCCATGCAGTCTCTCTCTCTGTCCCTCTCTCACTGTCTCTGTCTCTCTCTCTCAATAAAGCTCTAGAAAGGTAACCATGGCTTGTGATTCTTCCGCCAACCAGCACACCCCTCCAGCTGACTGCCTCAGGTGGTGGCCAGCCACCAGCAGCGCCTGTTTAACCGACATCTGGAATTTAACCAACATTTAGCCATGAGAAGCGCCATTTAACCAACATTTGGTGCCGTTCAGACTCGATACGCCAACTGAGGACCTGCTGACTGTTGCCACTTGCCACCTCCCCCCACTCCAGCAGGACGTGAGACAGTGAGCACACGAGCATCCCTTGCCTCCACTGGACCCCTATACAACTACCACTACTGATACCACCATGATTTTCACAGTGAGTCTGCCGTTCTAGTGGCTGTAGTCTGAGCTATATTCTTTGCAACGGACACCCTAGGGGTTGTCCTCAGGCTGTGTTGGCAACAGCAGGCACATTTTTGCTCCTGACGAGAAGGAGCAAAAATGTCGGCCATGTGCAACCTTTTCTGTCTGACTTCTGCCGGCAGGGGGAGGGCTCAAATGCACAGGCTTGGGTGGCTTCTAAGACTCTCACCCTAACTCACCTTAACTCCACCCACTCATTCTCAAAGTGCCTTGAGAAGCACAGATGGGTCTGAAAGTGGCTGAGATCTAAACAATTAAGTTTACAATAATCAGGGTGGCTCCTAAGCCAAAAAAATCAGCTTATAGCCTCAGATAAGTCTTTCAAAAGGATCGATTTACAGTCTGCCTACTGGCAGATCTTCCAAAAGATGTCCTTAAGCCACCAATCATCAGGAAAAAAAAAATTCAGGACACGGAGTAAAATCCATCTCTTGTTCCCCAGACCTTCTGGGCTAAAAGTAAAGTATCTGGAGAGCAAGGCTCCTGACCCCATGGGCAAAAGAGTCATCTGCGGCATTTAAGGTGTGCCAGGGAAGAGATAAAAGCCCGAAAACAAAATTGCCAAGTGCTGGCACTCGCTGACTACCAAAAGCTGTTGGGTCCCTGTTTTAAGTGAAAAAAGGCCACAGGCTAGCGAATGCCCTGCCAGACCATCAACAGCCTTGTTAAAAGTGCCGCCTAGAAAGACAACCAGTCAGCTGACTGCCCCCAGGCACCAAGACGCATGAGTACATCAAGCTAAGACCTCCAGCAAACCTAGGCTTGGCTACAGGCTTGCAGGGAACCCAGAGCACAGCAGGGAAGTGATCCGTTTCTTTCCTTCTGGACACCAGAGCCACTGACTCCGTCCTGGGAGTTTTAGGATGTCACTTCTCCTTTCTATTGTCCGGTACAGAGGACAGCCTTACTTACCTCACCAGATTTAATTGCACTTTCAGAGGTACTTAATGAGAAAGATTTCCAACTAAGATAAGAGCTCATTTTCTCACTTCAAAGTTACTGCCTGTGTTTCTCATGTACATACAGATAGGGCCATGATCTTTGCCTTGTCCCTAATTAAAAAAAATAAGTTCTCATGCACCACAAGCTTGTCTCTTCCCAGTTCCCTTTTCTAAGTTACCGTTCAGCCAATGATACAGGACCACCACAGAACCAGAGTCCAGAGATCAAGTAAGAAACTGTAACAGCTAAAAGGTATCCCAAAAGTGTCTGGGCGCTACAAAAAGACTTTAATGTAAACATCTATTACTGTGAGATGCTTTTAACAATTGATCACCTGTCTCCTGGATGCTGAACTAGTAAAGGAAACAGGTGCTTTAAAATAATCTGTCTCTGATAAAGCTTAACATGCTTCAAAATCCTTCTGGACAGGCTAGATCTACCAACATAAAATAATGATTGTTTTCTATCTAAGCTTTTTTCTATGTCACCAGCATCTTGTCAGATAAGGTTCCCAGCCACAGCCAAGAGGGATCCATGCCTCCAGAACAAACAGATGACAGCATTCCACAACACCTGTCTTCCTCTGAAGACTCACCTTCTCCATTCCCCCAAGAGCCAACTGATGCCCACCATTCAGCCTGAAGCAGTTTTTGAGAGGAATGATGCCCTATTCCCATCTACCTGCTTTTTTTTTTATAGTAAGTAAAAGTCTAGGATGTAAGACTTTTATCCTTAATTACATCATAATCCTGGGACATGGGCCAGCCTAAAAAGTGAGCGGGCCCTCTCTGTGCCCCTTCCTCCTTTTCCCCTTCCCCCTTCTCTCTCCCCTCTCCCCTCCGTGCGGTCTCTCCCTCTGTCTCTCTCTGTCTCTGTCTTTCTCTCTCTGTCTCTGTCTCTCTGTCTCTGTCTCTGTCTCTGTCTCTCTCTGTCTCTCTCTCTGTCTCTGTCTGTCTGTCTGTCTCTCTCTCTCTCTCTCAATAAAGCTCTAGAAAGGTAACTATGGTTCGTGATTCTTCCGCCAACCAGCACACCCCTCCAGCTGGCCGCCGACATCTGGAATTTAACCAACAGTTAGGTCTCTGTATGGTTCCACAATGGAGGTTTGAAAAATAGAAATTAAATGAAGGGATAATCAGCTTAACTGGGATTGATATAATGTCAGTTATAATCATTATTAGTTTGGTAACTCATGTTTTATCCTTTAAAAAAGTTGTTTGATATTGGTGCCAAATATGAGAAATTGACTGGTAAGATATAATTCTTAGAAAGACCTACTAATGAAACTAAGAAAAATATTCCTTAAGAAGAGGCTTCTATGTCAGGTTGCAGGGCAGCCCCAAGGGGCGGGTCAGAATATTAACAACTGGTATCCTATAGAAGTGTTAGATTTGAAGAGATTTGAGGAAGCAATAGTTTTATAGGGGATGCATTTACCTTCTGTAAAGCAGATGTTAAATTCATGGCCACTCAGAATAGAATTATTCTACAAGACTGGAAACAGAGCTGAGAATTTGGAATGGTGTCTGCCCTCAGTGACACACCTTTGTCACAGTGGGAGTGTGTGGGTTCACTCAGGACTGGACTGTTGAATGAAGACTCAGAGGCACCTTAAGAATGACTCTAGCCTTTGTGGCTGCAGGGGATCCAGTCTCTAAGGACTGAAACATTTTCCCTTTGCCCAGGGCATTTGTATTTTTCTCCATATTTACACTTTAGCCAGCTGATTTCCATATGTTCCAAACAACCTGAAAGAAACTCCCAAAAATTAAAATGCCAAGCGAAAATTTCTTGATGCATCAGGTACCACAGTTTTCTGGGGTTCCTGAACCAAGTTTTGCATAGACTTTGTATCCTTGGGAGATTCTGAGTCAAGATCCATATAGGGAGACAAGAAAAACAGGGTATCTGCTAAACAAAAACTGGATTAGGGCTAGGTGCTACTCTCTGGAGCCAGGCCAGACATAGCAGGAATTCTCCCATACACTTTCAACAGGGCCACATCTTTTAATCCTTCCCCAGAATCTGACCAACTATTCAGACATATCTCTTTCAGCATAACACTTGGCACTAACAATAAATTTCCTGGTGATTTTTTTTTCTTTTCAAACTGTACACTTTGTATTTCTTTTTGTACCCCTTGCTATTTTTCATTGTAGGCTTGCATAAGAATGATTACTAGTTACATGTGACAGAGTCGATATTATGCTGTCATGAAATCTCCATTACTTTTCAATTTAGCCTCAGGAAAATTTGTAAGACACTGGCAAAAGGTAGCCACATTCTTTGCCAAAATATCATAAGAATGGTCCCTAGCCCAGTTGCTAAAATTGTTCTCCTCTGAACGGGGTTATGAAATCTACCTCCATAAATAAGGAAAGCCACTAAGGCCAGGCATGTGAATGGAGGCTTAGAGAGGTCATTGTGTGAAGCTGTTAAGGTAAAACATGGCTTTGGAGACCCCAAGATGGTAGAGATTCCAGAGCCATGGGGTACCTGCTAACAGGGAGTGGAACCAGTCCAAGAGAAAGAAGTCTGTTGCAGTTCACAAAGCTGAAAGGAGTTGGATATCTGAAGAGTGCTTCAGCATCAGACATGGAGATGCAGAGTTTGGAGTTTGCCCAGTGGTTTTTAGTCTTGCTTTGGTCCAGTATTTCCTTACTATGCTCCCTTTCCTCCATTTTGGAATGTTAATGTATATCCTGGGCCATTATATGTTGGAAGTATGTGACCTGTTTTTTTTTTTTTATTTTGATTTTATATGTAGGGAATTATAGTTAAGAGATTACATGAATCTCAGAAAAGACTTTGAACTTTGGACTTGTAAGCATTGTTGAGACTGTGATAGACTATGGGGACATTTGAAGTTGGAGTAAGTGCATTTTGCATTATGTTATGGCTACAAGCCTATGGGTACCAATGAGTGGGATGTGGTGGTTCGAATAGTTATGGCCACCATAGACTCATGTGTTTGAATCCTTGGCCGCAGGGAGTGGCACTATTAGGGGGTATGCTTGTTGGAGTAGGTGTGGCTTTTTGGAGGAGGTGTGCCACAGGGGGGTGGGCTTTAAAGTCTCTGAGCAAGCAAGCTCACTTCCTGCTGCCTGTGTGGCTATAGTGCAGCCCAGACTCTCTGACTAGAGGCCTGTGGCCCCTTCCTGAGATGCTACCCTGCCTCTGCTGCCCCTTCACCCTCAGGGCTCAGCATGCTACTTCCTCTGCCACAGCCTGGTCTCTTTGGAAGAGCAGTCAGTGCCCTTAACTACTGAGCCATCTATCTAGCCCCTACACACAGAGAAACAGAGACTCTAGCAATGATGGCAGGCTCCATACCTTAAGCCTACACTTCTCAGACCTCACAAAAACTTTATCCATATTCAGAACTCCATGACCCACTTAGTTCACAACTCTAGACCCATCTCAGGCCTGCATCCTCAGCTTACACAGATCACCCAGTCAGACTCACACTGTCACTCACTCAAACATTCTCACAACATACCCAGACATTTACATTTTCAAATTTCTTTCTCAGTACTAAAAAATATTATAAACAGAAACCTTCATGACTTGTATATTTGCTGCAGTTCTAACTTCCTCTTGCTTTTACAATATCTTTAAATGGCTGTCTATTTTTATCATTTTTTTGTATTTAAATATATTTATTTATTAATTTTTTTTTTCATTTTACATATCAACCCCAGTTCCCCCTCCCTCCCATTCTACCCCCATCCACTCCTTAGAGTGGGTAAGGCCTCCCATGGTAGTCAACCAAACTCTGGCATACCAAGTTGAAGGAGAGCCTAGCCCCTCCCCATTGTATCAAGGCTGAGCAAGGTATCCCACCACAGGGAATGGGTTCCGAAATGTCAGTTCATGCACCTGGGATAAGTCCTGGCCCTGCTGCCAGGGGCCCCACAAACAGATCGAGCCACACAACTGTCACCCACATTCAGCGGGCCTAGTTCAGTCCCATGCAGGTTCCCGAGCTGTCAGTCCAGAGTCAGTGAGCTCCAACTGGCACCGGTCAGCTGTCTCTGTGGGTTTCCCCATCATGATCTTCTTCTTCTCCTCCTCCTCCTCCTCCTCCTCCTCCTCCTCCTCCTCCTCCTCCTTCTCCTCCTCCTCCTCCTCCTTCTCCTCCTCCTCCTCCTCCTTCTTTTTGAATGCTGTTTATTGAAGGAGGGAGGAGGTCTTAAATACAGGCTTACAGCGCAATGGGAGAACCCTGGAGGGCAGAAGTTCACTACCGATGTTTTTTTTGTTGTTGTTGTTGTTTTTTTGTTTTTTGTTTTTTGAGCTGAGGATGGAAACCCGGGCCTTGTGCTTGCTAGGCAAGCACTCTACCACTGAGCTAAATCCCCACCCCTGCTCCTGATGTTTTACAATCTTGCATCTAAGCTGTTAATGCCCAATATGCTGAATACACAGACAAGGAGCTTCCCTTAAGCATTCAGGAGGGTGGAATCTCCCAGGGAATTAGCATATGGAGGATATCAAGGTCAAAGTCGGCAAGCAAGGCAACAGTTACCCAAAATGTGGGCCAGGGACCTACAGGTCCCCCCTTTTACTAAAAAAAATGAGCTTCTGACTTAGGTTGCATGGGACGTCAGCAGGTCACCTTACCCGTCATGGAGACACCTGTCCAGGCCACACAGGCGTTCTGTCTTAGGTTGGTGAGCGCCCGCTAAGTATTACCCATCTCTGAATACTCATTATCATACAGGCTCAGTTGTGTGAGAGCTGTAGAGTTAACTGTTGCCAAAGATATCTAAGTGGTGCTGGGCTTGCAATCTGTGTGTTTGACACAGAAAAGACCAACAGAAGTCTTAACCCACCCATAGCCGGTAGGCTAAAGGCAGCTGAGTCATTCCCTTCCTTAACGAGCCTTACTGCAAATTGGAGTCCTTTAAGATGGTATCCTGAGAGCAAATGGGACTTGAGTTTGTAAATTTATAACTCTCAAAGCCAATTGAAATGTATATAACTATTGATTTAAATTTGTTATGCCCAATAGAATGAAAGATTAATTAACTGTGGTAGCTACTTTTGCTGCCAGGGTCTCCACTGTGCTAGCTGTAGCAACTAATTATGAAATGGCAATCCCAGAAACAGTAGTAGCAGTGGTTGTCACTGTTATAACAGCAACAATGGGAGCAGTGATGTCAAATTCTCTTTTGGAGCGTGTGGGTATCCATTGGCATGGACACAACTCCTGAACACAACTCAGGAACCGCTGAGGCCCATTATTCTTGATCCCAGCATGACTCAAGCTGGCAGCTCTGCAAAAGAACAACTAAGAACCATAAAGGAAAAACAGGCAACTCACAAGGAGCAGAATTAATTGTCTTATAATGGCTACATTCAGACTCACAAATTTTAAGGTATCTTCAAAGGGGGATAAATGAATTTCAGGAGGCAAAAAAATGTTGCACAGAGCCACTCCTGAGAAGTAGGTACTGCTCTAGCATGAATAGGATTGTGAGAATGAAAATGCTTAGCTGGCATGCTACTGTTACTAAATGGAGGTCAATGATCTTCAGTGTTATCCTTAATCTCCTAGGTGTCTGGGTGACACATTCTCAAACATACTTGAAAAAGCAGTTACCTCTCTTTCTCTTCCTTCACTCTTGTTCCCAGGGACTGGTCTCTGCTCTCTTCTATGCCCCTTCTTTGCCCCTTCTCTCCAATCCCCTCAATAAACCTCCCATGTGGGCCCTGTTGTATGGTGTGACTCCTTCCCTGCTGGTTTAAAAATACATTTGGTACCGAGATTTATATTCAGTCTGAGACATGCTGGGACCCTGCACCTGGCCCACCAATGACAGCCCTACTTTATTCCCACCTAATGAATTGCTGGGTCTCTGCATCCAACACTGATGATTGTTTTTATGAGCTCCAGGGAGTCAACTTGGATCCACCTCAAACAGCCTGACGGTTCCACAGAGCCTGGTAGCTGTCCAGCTAGCTACCCCAGGACATGGCCAGCACCCCAGATTTCTCAGATCCCCCAAAGATGATTGATATCCCCCAGACCCACAGGAAGCAGTCTCGAGAACATGGCACCCTCTTCCCTGCCTCACTTGCTACTCCTTTCTAACTCCTCACCTTTTTATAATAAACAGAAGGGAGGAATGTTGGCATTTAGGCATCTGTACTGGCCTGTCCTGAGGGTCCTGTCAGGATATATCCTCAGCTGCAGCCACTAAGAGCACCCCCTGGGCATTTGCTATGTTTCCTTATAAAAGGGGGCCTTGTACACCTTCCTTCTCTTTCTCTTCCTTTGATCTCATCTCCAGGTACCAGTCTCTATTCCCTTCCCTGCCCCTTCTCTCCCCTCCTCTCAAAAAAATATGGAACGCTTCATGAATTTGCATGTCATCCTTGCGCAGGGGCCATGCTAATCTTCTCTGTATCGTTCTAATTTTAGTATATGTGCTGCGGAAGCGAGCACTTTTATCATGTTTTATATTTTCTCCCGAGTTAATCACTGTACATTACCATCTTAATATCTGACCCAAGAGCACTCTTCAGTTTGCAGTGTCCTTCATTGGATTCCCCCATATTCAAAGCCACACATTCAGGATGTCATTTGTCAAGTCCCACCCAATTATCAAACAATCCTTCAAGGGAGGAGTGAGAATTAAGAAATAATAAGAATGAAAAATAGGGATGTAGACATAAAAGAAAAAGACAGAGACACAGGATAGCTTTGAGAGGGCTCTGGGTCAATACCACAGTTGCCTTGAGTTTATTCCTCATGGGCTTTTTATACACCAGCAAGGGAAGAGGCAAAAAACCTCCCCCTCTCAAGGACAAAGTACAGACAATTATAAAGACTTTCTTAATTCTCAAAACATCTAGTAGCTATGCCTTATGGCAAAGCATCCTGTAATTAGGCCTTGAAGTATAAGATACCTGGTAACCATGCCTTTGACCAAAGCATCCTACTATGTGGCCTTGTAGGGCAAAACAAGCTCAGATTCTCTGACATTAAGTCAAGATGAAATAAGGCCATACTACAGAGTCTCTGTGGGTCCCCACACTATCTTAGAGTTTCTATTGTTATGAAGAGATACTTTGACCATGGTAACTCATAAAGAAAAACATTTAATTGGGGTGCCTTACAGTTTCAGAGGTTTATTCCATTATTATCACTGCAAGAAGCATGGGGGTATTCAGGTAGACATGGTGCTGGAGAAGGAGCTGAGAGTGCTACATCTTGATTCAGAGACAGCAGAAGGAGACTGTGAGCCACACTGGGCATAACTTGAAGATATGAGACTTCAAAGCCCACCCCACAGTGACACACTTCCTCCAACAAGACCACACCTACTCCAACAAGGCCACACCTCCTAGTAGTGCCAAGCATTCAAACACATGTGTCTATGGGGCCATTCCTATTCAAACCACCATAGCCTCACTATGTAACCAGGGCTGGCTTTGAACTTGTGATTGTCTTGTCTGAACCTCTATGATTACAGACGAGCAGAGAAAAACCACCAAATTACCTGGTTTGAAAAAATAGTTTTAATATTTTTCTTTTTAGATCTTGTACTCCAGAGAAAAGGGAGAATTGATGCCACCTTTATGGCAAGGGAAATTTTGACCAAATGAGGGCATGGAGTGGGAGTGGAGGTATCACCCCATTCAGGTTCTTGGAGAGAAGAAAGACAGGAAAGGAAGGAAACTCAGGTTACATCTCTGATTTCTGTCCATTTGGAGCCAAATGTGTGAGAGAGAGTGTTTTAGTTAGGGTTCTTATTGATGCAATGAAACACCATGATCAAAAAGCAAGCTGGGGAGGAAAGGGTTTATTTGGCTTATACTTCAGCATTACTGTTCATCACTGAAGGAAGTCAGGACAGGGATTCAAGCAGGGCAGGATCCCAGAGGCAGGAGCTGATGAAGAGTCCATGGAGGGGAGCTGCTTATTGGCTTGCTTCCTCTGGGCTGCTCAGTCTAGCTTCTTATGGAACCCAGGACCACCTGCCCAGGGATGGCACCACCCACCATGGCCTGGGCCCTTGCTCAATGATCACTAGATGAGAAAATACCATACAGTGGAGTCTCATTGAGGCATTTCCTCAACTGAGGCTCCTTCCTTTCTGATGACTCTAGCTTGTGTCAAGTTGACACACAAAACTAACGAGTACAGACAGTATGGTTGTTTTAATAAGAATAACCACCACAGCTGCATATATTTGAATACTTGGTTCCCAGTTGGTAGAACTGTTTGAGAAAGATTAGGAAGTGTGGCCTTGTTGGAGGAGGTGTGTCACTGTGGATGGGCTTTGAGGTTTCAAAAGACTCATGACATTCTCAGTGTGCCTCTCTAAGCCTCCTACTTGTAGATCAAGATGTGAGTTATCAGCTTAGTAGTTATCAGCTGTGCTGCTGATGGCTTTGCTTCACCATTACGGACTCCAACCCTCTGGAACAGAAGCCAAGTTAATACTTTCTTTTATAAGTTGCTTATTGTCACAGCAATAGAAAAATAACTAAGACAGTAGTTAGTACCAGGAGTGGGGTATTGCTATGAAAGACTGAACTATTTGGACTGTTTGCTTATTTATTTATTTATTTTTGAATGTGGAAAACCTTGAGACTTTGGATTAGGAAAGTGGTTGAAATCTGAAGGCAGAGCTTGAAGGGCCATCATGGTAGAGGCTTGGGAGAGAGTAGTGGTGAGAGCAGTGTGGACTGTGGAGGTCCAGTTCAAGAGGTTTCAGAAGGAAACAACATTAGCAACAGAATTAGAGGTCACGTTTATGATATTTTGGTAAAGAGTGTGGCTGCTTTCTGCCTTTGTCCTAAGAATTTTCCCAAGGATAACTGAAAAGTAATGAACAAATTTCCTTGGTAGAGAAGATTTCAAGGCAGCCCAATACTGACTTTGTTGTGTGGTTCTTAGTAATCACTTTTATACAGGTCTACGATGAAAAAGAACAAGTAGGGCAAAAAGAAATAAACAAATAAACAGCTTGAATAGAAAAAGGTCACCAGGAATTTCAATGTTAGAGCCAAGGCCTATGTTGACAGAGATGAAAAATTAAAGAAAGGCCTGATCAAAATGCAAAAGGGGAGGGGTAGCCTCAGGACAAGACCCCACCCAGCTAAGATTCTAACTTGTGAAAAGAAAATGGCTAATGAATTTTCTTCTCCTAAAAAGTAACAACAAACACAAGCTGCTGCAAATGTGGTTCAAGGGGCCCAGACTCCATCACAAGAGGGCAGCTGAATTTGGCAATGTTGCCCATGTAGTCCTGGCTTGAGAGTCAGGAAGAATACATAAATAAAGAGGTTGTGGAATCTTCCTTTGGGATTAAAGAGAGCCTTGGAGGCCAGGCATTCGGCAGGGGTGTTCCTGCATAAAGTCCCTGAGAGACCATTGCCTGAAGCTGTGAAAGTGAAGCCTGGATTGAGTTGGAGACCCCACACTGTTAGTGGTGCCAGAGATGTGGGTTGTCTGCCCAGAAAACCAGCACACAGTGGGTGGAATCAACCCAAGAGAGAGCAATGTGCTGTAGGCAGCAAAGCTAGAAGGGACTAGCCATTCGAGCCCTTTGGCATTGGACATGAAATTGTAGGATTTTGAGTTTGTCCTGCTGGGTTTGAGTCTTGCTTTGGTTCATTTCCTCACTAAGTTCCAATCACTCCGTTGGGAATATCAATGCATATTCGGTGCCATTGTATGGTGGAAATATACAAATTTCCTTTTTCTTTCAGAAGAAGTTACAATTAAGAGATTACTTTGAATCTCAGAAGAAACTTTGGACTTTTAAACTGTGTTGAGACTGAAAGGCTACGGGGACTTTTGAAGTTGGACTAAATGCATTTTGTATTATGGTATAGCCATGTGACTAGGGGTGGAGGGTGGAAGTGGTGGTTTGAATGAGGACTTCACCCATAAGAAGCTCATATGTTTAAATATTTGATTACTAATTGGTGGAATTTTTGGGAAGTATTAGGAGGTAGGTGTGTCATTGGAGATGTGTCACTGGGGATGGTCTTTGTGAGATCAAAAGACTCATATGGCTCTCTCTGCCTCCTATTTGCTGCTGCTCATGTGAGTTCTCAGATGTTCTCAGGCCTTTGTTCCACCATTATGGATGCTAATCCTCTGAAACTGTTAGCCCAGTTAAGCTTTTTATAAGTCGTCTTGGTTATGGTGTTTTGTCATTACAGTAGAAAAGAAACTAAGACAGAGAGACATAGAAACTCTCTGTCTTAGTAGAAAAGTTTGGAGGAGGAAGGAAAAATAGGAGACATGTTAAAGTAGCAATAGCTGTGTGTGGAATGCCAGGATGCTGGCAGGAGTCCACTCCTCTGGGAAGCAGAGCCTTTTGGGCAGTCTACCCTGGGCACAGTGCCACAATGTTCCTATGTGAAGGAGAAGCCAGCACTGGAATCCCTGAGATGGATGTATAAGAAGGGTCATTTCCAAGATGTAGAGACCCAAAAATGGAAAGGATGCACTATTGGCCCCAAGACACATTCTCACTCCAGAGCTTAAAAAGACAGAGTTTAGCTATTACCAACAGATAAATATAATTACTTATAGGAAGAAAAAAGTCAAGCTGCTCCAAGTTTCCCATGTTTCTAACTTTGTGAAATTATTTCTTTTGTCCATCCATCCATCTTGCTTTCTACCTATAAACATACTAGTTATCTGGAATTAAATTCACCATGTGTTAACAATGTTCACTCTGCATGGAAGGATTTTTGAAGATCTGTATGATTTATTCCTTTTAATATTTTTTCCTGGGTGTTTTCATATTGTTTGTTAAACAATGATGATGGAAAAATTTAAGAATCTTTTCTGTTGGGGTGAATGAATTTTCTGTTCACAGACACAATTTTATCTATATTCTTCAAGAGCAGAAAACAGAGGGAATACATGAAAAATAATTTTAGAAGATACAGTTTTTAGTCAGGAAAATAACAGCAAAAGGGTCAAAGGTTAGTTAGAATGTGACTGCTGTAGCAGTAAGGCATATTTAAGCTTGACCAGTGGCCATTTGCTATGGTAACTGCTGATCTCAATACTCAACGACTTGCAATAATTGGTAACTATTTCTTGTTTATGAGGCTGAGTTTACCATTGCATCTGCTCAGCTGGGCTCTGCTGGGCTCCACTGGGCTCTGCTGTGAGGGTACTTGTATCTTCTCTTTCCAAATCTCCGGGGTGTGGGGTGTGGAAAACACTTAGGCCACAGGTAAACATGAAAGGGCAGGCCATGCATTAATGAGTCTGGACCAAATACTGACCTTGATCCCATACTGTCATTTCTCATTTGGTCATTACCCATTTAACTTGCCCTTTGGTGCATGAGACCAATTGTAAGCTGACTCCTTTTTCTTCTTCTCCTCTTCTTTTTGAAGCACAGTCTCCATATGTAACCCTGGCTGACCTAGAACTCACTATGTAGATGTACTGTCTATTTTTTTTGTCAACTCGATGCAAGCTAGAATCATCTAGGAAGAGGTAACCTCAATTGAGAAAATACACCTCTATAAGGTTTGCCTGCAGGGAAGTCTGTTGCAACATTTTTTTGATTAATGACTGATGTGAGAGGGCTAAGTCCACTGTGAGTGCTACCACCCTTAGGAAGGTGGTCTTGAGTTGTATAAGAGTAGGCTGAGAGAGCCACAGAGAGCAAGTCAGTAAGCAGCACCCCTCCATGGCCTCTGCTTCATTTGCTGCCTTCAGAGTTCCCCTTGGGTTTTGTCCTGACTTCCTGTCATGAAGGACTGACTGTAAGCTGTAAGATGAAGTAACCCTTTTCTGCCCAAGTTGCTTTTGAACACACTATTTATCGTAGGGATGGAAACCCTACTAGGTTAGAGACCACAATGGCCTCTAACTTACAGAGATCTACATGCCTCTCTCTCCTGAGAGCTGGCATTAAAGCAGCCTTACACCCAACTCTTAATGAACCTTGGTCCAGTTTGGAATGTTTCAGTTCAGAATAAATTGCTAAATGACAGCAATCAGTTCTGAATACCAAGGTGTGCCAATACATTCCCCTTTCATGTGCCTCCCTAATGTGTCAGTACTTCTTTCTTTAAAAACAAAAAAAATTAATTATTATGTATACAGTGTTCTGCCTGCACATATGTTTGTAGACCAAAAGAGGGCACCAGATCTCATTACAAATGGTTGTGAACCACCCTGTGGTTGCTGGGAATTGAACTCAGGACCTCTCTGGAAGAGCCAGTGCTCTTAACTGCTGAGCCATCTCTTCAGCCCCCTTTTTCCTTTTCTTAAAAATGTATTTTAGCTGGGCCTGGTAGCACATGCCCTTAATTTCAGCAGTCAAGATTCAGAGGCAGGTAGATCTCTGTGATTCAAGGCCAGCTTGCTCTATATAATGAGTTCCAGACCAATCAGGGCTATATAGTTATATTATCTCACAAAAATATATTTAATTTTATTCATTATTACTTTCTTCCTCCCTCCCTCCCTCCCTCCCTCTCCCTCTCTCTCTCTCTCTCTCTCTCTCTCTTCCTGTGTGTGTGTGTGTGTGTGTGTGTGTGTGTGTGTGTGTACATGCCATTGGGCCTTAGTAATTCTTCTATCACTGTGACAGACACATTACCAAAGCAACTTATAAAAGAAAGCATTTAATTAGCATACTGTTCCAGAGGGCTAGAATCCTTGATATTGTAGCAAGGCCATCCCATTGACATACCTCTTCCAAGGAAGTCACACTCCCTAATCCTTCTCCAACAGTTTTACCAATTGGGAACCAAATATTCTAACATATTTGCCTATGGGGGACATTCACATTCAAACTACCACACATGGCTTATATGTGGAGGTCACAGGATAACATTGTGAGGTTGGTTCTCTTTTTCCATCTTTATGTAGGTTCTGAGGATCAAACTCAGGTCACTTGAGCAGCAAGTGCTTTTACCTCTGGAGCCGTCTTATGGACCCTTTTGCTTCTTTCTTCACTTGTCCTTTTCAGAGGAAAAACTTTTCTTGAGAGATATTCAAGTATCTAAACTGTTCAAGCTTCTTGCTTTCCATGAGACTGTTCACATGACACTGGAAACAAATGTAGTTCATACAATGAGTTTCATGATTCTGTTGGTAATCAGTTAATCCACTGTGACCTCGCTTATACTCTAGCATGATCTCTTGTAAATTCAGCTTTTCAGGAAGACTCCTTCATGTGTGAGTTCAGAAGCAATAGCAGAGGAGGTGATAAGAATAAGGAGAGCTGGGAATGGTGTGTATTTGATGATTTTATCAGAGGTATTATTTTCTATATGAACATCTTATGGATGAAGCCACTGCAGTGTGCAACCAGAGTTCCATTTGTCCAGGCTGTTCTGGAACTTGTCATCTAGTCTAGGGTGGCCTCAAACTTGATACTCCCATCTCAGAATCCTGAGTGTGAGGTTTAGATCTTCTTTACCACATCCAGCAAGATAAGCTTAAATTAGTTTCCTGTGGGTGTGACAAGTGGCCACAGACATGGCAGTTTAGAACAATGGAAATCTATTCTCTCCAGTTCTGGAGGCTGAAGCCGAAGCCAGCACTATTGCACCAAGCGCTTGCCCTCCACCACCACATTTCTACTCCCTCTTCTGCACGTGTCTGCTCACTTTGTCTCATGAGGACACACCTACATGTACTTTTGGGGTGGATTCCGTTGATCTAGGCTAGTTTCTTTACCTCCAAATCCTTAATACGCAAAGTTTCTTGTTCTACAGCTGCTCTCAAATAATCACTCAGAGGCATAATATTAATTACAAATGATCGGATGATAGCTCAGCCTTGTCACTACCTAACTCTTATATTTAAATTAACCCATATTTCTTATCTATGCTTTGCCACATGGTTCATGGCTTGTTACCTCATTTTCTACATGTCCTGCTTCCTTGGTGGCTGGCTGGTACTCCTGACTCTGCCCTTCTTTTCTTCCCATCATTCTCCTAGTTTGATTGTCCCACCTATAATTCCTGTCTGGCTACCAGCTGATAAGCTTTTTATTAAACCAATCTGAGTGACATATCTTCACAGTGTACAAAAGGATTATTCCACAGCACTTAATTGAAGATCTTCTTTTGCATGTAAGGTCATTGTCACAGGTCCTAGGGATCAGGACACAGAAGCCTCTGAGGAAGCATTTTCCCTTTCCTAAGGCTGAACTGCAGATAATTTGGGGGAGCTGCCTTTCTCTGCATGAATCTCTAACTTGGTCGACTCTGTGCTCATTGGTACTCATTAGCAATCTGGCTTTCACGCTTTTGCTCATGATGAATCTGATTGGAAGGCTCTCCTTCAATCAGTCCACTTTCCTAAATTCTGCTTTGCTCACATTTTCAAAAACTCAAGTGGGCATACTATCCATTATTCATCACCCGATAAAACAAGTTTTAGAGGACATGTTGTATTTGTGCACTTTGCCCTCCTAGCTAGATTTCAGGACACTTGGGAGTCGAGATTGTCTTAATACATCTTGTATCACAGAGACTCTGCACTGTTTCTCAGAAAAACTTCAATGTTAGAGGTGTTACTAGAATAAGAAACATTTATAAACACCAGCAGCTGGTCTTATGCTGGAAGAGGAACAGGCATTAGCTCCAGGCCAGCTGTTAGGTATCTTACAAACATTTCCTATCCTCAACAGATTTTCAAGGCATCGTTATTTATTGTCTTGTTTATTTAGAATGGCCTCATTTCTTCTTTGATGAATGACTCCCTCCCTATCATAGGCATGGCTCAGTATATTCTGAGGCTCAGGCAAGTAGATTGTTTTCTAGAAACCTGGATCTTAGATTGGCTATCTGAAAAGGGAAGACATTGCATCAGCTGATGGGCATGTCTAGAAAGAAAGCTTCTCCACACCGCTTTTGGTTCTTTGAGACAGGGTTTCTCTGTGCAACAGCCCTGGCTATCCTGGAACTCATTTTCTAGATTAAGCTGGCCTCAAACTCACAGAGATCCTCCTGCCTCTGCCTCCTGAGTGCTGGAATTAAAGGTGTACACCACCATACCCAGCTAGAGGAAAGTCTCTTAAGTAGATCTTGACTTGCTGAGTGTCTGGCTATGTGGCCTTCAGTGCTGGAGTCACTCTTTGCTCTCTCATTGAACTCTTCCTGTTGATTATTCAAAGCTAGATTCTAGCATTTACTGTGGTAGGGCCCTGGTCAGTTTCAGAGAACATGCTGTAAGCCCGAGAGCCCTGAAGGCAGGATGGGTGTTTGCAATACTTTGCAGTTCTGAGTTGATGGAAGGCACTTGAATTTCCAATCGGCAAGTGCAGACCACAGTGCTCAGATATGAAGTCAGTCAATCAAGTTAGCATCCGCGTTGTCTCATGTTAGCATCATGTGTGTATGCCAGAGCCACAGACATGTATCCAATAGACACACAGTGGGGAGGAAGGAGAGGAAACAACACTCTTTTAAAAGATGTTAGTAATTAAATGCAAGAGTCAGACATACTCAGATCTTTGAAGTTTTCAAAGAATAGGATGAACCTATTGTCTATATCAACATGAAAAAATAACTCATTTCTAGCCAGATGTGGTAGCACACACCTGTAATCCTAGTATTCAGGAGGCTGAGGTAGGAGAAAGCCCCTATGAAAAAGAGAGAAAATGTGTGTGTGAGTGTGTGTGTGTATGAGTGTGTGTGTGTGTGTGTGTGTGTGTGTGTGTGAGAGAGAGAGAGAGAGAGAGAGAGAGAGAGAGAGAGAGAGAGAGAGAGAGGAGTTGCTTCTGTGTCAATGGCATATGAGAAAAGAGTGCTATGAGTCCTTCCAATTAAAGCAGAGACATCTGGGACTGTGCAGGGACTGGCAGATGTCCAATTCTGAAGTTCTGAACAAGCAGCGTTTTTCCTCCTCAATGAATCCGAAATTTCCCTCCTGGAACTAGTTAGCATTTTCCCCATTGCCCAACACTTCTGTGTTCTCCACTGACAACCATTTTATGTGATGATTCAGTGTGAAAAAAAAATCCAGGAGTTATCCTGAAAATTATAGGAATCAATACATTTTACAAAATGGAATGTGATTGTAGGGCTAGATTTTTGAAAATGTTTGACATAGGAACAGAAGCTGGAAGTTTAGGTCCAGCAAATTTGGTTGATTATGATGTACTTACTGATGGCCTCAGCATGCACTAGGATTCTGGTGCAAGCCTTGGATGCCGGGTGCAAAGCCTGGACCAGATGCTGGCTCAGGCTACACAGTGACAAGGGCTAGAAGTCTCTTGGCATGGCAGAGGAGCAGGGACTCGGGAGACAGAACTGCTGAGTTCAGCCCATCTAGTATGTTTCCACGGGGCCTGGAATCTTTTCAAGGCAATTTGCTAACTGCTCCCTCCTGGCTGAGAATACCACAGGAGACTCTCTCATGCCTGTTGTGTCCACAGAGGCCTGGGTGGTAGTGATTCTCTGCCAGAAGCAAATCCAGTGCGCTTATCACATCAGGCAGAGATCCAAGTGTAAGTAACAGATCTCAGAGGTGACTAATTCACACAGCTCTGACTGTGGTTCATCACGGATGCACAAGAGTGAAGGCAGTGTGCATTCCATTAAGCTGTCACATTCCACTCTCACCAACTCCACAGCTAACCAACAGCAGCCTGAGGCAAGCCACCACATGCAGTAGTTAGTGGCCACATCCACATGGATATTGAAAGGCCCAGAGTTCCTTGGTGGAAGATGAGGCCAGGCTCCTCGAAAAATGGAGGTATAGTGTCATCACATACAGAGACTGTGGACATTTCCTCACTTCCCAAGGAGCTGTGTGTTCCAGGTCTTTTAGAAACCACTGGAAATTGGCTTTGAGCAAAACCGGAGCACGTTTGGGTACCTATCCTTTCTGCCAAGAGCAGCTTACTGGGGTCTAGTGCATCTGTTGCTGGACCCAGTAGGACCCTCAGTTCATCTTGGAGGTGGTACCTAAGTTTCTGGAGGCATCATTGGTATCCATTGCCCAGGGTCTCCACACTGGATCCCTGAGCCATGGAGAAATAATGACCTTAGTGGAAAGGACCAGGTAGATGAACTGGGAGTCCCTTCCCCTAACACACTACAACTATGATGAAAACTGCAATCCTGGAATTTGCACCATTACCAAAGACCAAGAAGTGGATGTGGTTATTCTTACCATGCCCCTGATCTGTCTTTGGCTTTGGACAGGAAAACTATGACAATAACCAATGACTGACCAATAGTGAATACTGTGGTGATTTCAGTCTGGTTGGTATTTCAGAGAAGATCACCTTGAAGCAAGTTAAAATATCTCTTGCAGTTGCAGCTGCTGGTTTCTCATGAAATCTGAGGTTAAGTAACATGACCTACTCTCTTACTACAGGTCATGTCAAGTATCTGATTCTGAGTCTTCAGTGACCTTGACTGGGTTCGGCAAACCTTTTCTGTAAAGAGTTTCGTGGTAAATATCTTTGCTCCCTAGGCCATAAGATATCTGAAGCAGCTATTCAACTTTACTACTGACACAGGAACACAGCCTCAGCTCTAACAGAGGCAGGCTACAGTCTACCCAGTTCTGGTCTTTACCGTCATACTGCATAGGACATGATGTTAATCCCTATGGTGATGATACTGTGCAGATGGGACCCAGGAATGTGATAGGTGCCCAGTGGCAGAGGGTGAGAGAGATATTCTGAAGAAATACAGGGCACACCATCAGGTGAAATTTTGGGGGAGGGGTTAGAAATTATTGGTTACCTTTGTGTCCTTGTGAGCATAATATCTAACAGAGACAATTTATGCTGTAAAGGGAGGAATGATTTATTTTGGCTCAGGGTTTCAAAAGGTTAAGTTTATCATGGTGGGGCAAATTAGTCGATATGATGGTGGCCAGGAAGAAGAGAAAAGGGAAGGTTGGTGCTTAGCTGCCTCCCTACACAGCATATGTGTGTATAGAGGGTGACAGTCCCTGGGGAGTGGTACTGCCCATATTCAGATAAATCTTTCCCCTCAGTTAATCCTTCCTGAAAATGTCCTCCTGGACACTCTCAGAAGTGAGCCTCATTGATCTCTTCAAGGCGATTTTCAATCCCAAAAGCAAGGCCCAGTGGCTCACTGACTCATGCCTATAATCACAGCCCTTGGGAGGCAAAGTGGATGAACTGCCAGGAGTTCAAGGCCAGCCTGAGCTATAGCATGAGCCCTGCTCTCAAAAAAAAAAAAAAAAAATCAAGCAAAACAAAACCTGAACAGGCATGCAATCAAGTTAATAACGAAGACTAAACATCATAATAATCTAGAAAGAGAAGCTCAAGTTTTTCATCTTTGCCTCCTACCACAGAGTGAGGCATGATTTCCATCCAGTGAGCTTCATGTCATAGGTTAAGATCTTGCTTTGAGCAACTTGCTGGACTCTGAGACACAGCACTGGAGGCATGGCTGGTGTTTATGACCATGCTCACAGGGGTTTCTCCACCACCTGGGAGCACAAGTCTCCCTGTCTGGTGATGGCCATCAGAGGATGGTGTTGTAATTGCCTAGAGAGATGAGTATCCTGTGAGCCAGGCTCCTGAAGGACTGTGGAAAGAGCTACACATCACATAGTCGCCAGGTCTCCTCCAAAGCTGAGTGACAATTTACCTCATTCCGACACTGAGAGCTACCCTCAGAGTTTCTGATACAACCCTACCATCTAGTCAGACAATTGTCCTATGAATTTAACAGCAGAAACCAGCTTACTTTTTTATATGTGTGGTGAAAGGGCCAAGTAAGAGCCAGCAGAGGAAAAATTGACAGGATCAATAATATTGTAAAACAAAAAACAAAACAAAACAAAACAACAAAAAAACCACTTCTCTTGGATTCATGAAAATAGATGCCATGCTGGTTAGTGTCTGCCAGCTTGACACAAACTAGAGTCACCTGGGAAGAGAAAACATGAGTTGAGGAACTGCCTCCTGCAGATCGGCATGTAGGAGCTCTGTGGGGCCATCTTCTTGATGAATAATTGACATGGGAGGGTCCAGCCCTGTGTGGGCAGTACCATCCCTGGACAGGTGCTCCCAGGTTGTATAAGAAAGAACACTGAGCTGGTCTGGAGAGATGGCTCAGAGGTCCTGAGTTCAATTTCCAGCAACCACATGGTGGCTCACAACCATCTATAATGAGATCTGGTGCCCTCTTCTGTCCTGCAGGGATACATACAGACAGAATACTATATATGCAATAAATAAATAAATCTTAAAATTAAAATAAGTCAGTAGATTTAAAAAAAGGGGGGGGGGAAGAAAGAAAGAACACTGAACAAGCCATGGCATTGTATGACAAGAATTTTCTTGGGGAGACACTACATATATATCTACTCTCGCTAGACAGTGAGCTCAGTACAGACCAAAGCACAGATACCACCGAAGTCCAATTTGGTGAACCAATGAGTTTCTTTGAGTTTACTTACAGGAATGTGGGCTATGGGTTACTTATGGGTGCATAAGTGACTCAAAGACAGCTGTATCATCAGAGCCCACCTCAGCATGGGTGACAGCTCACAATGCAGGGAACCTGGAGTGTACTGCACACTCTTGAATATTATTAAGGACCAGCCTTAATAATCTTCTTCCCAGGGGTTCAGAAGAGAGGTTACAAATGGCAAGAATTATTTTTGGGAAATTAATCTAAGTACACCAAGCTCTTTGTCTACTTTATTCCTCTGGGATAACATCCTATCTACACAGCTTCAGTTCTGTTCTAGTGCCTAGCTCCTTTCTTGCCTGATTTCCCTCTACCTTTATCTGCTGTCCCCTCTAAGTTCTATCTTAATTCTCTCATCTTAATTCTGCCTCATCTAGGTTCTTTTCATCTCATTCTTACCCATCTAGTACTTCCTCATCTTCCATCTCGTCCTCAAGTTCTCTAGTCAAAATCCTCCTTATCCCTCTCAGTTCTCTGTCCTCAAGTTCTCTAGAGTATTCAGTTATAAACCCAAGCAATAGCAATCATCCCCCTTCAGCCAGGTCACCAGGCTTGACTCTCTATAGGGTCATAAAGACAGGTAAGAATTTTCTTCAGGCAGTGACTGTCTGGCTTTCTTTTACAACCCTAAAAAGGAGTGATTAAAGGAAGAGGTCAACAGAGAGGTATACTAATATCAGTTAGTATATAAAAAGGGGGGGGGAATTATGTGTTCAATCTATATTCCTAGAAGTGGTTAGGTAAAACATTAGAAGTCTATACTGTTAGTATAAATACCACCAAAGCTGTATAAGAAAGGAGGGTCTCAGCTTAAATGGCACAAGAAATAAAGCTGTCCTCCTGACCTAGGAGACAGGTGTTGTTTCCATAAGGGTGCTACCTTAGTTCAGGAGATCATTTGGCCTTGGATGCTTGATAGGTATTTTAGATAAATACACTGTTAGGAGTTCTTGGAAGCACACATAGCGTACAAGAAAATTATTGTAGGAATCGACTAATATATATATACAAAAGCAAAAATATCACCAAGACTTCTTAAGCCATGGCTTGACCTTCAGAAAAGTCCTTGACCTTTCCAAGTAGTAGCTTTTGTCATAGTAGCTGGACTCCATACATTTTCCTGTGGCTTACAGCAGCACAGCCTGCAGGCAGCTCAACAGTTTAGAGAGTACCCTTTCCAAGTGATTCAGCTATTCCCTTTTACCTCTTTCATTGGAAATAGATTCTTTTCTATTACAATATATCCTGATTATAGTTACCCCTCCCTCTACTACTCCCAGTACCTCCCCTCCCCTTTGGGTCCACTCTCCTTCTGTTTCTCATTAGAAAAGAATAGGCTTCTAAGAGATACCAACCAAATATGACAAAATAAAATATAGTAAGATAAAGAAAAAAATCACACCAATTCTGGACAAGACAACCCAACAGAAGGAAAAGAGTCCTAAGAGCAGGCACAAGAATCAGAGACCCACTTGTTCTCACACTCAGGAGTCCCATAAAAATACTAAACCGAAAGTTACAATGTGTATGCAGAAGACCTGGTGCAGACCCATATAGGTCCTGTGCATCTTGCTTTACTCTCTTTGAGTTCATATGAGCCTTGCTTAGTTGACTCAGAGGGCCCTGTTTTCTTGGTGTTTTACATCCCTTCTGGCTCTTACACTTCTGCCTCCTCTTCTGTTGGAGACCCTGAGCTCTGAGGGGAGAGATCTGATAGAGACTCCCATTTAGCCTTTCCTGTCACATAATGTCTAGCTGTAGGTCTCTGCACCCGCTCCTATCTGCTGCCAGAGGAAGCCTCTCTGATGACGACTGAATAACACACCGATCTATGAGTATAGCAGAATATCATTAGGTGACTCAGATGTTCTAAATCTCTTCCAGGCAGCCTGGCTGGTCTCTGCTTCTTCCAGGCAGCTCGTCTGGTCTAAAGAGTCTTTGCAGCTCAGCTTGTCTGAGAGTGACTTTCAGCAGCCTTTATTGTTTACTCTTAGAAGGGAGAGTATCTGATCAGTTTTAGGGACTCACTGAAGTTTTTTGAGTTGTTTGCCTTCTGGCTTAAGAAGCTTCTCTGAAGTATTAAATGTTTCCATCTCAGGAAACAAAAACCAAATACATCAGCAATAAGCTAGTAAGTGGCATTCTTCCATGGCCTCTGCTTCAGTTCCTGCCCTGGTTTCCACTGATGATAGACTGTCACTTTTTGCGTTTTCTAACCCACTAAGTCCATGTGACACTGCCCCCTGGAACGTTGCCTGACATGGCTGGCTTGATCTTGTACATGCCTTGTGTAGGCAACTACAGTTGCAGCGTGTTCGAGAGTGTGATGGCTGTGTCATCCCCAGAAGACAGCCTTTCTTAGCACTCTTCTCCACCTTCTGGCTCTTCCATTCTTCCTGCTTCCTCTTCCTTGATGCTGTTGATGGGGTTGAGCGTGTAGCAGTCACTTATTCTGGGCAAGTTGAACAGTTATGATTCTGCATTAACTGCTGCATACTGCAGAAAAAAGCTTCTGTGACCAAGGTTGAGAACTGTACTATCGACATAAACATAAATATTTAGAAGGCACTTTGACAATATGTCCATTTAGCAAAACAACATTAATAGGTTCTCTGCTGGGGCTTATGACTTCCTGAGTCCATGTACTTTTGACTATGTTTACAATGTCAGTCATGAATTCTCTCTTGAGGAGCAGGCTTCAAATTTGATAGAAAGTGGTTGGTTACCCCTATAATATTCATGCCACTTTTGTACCAGTGACCATGTCTTGCCTGGAAGGTCAGTATTGTGGTAATCAGTATTCACTGCTGGCTAAGACCACTGATACCTTTTCTACGAGCACTATGAAAGCTAGAGAGCAGGGGGGACACTTTCAGCTTGATTTTCCAATGTTCTGCAGCCAAAGGTGTTGTATCTTCAGCAATAAAGTCCAACTATCTGGTTATGGTAGGCAATCAACAGCAATCATATCCAGCTTTTTTTTTTTTTTTAAATATAGGCACTGGGTATTTGGGCTCAGGTCTTCGTATCTGCATAGCAAGTACACTGACCCACAGAGTCATTTCCCCAGCTCCTGGGTAATCTAAGTACGCTTCATGGCTTTGTAGGATTGTCTCAAGGAGAAAACACCATAATTTTCTTTTCTCAGTGCCTATTGTTTTGCAGTTAACGGTGCTTCTCATGAAGGTTACCCACAGGACAGAAGATCTGAGGGCTCACTTTCCATAAGTCTCACCATAAGTGGCTCTTTGGGATCACTGATATTACTGGCAAGCCTCTGAGGTCAAGAGCTATTTCATTAATTGAAATAATTATGATATCTTTTTTACTCTGTAGATTCCCTCGATTTTCCCTTTTGGCATTAGTCATTATAACTAATATTCATATCACATTTGATGTAACCTCTGTCAGTTCTTGAAATAAAATTTGTGCAGCAATGAATTTAACCAAAAATGCACAAAGCTGACTGCAGAGAGCATTTATTACAATGTCAGTAAGGTGAGTCAGTCACTTGTCAGGGACTTACTGAATGTCCCAAATAGAACTATTCTGGGCAGTCAACATTGCACAAATACAGAGCTTACAGATTTAGACATGGAACTTATGCTAATGGGGCAACTGTATAAGATATGTCATAATGGAGTTTCTGATGACAGACAGGCAACAAGGGTTATAGTTTTGATTGGCATTTATTTTTATGTGCTCAGGGTCAAATGCAGAGCTCTTCATATGTTAAGTATGAATTCTCCACCACAGAGATGCTGTGATTTATTATTGTTTTAAATTATGTCCATGTTCATATGTTCTCTCACACTCATGTGCATGCAGGATGCCTGTGAAGGTGAGAAGTGTTGGATTCCTCTGGAGCTGGAGTTACTGGTAGTTGTGAACCTGATGTGGGTGCCGGGAACTGAACTCGGGTCCCCTACAAGAGCAGAATACTTTCTTACCTGCTGAGCCCACTGCTATCATTTGTAAAGACAGATCTCTGAGAGTGACTGGAGCTCCCAGAAAGGACTTCATGGAAAAACAACTGCACTTGAAAGGGTTGAGATGATAGATAAGAGAGAGGGCGTTTTTGACTAAGGCTGGCGCCCCTTCTTCTCTCCTTAGGGAACAGTACGTTGATCTCTTCAGAAGTACTGGGGTGAGGTGGACTCTGCAGGGCAGGGAGGGCCCCAGAATGCTGCCTGCTTAGCTGGGCTCTGAGGACATCATGGGAGAAGCTTGGCAGAAGCAGAATGGCCCATGATCGTAGTCCTCTGAAGTGTCAAAAGCGAGTCTGAAATGTTGAGACACTGGATTTGTTAGAAGTCAAGTGTTTGCTCGTCATGTCTGCTTCTTGATTGAGGGCTATGTGCAGAAACTGGCCTTGAAATAAAAGTAGTCCAGTGATGAGTCCCATGTAGAATTTGAAAAAGTACGTTTAAAGTTTGCAGTAACTGAATCAGATTTTCCTCCCATGTCTTCCTCCCCCCTCCCTCCCTCCCTCCCTCCCTCCCTCCCTTCCTTCCTTCCTTGCATTTGGATGGACTTAGTGTGTTGCACAGGCTGGTCTTGAACTCCTGGACCCAGACATCCTCTTCCCTGAGTCTCCCTAGTAGATGGGACTACATGCAAGTGCCACTGTGTCCAGCCTTAAAATATCTTGATTAAGACTTTCTTA